>NC_045605.1:109035075-109352575 GCF_009762305.2 Zalophus californianus | reverse complement strand
AAAGGCAGGAGGTCCCCCGCCCCGCTTCCGGAAGCTTCCGTGGGGCAGGGGGCCTCCTGATGGCTCCCATTTGTGGAGGCCGGGCCACTGGAGCCACCGCAACGCTGGGGCCGCGTGGCTGAGGGGACACGTTGAGTGGGGGGCCGGTGACCCGGAGGTGGCTATCTCGGCCCACGATCTAATTACCAGATGGGCCCTCTCCCGCTCCCTAAAAAACAGGAAATCCATCTGAAAGGCAAGACAAATCGCCATCCCTGCCTCCTCCCCATCTGCTGTGATATGTGAACACAGCGGCCGTCAGCAGCGCGCGCTGATTGATTCTGGGTATTTATAGCTGAGGGTCTGTTATCAGCTGTGCTATCAAAGGCTCTGTGGGGCCGGGTCGACCCCACCAGCTATTTCAATGTGTCACTCCTTTGAGACATGTCTAACTCTCTAATTCAAGGTGACAGCAATACTATTTCATGTCAGGCCCAGAGAGACCGCTTCCTGTTTTGCAAAAGACTTGTGCCTGATTTCAAGGCAAATTAAAGATAACTCAGAAACGTCCCCCCCACCCACGCGCAGGCCAAGGGCGCCGCAGCCTGGGCTCATGGCCTGGGATTTCACCTCTGAGGCTGCAACTCCGACGGGAAGCCCGTTGGGCAGGCCGGCCCCTCCATACGAGCGAGGCAGCAACGGGTGGAGAAACCGGATGCCCGTCTGCCCATTTTGCCCCTAAAGTGCTGTGTGACATGGCAAAGTTGCCTGTTGTTTCTGTTTCTCCTTTTCTTTGGTGGCACAACAAGCTCCTCCGTGCTACGATTTAAAGTGTAAGCTCTTCAGCCTGGCCTTCCGAACCCCGCAGCAGCCAATTCCAGCGCCGTCTCACATGCCCCGCACGCCCGTGGCCCTGAATGCCTCGTTGGCCTCACAACCAGGCCCACACATGGCCACCACCTCACCTCTCGTGGTGCCGTTTCTCCACTCGCAACGCTGCGCCCAACCCCATCTGTGGAGGAATCGCCCCCCAGCCAGGTCCTCACCATGCATTCCCATTTTACAGATCGAGGACTGAGGGCTCAGAGCCATGAAGGGACAAAGCGGTCGTGCCAACTATCCAGTGCAGGTTCTGCTCAGCTGCAGAGCCCCAAATCTCTCAGGGGGGTTGGGGGGGTGGGTGTAGGAGAGACAGAAACAGGAGACAGAGATGCGGCTGTCAAATCGTCTTACACCCGGACGGGGCAGCGGGGAAGAGTCCTCTGTAGCCCTAGACAACACAGGGAAGGCCCTGACTTGCAGAGGCGGCACGGGCAGGTCCCAGATGGAAATGGGAGACAGCAGGGGCCAAAAGTCCCCTGGAGGACCCAGCCCTCCTGACAGCCTCCGTCTCCAGGGGCTCCCCAAACCCTGGCCCGGGGCAGCACTGTGTGGCTGAGAGAGAGCTCTGTGCCCTGCTCTCTTCGCAGATGGAGAAACTGAGACACAGAAGGATGTTCTCACCTTCCCAGTGTCCCACGGCTGGTTAGGGTTGAGACTCAGCCAAGAACCCAGTTCCAGCCACTGTGTCCGTGGGAAGAACCCTGAGCTCCCCCAACTCAGCCAGAGTGCCCTGTCTGTTTTCTTAACCAGTTTTCTGTAAAGGACGCCAGTAGAAAGTTTCTATAAAATACCAACTTCAGTTGTTATTTTTGTTCACATTTGTGAACCAGACACTGAAATCAAGGTGTCAGTAGGGCCATGCTCCTCCCAGAGGCTCTGGGGGAGGAGCTCTGGCCTCCTGCCTCTTCCGGCTCCTGGGGCTCCAGGTGCCCCTGGCTCATGGCTCTGTCCCTCCAGCGTCTGCCTCCCCTCGGTCTGGGTTCTCTCCTCTTCTGACAATGACACTTGGCCCCAGATTCAAGTCCCGCCCAGTGAATCAAAGATGATTCCATCTCAAGATCCTCCACTTAATTACACCTGTAAAGACCCTTTTCTGTGCGTACTTGGACATATTTTGGGGGGCACAATTCAACAGGGGCCAAATATGTTCCCTGCTCAGGACAACAATCTCCATTTATTACTTCTCGTGGTTTCTGTGGGTCAGGGATTCAGGTAGGCACCGTGGGGACAGTTGCTCTCTGCTCCACGACACCAGGGCCTCAGCGGGCAGCTTAAAGGCTGGGGGCTGAATCATCCGCAGCTTCTTCCCGCCCGCCTGACGTCGAGGCGGGTGTCCGCTGGGAGCTTGCAGGGCTGTGCGCCAGAATCCCAGGGGGCCCTTCCAGGCAGGCTTGGGCTTCCCCACGTCATGGAGGGCAGGTTCCCAGGGCCAGGCCAAGAGTGGGAGCCACGTGGAAGCCACAGCGCCTTTTCTGAACCAGGCCGGGGATTCCCTCAGCCTTACACTGGGGGAGAGTTCCGCAGCCTGCCCGAGCTCTCTGCTGGGGAGGGCAGGTGGGCCGCCCCCTCCAAGGGACAGTGTCTGTCACCTGCACCACGAGGGCTTGTGGCGCGGCTGGTTCCCTCTCTAGGAAATGCTGTCTTCCCCAGCGTCCCAGACTGAACATGGCTCAGGCAGAACTCTCGAGTGTTCCCTGAGCCCCATCTTGTCCTTCTCAACCCCATGCTACTTCGGGGCAAGAGCCTCAGCAGGCCCAGCTGGTGGCCGGCCATGCAGCTCGGACCCTGGGAAGGGTGGGTCCTCCCGGGGCTCCAGGCAGGCCGGCAGGAGCAGCGGGCCCCCACGGGTGGGGAGACAGCCAGGCAACAATGCCTCTCTGCCCCATTGCCTCATCCCCCAGAGGGCTTTGATAAATGGAGAGATAGGCCCACTAATTCCTGGGCGCCCCCGGGGAAAGGATGCCCTGTCACTAAAACGGGCCAGAGTCCTTATCATGCGGTCACTCCACAAATCACCAAGGACAGGCTTACGTCACCCCCTCAGAGGGGCTGCAGCGGGGCTGCTAATCCTAATGGATTTGCCCAAGTGGAGATACAGAACCTTCTCGTTCCTCCTGCATTGTAGTAATTCACTTTACAACTAGATTCAAGGAAGGTGGCTGGGCGGGGGGGCATGGTCATTTGCGGGGCCCCGAGCAAAATGAAAGTGGTGGAGTCCCTTGTTAAAAACCGCAGAGGATGTTAAGCCAAGCATGGGGCCCTCCTGAGAGCGGGGCCGCGTGCTCCTGGCCCCACATCCGCGACACCGGCCAGGCCCCCAGTCGCGGGGACGACATAGAAAGGCTGGAGCTGCTAGTAACCCGGCGGCTCAGGGAGGTCGGCGTGGGCGCCGGTGGCCCCAGAGGGCCGCTGCCGTGGCCCGGAGTTAGCCCGAGGCCACCAGAAAGAGGACCGTAGTTCTGTGATCAAAACCTAGCTCTTCCTCCCGCCACGCTCTGCTGCCTGAAGCGTATTACTTGACCACTCTGAGCCTCAATTTCCACACCTTCAAAATGGAGTGATACTAGTTTTCAGCGAGGCCGCGAGGCTGAAATGTGGGCCGACACGAGGCACAGAAGAGGGAATTAATACATGGTGCCCATTCCTACTGGTGGGGTTGCTAATATCCTTCGTGACAAGCAGGGGGAATACTGTAGGCCTGGCATGCCGATGGAGGCTCCGGCCCAAGAGCCCCAGGTTCAAATCCCAGCTCCACCACTTATTAGCAGGGAAGCTTGGGCAAGTGATTTCAAGGCTCCTGCCTCAAATCCTTCACCTTTAGACTAAGGTGGCATCATCCCAGCCAGCAGGTTCATGTGGGGGATTAAATGAGGGGGTGCATGTGAAGGGCAATGCCCGGCACTTCAAGAATGGGCATGGGGGAGGGGCAGCCCTGTTTGGGGGGAGTGCAGAGGGCAGAGGAGGGTGGCCGCCCCATCCCGTGGGAGGAGGTAGGCCCACTTGGGTGGAATCAGTCTCCCAGTCCAGTAAAGCTGCAACCTGGTGGAGAGGGGTGGAGTCAGATGCCCAGGAGAAAATTCACACCAAATTGCAAATACAAAGCTAGATCTGCCCAAGGACGTGAATCAGGATGAGGAAAGAACACGTGATTCACACGTTACGAAGCTCACAAAGATTGCACAACACTGAAGCGTATCCACGCTTTGCCTTCTGAGCTGCCGGCCCATGTCTGTGACCCGGTGTTCCTGTATTTTGGGCTGCGCACCCTTTCATCTCGCCTCAACATGACCATCCTTTCGCGATCATATGATTTTTTCAGAAAGAGACTAGAAAGATAACTCGGTCCCGCTGTAGCATGGGGAATGGAGTTCGTCTGTTTCTTCCGTGATTCTGACTCAGAGTTCTCGTTTCCGTTGTGATGCAGGAAGAGGGGTTTGGGTATGTTGGGCCTTCTGCCGGCCTGCTGTCGGTCAGCCTGTTTTAGGGTTCAGCGAAGTCGTCCTTCCTGTCACTGTTAATTTTGGAATAATCAATAACTCTGACAAAACAGAAATGCTGTGAAATTAAGGCAAGAGCAAAAGGAATTCAAATGATTTTTTTTTTAGGTCTTTTTTATTGCGGTAAAATACACAGAACAGAAAATCCACTCTCTGAACAACTGTCACGTGTCCAGGTCAGTGGTACTAAATCCATTCACCTTGCTGCACCTCCACCACCCCCATCTATCTCCAGAGCCTTTTCATCTTGTAAAACTGAAACACCAGCTGCCCGGTCCCTTCCCCCAGCCCCCCACCATCATTCTACCTTCTGTCTAGTCTGACTACTCCGGGTACCTCCTATAAATACCACAATCACACAGTATTTGTCCTTTTGTGTCTGGCTTATTTCGCTCAGCATCGTGTCCTCCAGGTCCATGCATGTTGTGGCAGGTGTCAGAATGTCCTTCCGGGAAAATATTCCACTGTGTGGATGGACTGCATTTTGCTCGTCCGTTCATCCATCAGGGGACACTTAGGTTGCTCCCTCCTCTTGGCTGTTGTGAATAACGCTACCATGAACATGGGTGTACAAATATCTCTTCAAGACCTGCTTTCGATTATTTGGGGGAGAGGGAAAAGCAGGCTCCCCGGGAAGCAGGGAGCCCGATGCGGGGCTCGATCCCAGGACCCTGGGATCATAGTCTGAGCCGAAGGCAGACGCTTAACTATCTGAGCCACCCAGGCACCCCTCTGTTTTCTTGATGGGTTTTGATTTACATTTCCCTGCTAGTTCAAATGCTTTTTTCAACTTGTTGCTACATTGTACTGAGCTACATAGTTCCAACACCCACTACTCTTCTCCCACTACTCTTCTGTGAGATGCATTAAGTTATCGATAGCCATGTGCCCCAGTGTCTTCAGGTCATTGTGCTGCACTGGTGCACCTCCTGTCCCCCACTATTGGGAAGCACCAGATTTTGTCAGGGCAAGAGGCACCTTGAGCTCTAAGAAGGGATCTGATACCTCGAGATGTATTAGGTATGTTTTATTCACACAGAAGTGTTCAGCTACTTGTGTGCTGTGTCCTGCAAATCTAGGAACCCGGCTGAGCTTTATTTTGCCAGGACTCTCATCCCCCAAAAAAGGACGAAATGCACATATGGTGGTCTATTTATAATCATATGCCCTGCATTACCAAGTAAATTCTTAAAGGAGAAACCTTTCGTTTTCGCTAGATTTGATGGGAACTGAATCTCCCACTCACAACATGACTGATACGATGATAGGACACATTTTTCAGAGATGAGCTTCTGGCTCCATGAATGTCAAACTTCATTTCTCCTGCCCACAGACACACACACCCGGGGTCAGGGGCCATAAGAAGGGCTGACATCACAAGGGATCGCCCCAGTGGGTATAGGTGGATCCCGGGAACCCAACCCGAGCCTGGAGCCACTGTCTAGGGAAAGTGACTGCAAACACACAAACACATCCCCCCAAACCCACCGTCCCTCACCTGGACCCCAAAGCGAGGGCAAGACAGAGAGAGAAGGCACAGCAGCTGTACCTACTGCCATTAAAATATCTCTGTTTTGCAGGGACACCTGGGTGGCTCAGTCAGCTAAGCGGCCGACTCTTGATTTCGGCTCAGGTCATGGTCTCAGGGTCCTGGGATCGAGGCCCGGGTCTGGATCCACGCTCAGCAGGGAGTCTGCTTGAGATTCTCTCTCTCCCTCTGCCCGCTCGCGTGTACTCTCTCTCTCGGATAAATAAATCTTTAAAAAAAAAAAACTCACTGTTGCAAATATAAATAAATATGCATGATGATGTGAGCACAGTGGGGGCCCCGGAGTTCATACTTGTGATAAACCGCCCATGTGGGAAGATCTCCACACTCTGGGTGTGGGTTCAAGCGGCTTGGATCCCAGGGTCCCTTCTGGTGAACAAAGTCTGTGCTGTTAAGACCCAGAAGATCCCAAGGTGACTGCGGGTCCCCTTGCCAAGCCTCTCAAGGACCCTGGGCCAGATCCCCTGAGGGGTCAACCCAGGTGGGGACAAATGTGTGGCAGCCACCACCCCCCACTTCCCACCCAGCCTGGTGCCAAAACCCAGGGTCAACCCTGGATGCCTTACGTGGGCCGTGGAAATGCCAGAAAATTTCTCACCTCCCCCTCGGCTGGCCCAAGACCCCTGACGCCCCTGACAGCCTGAACCTGCAAGCCCCCCCAAGTCACTTTTCCGTGGCTTCCTGTTGCTGGCATAACAAAGTCCTGGCCCTCTAGGACCCCCTCGGGCTGCCCTCGCCCTGTCACCCCCCTCAAACTCCCAGCCCATCAGCTCAGAGGCGATGAGGGACCAGAGCACCATACGCCTCCACTCCCCAGAGGAAACCTCTTCCCCACTCACCCCCCAAATTGTCGGTAACGTGATAAAACCATCACAACCCCTTTACATCAGTCCTGTAAATTACAGAACTCGGGTCAAGGCTCTCTTTTTCCATGGCAATGTAAAAATAGCCAATTCTTCATTGAGAGAGAACTTGAAACAAAAGTAAAGTCGTGACATTGGGTAAAACACAGCCGGCCGTGACCCTCCAGTGATCCCAGCTCAAGCCGCCGGGTCTCCACCTACCCCCCGCCCAAGAATGCTCCAAGCCTTCCTGCCGAGTGCAGCCGGCCCCAGAGCCGGGGGGAAGAACAGCCGTGGTTCTCCTTATCATCAATAATTAATCGGGGTACATCTGGGGTCAACACAGATTCAGAGAATGATACCATTTTCAGTGGGAATCCAGCACATGGTTTGAAATCTGAGAAAATAAGTGGTGGACCACGGCCGTACCATTTTCCCTCCCAGGACAGAAGCACGGGCAGGTGGTGACGTTAGAAGGGACTTTTCTTTCAAGTTCCCAACAATTGGAATCATACCCCTTCCTGCCATGGCTGCTCATCATCCCAGGAACAAAAACTCAGTTATCAGGAAGAGTCGCCCACCACGCATGGGGCTCCTCATGACAAAAGCAGCTCTGGAAACGATCAGAAAACATTAAAGGAGCAAAATGCACTTGGCAGCCCCCCGACTGCAGGGCGAGTTTCCACTTTGTTGCAGACTAAAGCATCTGCTCACTCAATTAGATCGAGGAAAATGGAAAATGGCTGAAATTCATGGTCGAAAATATCTCATTTCTTAGCAAACACTGTTTACTGTTAAGAGGGGGAAATGGTCTGCTTCAGCTATGAATAAAGGCAATTTGGGGGAGATCCCGGATACCGGAGTCAAAGATAAAAGGGAAGACATGTTTTGACATATGAGTTCACCAGCTGATTCCTGCAAAAATGCAGAGATTCGAAATGAAATCACGGAACTAACCAAGATTGAAATGTTGCAGGACATCATGAATGACATGATGTGTCCCCGGCTCCGACGGTAATATTGTAATGAGCCTGCTGATAATGCATTCGGAGACCAGCTGTCGGCCTGTGTGGCGAGATACGCATGGAAGACGTCTGCTGAGCCAAATCCAAGCTCCCTCGGGCCTCATTAATGCTGCAGAGATGACCGGATCCACTTGCTAGGGGTTTAAAGGAAACTCACCTGCAGCAAACGAGGAGCCGCATGGTTTGAAATCTGAGATCTCAGCTGGGTAAAGGGAACTGTCCCCGTTACGGCCATGCTGCTAAACAGACTGAAAAGCGTGGTGGGGTTTTCACAAATTTTAAGAAGCACGAGCCGAGAGCTTTGGATGCACCCTATTGGCACCACCTCTTTTGGGTGTCCATGTAACAGGAGCTCATGAAAAAAAAGGGGAAAGAATCCCAGAATGCCTTCAACCATGTTGATTCTTTGTGTTATTGATGTGTGGTTCTGGGCACAGCAGGGCCACTGGCCCCCCGTACCGTTGTGCAGAGCCGCTGGGCAGTCTAGCAGAACCCCTTCGGACTGTGCATCCGGGATTCGTCGGAAGAGGAGGCATGGGTGGGGCCTGGCAGGGTGGCCAGGGCAGAGCCCCAAGTATTTGGAGGGGCCGTGAGGAATCAGGCGTGGTGGATGAGGAACGTGGCTCAGTCAAGCCCGATGTCGCCAGGGCCCCCAGGGCAGAGAAGGAGCAGGGAAGGGCTCGATCCTAATCCAGCCCCCAGGACACCTGAGTCCTGGCTCAGCAGGCGTGCCTGTCATTCCCGGTGTATCCCAAACACCTGCTCACATAACCTTCTGGGCAGCACTGTAGACAGGCAGATCATATTCTCCCTGCTCCCTTCCTGGAAATGGCCTTGACACTGGTGCCAGGAGGGACGGGCGGAGGTCCTGGAGGGTCCGTGCCTCCAGCACGGTCTGCGGGAAGCCGAGGCATCTCATCTTCCAGCTACTTCTCTCACGAGGAATTCTTAAGAACCTCTCCAACCTCATTATATGACGTTACACTGGGTTCCAGAGGACAACTCCTCAGAGGCCTTAAATAAGTATGCTTTCATAAAATACTGCACCAATATTGCTGCCTTTCTCAAATGTGCCTGTCCAGGGAACCCTTCTGGGTAGAGACTCTCTCAGGATAGGGATCCCAGGAACACACTTTGGGAACAGCTTGCGCCCATCCCCCGCATTCAGGAGCACTCGGTCCCAGGAGGCTCACAAATTCTAGAATTCAACCTGTTATTGTTTCCTCTCCATTCTGTCAAGGTTTCTTGGGCACACACCACTGCCACAGGTCCCCCCACCTGCCCAGATTACCCGCAGGTGCACTCAGCGATTCAGCGCCAGGAGAGTCAATCCGAGTCCGCCGAGCACGGTTTGGCTTTTTTCTTCTTTTGTTTCTGTACAGAGCAGGAGTCTCTTTGTTGGTTTGACTGTATATTTTGAAATAATCTCAAATGTACAGAAAGTCTACACCAATGATGCAAATGACACCCACATGCCCTTCACCTCAACTCACCAAATGTCAACATTCATTTTTCCAGTTCGCTTTCTCACTCCATCTTTCTTTATATATCCTCGAACCTTTCCTTCCTAACCACTAAGTTGCCGACAACCCGCCTCTCTGTGCCTGGCTGGCTGGCTCCGGCACCATGACAAAACAGCATAGACAAGCAGGCTTAAACATCCAAAGTTTAGCCCCACGGCTCTGGAGCCGGGAAGGCCGAGATCAGGGTGCTGGAGGTTCGGCTTCAGGGGAGGCCCCACTTGCAGGCTGTGGATGCCGACATCCCGCTGGTGCTCACTTAGCGGAGGAAGAGAGAGCGCTCGTGTGGCCCATGGATCGGGCTCGCTCTCCTGACCGCATCCTACCTTAATGACTTCCTCACGCCCCACGTGAGCACGCTGGGCCCTGGGGCCTCACGTGTGAACTGGAGCGGGGCGGAGGGGGGGTGGCGCAGCCAGGGCACAATTCAGTCCACAGCAGTCCTTAAGTATTCCAGTGCGTATGTTTTAACAACAAGGATGTTTTTTCACATTGCCAAAGTACAACTATTATTTTTAGGAATGAATAGAGTTTTTAATGAGGTTTACCGCAGCACAATTAATGAGTTCTGAAAATTGACCATTGAAACACTATCACCTAATGCACGAACTTACTCAGATTTTTCCAGTTCTCCCTGTCACGTTCCTCATAGCATTTCATTTCAAAATAGATCGATTGCTGCATGTAGCCCTATGCCTTTCTGAGTCTCCATGATTCTGGATGACTCTTCAGTTCTTCCTTTGTCTTTGTGATGCTGGCATCTTGAGCGCAGCTGTGGAACTGAGGCCGTGTCCTTGGTGCGTGCCGCCGGGAGGCACGCGCCGTCACCCGGTCGGTCCCAGCAATGGCGCTGTTGACACAGATTGTTTGAACGTAATGTCCCTGCGGCGAGATACCTTGAGACACTCTAAAGAACACGTTCCTCATTAAACTGTCACATCCATCCATGAGTATGACCCTACTCTTGTCTACCTCACTTGCTGCCTTCATGGTGGCACAGCTGTAATTTTCCGAGCCTGTCGTTCCGTCCACATTTGTTAGCTGGTGATCCACTGTCAAGAGCTTTCTCTTCTCCACTGTTTGTTCATCGATCTATCTACAGATTCATTATCAGTGTGGACTTGGGGATTCACATTGTCATGATGGGATTCATAATCCATTACTGGCAGTATCCATTATGAAGCTGGAATCCCTTGGCCTTGTCTGATGGGAGCTCAAGTGGCTCCTGTCCTCTGATGTGTCCCTGGACAGGGCTCTTCACTTCTTGTGTATAAATGGTCTTCGAGCTGCTTGAAACTGTACCCAAAAGATGACACATCCATGTGTTTTGTGAGGGCGTGAAGGTCCAATAGCTTCCATCATATTTTCAAAGGGACAGTCACCTCCCCCAAAGAGACAAAGCGACTCTGGAACAGAGACCTGGGTGGACGCGTCCATGTTATCGCAGCCACCTTCGGGTCACAGAGAAGCACAAACTGAGCTTCGAGTGGAGGGGCTCCCAGGAAGCAGGCTTTCCTTCCTCGGCTCCGCGCGGGACGTCAACAAGGCGGTAGGAGGTGGCTCTGTCGGGTCACAGGGAGCCTCCCTGCAGGGGAGAAGGAAAGTGAGGATGTCACTGCCCCCACCCCCTTGGAGCCAGCCTGTGCTCAAGGCCCAGGGATGTCGGGGGAGCATGCTCTGAAATCAGAACCGATCTGAAACCGCTGCAGCCGTGTGTCCTCTCCGCCGTATTGAACAAGGAGGCCAGGGGCGCGCACTACCCCTGGGCAACAATGCCCTGAGGGCTTCACGGCGGAAGCCGCACTCTGTGTGGGAATCCGGCTGTGACAGTCACAGCGGCTGCCGTGTGGCGGCTGCTTCAGCCCGCCCGGCTCACTCAGCTCTGGCCGCAAGCGCGGGTGTGGATGAATACCACCTCCCATTCTACACTCGAGGAAACTGGGGCTCAAACAAGCTTTGCCCACCATCCCACAGCTTTGTAAGTGACCCGACAGGCCATGAACTCAAACCCACCGTTTTTGGCATCCAAAGTCCCAATCCTGTCCACTCTGGCAAGACCCCTCCCTCGGGGCCGAGCTTAGCTCCAAGCTCTTAGAAAGGGGCCATGGTAGACCGCAGTGACGGTCCTTAACTCCACCCTGTGCCCATGATTGCAGTCCCCCCCACACACCCCGGGAAGATATATCCCCCACCCACTGATGGGGGCTTGGCCACCTGACTCACTTCGAACAGAAGAATGTCGGCTGACACAGGCAAACAAGGGCTTGAAAGACGCTTTTGTGGGTGGGCTTATCGCCTGCACTTCTGCAGTGCTGCGAGAAGATTGCTCCCATGGGGCCCTGCTGGTCCCCGGAAGAACCGACACGTGGGGCATGTCCTGGCCCAGAGCCTAGCCCAGCCATGCCCACTGTGGATCGGCCAAACCCCGACCAGTCCACAGACCTGCCCTGTGGACCAGGCAGTCCAACAAGAAATACATCCTGACGGTTGTGTGCCCGGAGTTTGAGAGTGGCTTGTTACACAGCATTACTGGGCCATAGCTGACTGATACCGAGACAGTACTGGGGACACCTGACCCTCTCATTTGCCCCTCGCTTGTTAAATCAGCACAAGTGCCTTCCTGTCATGTGTGTGTTTGTGCCTCTGACTGTGAACTTCATGGTCTTTCTCTGTGGTGGGGGGAGTCTGGGGAAACAGTTGGGTGACAATCACATCCAGAGAAGAAAGGATGCGCTTCCCATCTGAGTAACGTATGAGTCTGGCCCAGAGCCTGAGACTGGAGAAAGAGAGGGGAAAGCATACAGCCAGGAAGGGCACAGATAAGCGCCCTTGTGAAAATGTCCTCTGTGAAAGAATCAGCCCTGAGCCAAGACTTGGAGTTAAGGCCCTGGTAAGGACCGCACCAAGGGAGGACACCAGATCTGGCCTGACCTCATTGGTGGTCTGATTCTCTGACTGGAGGCCTCATGGGGAAGTCAAGGCCAATTACAGGACAGTACTGGGAAGAGAACAGGACAGAAATTCCTGGACTCTTTCTGTCACTCCTGCTTCCCCAGGAGGGAGGGTGGGTTCCCACAGAATGGGTTCCCAATGACCTAAATGCAAGTGGGGTGGCGGGTGTGGGCTTTCCTTAGGGCACCTTGGCCATCGCACCCTCGGCTCCCTCTTCCTCCACACACATGCACACAACTTCCGCCCTGCAAAGCGTGTGCAGTACTGAGGAAGGGTCATGGCTCAGAGCTGGGAATCACACCCGGGTCCACAAGGGGACTTTGGCACTCTGTTGGCCTCTTTGGCTCCCCTGGGGCCATTGGGGGAGCTAGAAGGAACAACCACATGGAGCTGTCGATCCCTGAGCCCCAAGCTGGAGTGTGATTAACCCCCAATGAGGGAGAGCCCTAATCACTTACCCATCATCACTGTGTGCCCCACACACACCAAGGTCTCCAGGCCTCAGCTGAACAGACCCCAACGATCCAAGACAAGATGGCTCAGGCCAAGTCAACAAACCAACACTCCCTACTCAGGGCCTTCCAAGAAAACCTCTTGTTCTGAGAAGCCCTATAAGATGGCTGTGGGTTCGAGTGGGAAGGGAGTTGTTGCCAAGGGGTGCTCAGGAAAGTGGGAGCCCCAGGCCCACAGAGACGGCCCTGAGGGGCAGGGGAGCTGTGACCTAGGTCTGTTGGAGTCTCCCGACTAGAGCCCAGTGGGAATTCCCGGCCGAGGCCATCCCATTGTCTGGGGAACTCTTATCTGCAAAGGCAGACGGCCCTTTTCACAGACATCTGCCAACCCCCCAGTCTGGATCTTGGGTTTCCTCGGAGAGGCGAAGGCCAGTGTCAGAAGATGGGGCCACACCAGAGGAGGCAGACTCTGTTTATACACAGCAGTGCTGGGCACCAGCTCCCACGGGATCGTGTGTCTGTGTGCACAGGTGGCCCGGAGGGCCATGTTCCACTCACACAGTGCCTGGGCGGCTGGCTTCCCTCCCTCCCTCCTTCCTCCCTTCCGTCCTTCCTCCCATTCCTCCTCCCTCCCTCCCTTCCTTCCTTCCTTCCTTCCTTCCTTCCTTCCTTCCTTCCTTCTTCTCTCCCTCCTTCCCTCCTTCCTTCCTTCCTTCCCTCTTTCTCTCCTTCCCTCCCTCCTTTTCTTCCTTCTTTTCTTCCAACAGATTAGGTGTCTTTTCTGCCCCAGACTCGTGCCAAACAATAGGATTTTAACAGTCAACAAGCCTCCATTGCAGCCCACAGATAGCTCACAGGCTAGAGAAAGACTCAAGCAGGCCAATGCAACACATGACAACAGGTGATGTGACCAGTGGCAGGGGACTGTGAGGGACCATGGGGAGTCATCTAACCCAGCCTGGGGCCAGGAGGCCTGGGAACGGTCACCTGTGGGGCCCAAACAGGATCCTTGTTACTGCTTTGCAGGAAACGAAGGTAAGGCCTGAATCTCTTCAGAAGCACTATGGCCTAATGGGATGTAGGTCTCTGAATGTACCCAGACCTTGCAATTGATTATAGTTGGAATTATAGTCCTTGGAATTGATTGCAGTTACCCTTGTAAATCCCAAACATCCCAAACTAATTTCAGCTCAGAGCATCTTTCTTTCTTTCTTGGCAGACCTACCCACATTCCATGGAACACACTTTTGCAAAGTGCGTTTGTTATGTTGCCATGAAAATGATCATCGTGAAGACCATATAATGACACCGGAAGATAATGTTAAATGGGAGAAGCAAAATGGGATCCTGAAGACCGTTACTGACCACTGTTGTCTGCATTAATTCCTTCCCAGTGCCTGACCAAAGCTACAGCAAAGGGACTCGAAAGACATAAACCCACAAGGAGGCAGAGGATGGAAAGGCAAGTGGAGCAACCACTTCTGCAAGGTGCGCAGAAAATGGGCAGGTGAAGCTCTGGCTGAACAGAATGACTCAAGGAAGCTGAGTCATACTGGTGGCTGTGGGGAAGAGCTTATCTACACAGCAGGATCCTCCAAAATCCAGGCTCTGACCCAGAGATTCTCCTCAGCCTGCCTCTGTAGCTCACATTTTCCCAAACATCTTCAACTGTGGTGACCACATCACCTTTTCCTTCCACAATTTGGTTTGTGCTTCTTACTCCATTTTTCAGAACCAAACAGTGTGTTGTTGAGGATTATGGCAGACATTGGCCAGATGGTCACCAAACCCATTTCCTCTCTCTCCTGGGCACCCAGCTGGACGCACCATCCAGCCCTCCTCACAGGTAGACACAGGTACGTGGCTGAGCCCCTCTCGATAGAATGAGCTGGAAACGATGTACACCACCCCCAGGCCTGTGCAACCCACCCTGCTCTTTCCTTCTGTTCATCCTCCTCTGCCAGCCCAATGCAGGGCACCAAATGGAGGGCCCCAAGGCTCTGAAGGATGGCAGAACCTCTGGCATGGAGAGTCCTGGGTCCCTGCATGACTGAATGGAGCAGAGCCCTGACCCCACCTGCATGCACCACACAGTCATGGACAAGAAATACACGTTGACTGGATTAGGCCACTGTCACTGGGGACTGACGGTTAATAAGGGAGCCTCTCATGGGTAGAGAAACCCAGGAAAATCCAAGCCATTATTTTTCAGAGCACAGTCCCTCATTCAGAGTAGGTAAGTAGTTAGCAAACTTTTACTGAACAAATCAATGAACAAACAAGACTGTTCTTGGACTGTGGTTTCAAAGTCATGTCTGCACAGGCCTATGGCCTGGAGGAAAACACGAAACATGTACAGTTGATTTGTTAAGGTAGTGGGGATGTGGGTGATATTTTTCCTGTTATTCTTAGGACGAGGTTATTTTGCAATAAACATGCAAGGACTGTGGAGTGGGGCTCCCCCATGTTACATATGGCATGCGTAAAAACATCTAGGCACACAGCTCTCCAGACAGATGTTTCTTTGCAAGCAAGAGCTCATTTCTCCCAGAGCCGGCAGGATCTGGCAATAGGGCATTCCCTTCCAGTGACCCGGCTCTGCAAACCCACCCTCCCTCTTCCCCACCTCCTCAGCCCTGCTTCCCTTGGAAAGCACCACACACACACACACACACACACACACACACACACTTCCACCACAAACATCTTCTACAACCTTTAAGGCTGTGTTCAGATGTCACCAGGCCAGAATTCCCCACCCCTCCTGTGTCCCTCCAGGGTGTCAGCTCTCAACTGTGACATCTTCCCTCTCTGCCTCACTGTGCCCAGAGGACAGCATGCCTAGGGGTGAGGGGCTCAGCTCAACACACAACCCAGATGCCCACTTGCTAGCTGGGGTGATGACAGTGCCTGCCCATAGAAGGTTTGTGAAGAGTCAAGTGAAGGATGCATGGAATGTTCTTAAAAAGGTGACTGGCCCGTCTGGGTCATTCAGCCAGCCTTGGCTCTGATGTAAATGCTGTGCCTGCATCCGGCACATCTTGCAATGCCTCATTAACCCCCAAGGGCCATACACATCCTCCTCACCAGTAAGTGGCCTAGGGCCTGGCACTTGATGCGCCGCACGTAGGACCGACCTGAGAACTTGGAAAGCAGCCAGGGAGCCGAGGCGAGGCCGTTGTCTGCTGATGGAAGCTGCATGGCTAGCTGCATAGGAGGCAGGCTGCCCTGTGACCTCGGGATTGTCCCTGCCATCAGTCCAGCCTCGCCCAGAGCCCAGCCAGAAACTCAGCCCCAGGGGATGGCTGCGGGAACTGGGGACAGGTAGCCAGAGAAGACTCAGGAGAAGTATCAGTCACCCAGAAATGGGGGTGAAGCACTTAGGGATTGCCAGGCACTGTTCCCATGTGGACACGGCAGACAGAATCCCTGCCCTTCTGTGCTTGCATTCTAGAGAATCCAACAAATAAAAAGTAGAACCAAGCAATCCAATAAACAGATACACAAAGCCACATCAGCTGGTACTAAGTTCTAAGACAAAAAATAAAAGCAGGTAAGCAGGCGATAAGGTGCTGAGCCAGGCCGGGTGGGTGGGGGTGAGGGGACACCGTTTTGGGGTCAAGGAAGGTTCTTCTCAGCAGGCAATGACATGTCCTGGAGGCCTTTGCCCTCAGGCTTTGGACTGCTCTGGCCCACGGGAGGCCCGGGTTGGAAGAGTGGAGGGCAGGAGGAGGGGGAAACTGAGGTAGTCCACCCTTCTCTATCAGCTCCGAGCTCCTGCCAGGTGTGTCCTGGCATGGTTTGGTCTCTGCTGGATGGCCGGTACTCCCTCAATCTAGCAGCACAGGCTCCTGCCCATGTCCCTCTGGCCTGTGTCCCTCCAGCCCCAGTGGGGCCCCCACTCACTGCTGGGGGCGACGGCGAGGGTATCCGCCTGTGGAGAGGTTGCAAGTCTCCACAGCGTAAGTGCTCCGAGATAAAGCAACGTGCCACTTCTCCTTAGCTGTTTCTTCTCTTCCCTCCTTCCCAAACTGGGGTGGATATTGTCCCCCATCCTCCTTCTGCGTTGCCTCCTTTGCTGTTGCAAGTGAAAAGCTACTTGTTGGTGGATCTGCGAAGCTGAAGTTCGCCCACCGGCGTTTGCCCGAGGCCGTGACCCTGAAGTCACTCTTCCTGATGGGTCCTCATGCATCTAGCGCATTCATTTTCTTTTTTTCCAAACCTGATCCCCTACCCTGTGAAAAGATAAATAAACCAATGAGCATGTTGCATGGTTGTGTGGTCAACACTGTGGCCAGAGAATCTCAGACACCCCGAAATGCACTCCAGCCCTGGAGACAGGGCTGTGGCAGAAAGGGGCAGTGGGCTCGTCTCTCCTCCAGGAGAACCATGGCTACTCCCCCCACCAAGTGCCTTCTTGAGTTGCATTTGGGGGACCTACCCAGTGAGAGTGTGACTGTATTTGCCGTGAAGATGGGGGACACCACCAGCCATCACTGTGAAGGTTAATTTTATGTGTTGACTTGGCTGGGCCACAGGGTCCCCAAATATCTGGTCAAACATTATTTGGATGTTCCTATGAGGGTGTTTTTAGGTGGGGTATCATTTGACCTGGTAGACTGAGGAAAGCAGATTGCTTTCCCTCTGTGGTGGGCCTTGTCCCATGAGTTGAAGGCCTGAAAAGAACACAAAGAGAATTTTCCAGCAGATTGCCCTTGGACTTCTCTGCAACGTGAGCTCTTCCTGTTTGTACAGCAGACTGCTCTCCAGCTTAAACTAGAAAATAAGCTCTCTTGGGTCTCCGGCCTGCCAGCCCACCCCAGAAATTTTGGACTTGCCAACCTCCATAATTGTGTGAGCCAATTCCTTATAATAAATAGCTTTCTGTGTAAACACACATCATGTCGATTCTGTTTTTCTGAAGAACGCTGGCTAATACAATAACTATCTCCCAATAATTTTTTTTACCTTTAAAATTTTTAATTTAAATTCAATTAATTAACATATAGTGTATTATTAGTTTCAGAGGTAGAGTTCAGTGATTCATCAGTTGCATATAACACCCAGTGCTCATTACATCATGTGCCCTCCTTAATACCCATCACCCAGTCACCCCATCCCCCACCCACCTCCCCTCCAGCAACCCTCAGTTTGTTTCGTAGAGTTAAGAGTCTCTTATGGTTTGCCTCCCTCTCTGTTTTTATCTTATTTTATTTTTCTTTCTCTTCCCCTATGTTCATCCATTTTGTTTCTTAAATTCCACAGCTGAGTGAAATCATATGGTATTTGTCTTTCTCAAACCGATTTATTTCACTTAGCATAATACCCTCTAGCTCCACTCATATCATTGTAAATACAAACAAGTATAAGAGAATATTTTGAACAATTATAAGCCAACAAATTAGGCAATCTGGAAGAAATGGATAAATTCCTAGAAACATATAAACTACCAAAACTACCAAAACTGAACCAGGAAGAAACAGAAAACCTGAACAGACCCATAACCAGCAAAGAAATTGAATCAGTAATCAAAACTCTCCCAACAAACAAGAGTCCAGGGCTGGGTGGCTTCCCAGGGGAATTCTACCAAACATTTAAATAAGAACTAATACATATTCTTCTGAAACTGTTCCAAAAAATAGAAATGGGAGGAAAGCTGCTAAACCCATTCTATGAGGCCAGCATTACCTTGATCCCAAAACCAGACAAAGACCCCACTAAAAAAGGAGAATTACAGACGAATATCCCTGATGAACACGGATGCACAAATTCTCAACAAGATACTAGCTAATAGGATCCAAGAGTACAGTAAAAGAATTATTCACGGGGTGCCTGGGTAGCTCAGTTGGTTAAGTGTCCGCCATCGGCCCAGGTCAAGATCTCTGGGTCCTAGGATCAAGTCCCGCATCAGGATCCCTGCTCAGTGGCAAGCCTGCTTCTCCCTCTGCCCCTCGCCCTGCTCCTGTGCTTGCTTGGGCTGTTTCTCTCTCTCCCTGTTTTTTAAAGATTTAAATAAAATCTTTAAAAAAATAAAATAAATTCTAGTTTGTCTGAAAAAAAAAAAGGATTATTCACCACAACCAAGTGGGATCTATTCCTGGGCTGCAGGAGTGATTCAACATGATACACCACATTAATAAAAGAAAGGATAAGAACCATATGATCCTCTCAATAGATGCAGGAAAAGCATTTGACAAAATACAGCAACCTTTCTTGATAAAACTCTCCACCATGTAGGGATAGAGGGTCCATACCTCAATACCATAAAGGACCCACAGCGAATATCATCCTCAACAGGGAAAAACTGAGAGCATTTCCCCTAACGTCAGGAACATGACAGGGATGCCCATTCTCACCACTGTTGTTCAACACAGTACTAGAAGTCCTAGCCTCAGCAATCAAACAGCAAAAAGAAATAAAATGTATTCAGATCGGCAAAGAATAAGTCAAACTTTCACTCATCGCAGATGACATGATACTCTATGTAGAAAACCCGAAGGACTCCAGCAAAAAATTTCTAGAACTGATACAGGAATTCAGCCAAGTCATAGGATATAAAATCAATGAACAGAAATCAGTCACATTTCTATACACTAACAATGGGGCAGAAGAAAGAGAAATCAAGGAATCCATCCCATTTACAATTGCACCCAAAACCATAAGATACCTAGGAATAAACCTAACCAAAGAGGTAAAGGACCTGTACTCTGAAAACTCTAGACCACTTATGAAAGAAATTGAGAAAGACACAAAGAAACGGAAAAACGTTCCGTGCTCATGGATTGGGAGAACAAACATTGTTAATGTATCTCCCAATAATTTTGAGGTGAAGCCCCTTGTGACCTATTTACTTTACAAATATGGGTTAAGAACACATTTATTGTCCCTAAGGAGCAGTGTGTTTCCTCCAAGGACCATATAAACTCGAAAACTTTCCTTTCCCTGCTCGCTTTGGCCGCCAGGAATTTGCAACTCAGCCATCACAACCTCGGAGGATGTCATGGGCAGCATATGTGTTTCAAACCCCAACCTTTTCCCCAGATTCACCTTCCTTATTTAATGCCTATTTTCCCTCCATCCTGACTTCTTATTTTCCGGTATCTGTTACTCTTCTAGAGCATGCTCTTTCTGCAAAGTGCTGGGAGCTGATGATGGACAGCCAGGCCAGACTCTCTCTGGAGGGTTCTCTTCCCCTCCCCACCGGCCCCTGCCCGGTCTACGGAGAAGGAGTGGGCTGACACATACATACTCAGGGGCTGCTCAGACCACAGTCAGACAGCTGTCCACACCGCTGTGGTGAGCACTCGCCAGGTACCTTGGGAGGCCCGAAGACAGCCCGGAAGGATGGCTTCTGCGGGCATCTGGAGGAACGTGCTCTTGGCTATGGTAGGACCGTCTGCCCGCCTGCCCATGGACAGGACCACCTGAGCAGCGGGAGATGGCTCACTCAGGCCCAAGACCTCAGGGCATCAGGGAAACAACTCAACTGCCCCAGTCCACACCAGTTCCAGGAATAGACAAGCCAGCCCACCTCGGTTTGAGCACTCCTGCAAGCAGAAGGTTCTTGCCAAAAGCAGATTCCAGAACAATCCACCAGCCATGAGGATGCTCCACACACATGTCAAATAGTAGCCATTCCTGCGTGTATTTCTGCCCAGCCCACCCCCCCCTGCCCTGCTATCACTCGTGACAAGAGAAGTGGTTGGCAGAGGGTGGCCATTTCTCTCTGACTTTCCTGCTGCTTTATGTCCACCTAAGGACATGACGAGCAAAGCTGAAGGCCAGAGAGGGTTTCTTCCCTGACAGGCAGCAAAGGCTTCTTTGGAGGCCACAGAGTTAGGCCACAGTCTGACCTTAGGAGGCTTACAGGGAGGTGGGGAAGAGGGGCAAGCATTTAGAGAAAGGGGCCACCCTTGAGACCTCACCGAGGGTGTGGCATGTCTTTGGCACTTCCTGGCTCTGTGCTGCGGGCAGGGCAGTGGGGGACTATCTCCCTAACGAGAAGCTTGAACGTAATGGGTCTATTGAAAGGGCAGACCAGTTAGGATATGGACAAAGCTGTGTAACAAAGAGGCCCCAATACAATGGCGCATGCAAGATGGAAGTTCATCTCTCTCTTTCCTGGCAGCCTGGAGTTTGAGGGTGGTCCACGGCAGGCCAGGGACTGTCCGAGGAGCTGGGTTCCTCCTGTGTGTTGCTCTCCCGTGACCAATGACATCACTGTCCTCTCCTTTGTCCCTGCTGGCTTGTGATCTAGCCCAACTGGGAGAAGGATCGAGGGCAGGAAAATGCCTCCCTTCCCAGGATGTGGCTGACAGAGGCATGCATCCCTTCCTCCCACATCCCGTGGACCACAACTCAATCCCACGGCCACACCTCCACAGGAGAGCTAAGGAAATGGCCTCCAGCTGGCTGGCCCTGCGCTCAGCTAAGCCTCAGGGGGTTCTGACACTAAGAGGACCGCGGGGGCAATGACTTGACCCTGTGGGAAAATTAGGAGTCTCTCCTGCCAGGCTTACCCATACCTGTGGGGGCCGGCAGATGGCCCCACTGCCCTCGCTCTTCATTCTGCCCTGGGGTGACTCCAGCCAGTCCCCAGCCCCCTGAATTCACAAGTAGAGAAGCGGGTACCAGTCACTACATCCACGCATGGCCCCCAGGTCCAGGGAATCACAGCCAAGCTCCCAAGACCTCTCCTGCCGCATTCGGGGCCCACAGCAGCCCTGGCCTGCGTTCCACGCGGCAGTACCTGTCACTCCTTGCTCCTTGTGGGCACCCCAGTCTCTGAGCAGTTTCACTGGGGCCCCCCTCCTGACTTTGGATTGGCCAGAGAAGACTCACCTGCGCTGTCATGCTGCCCACTAAGTGACGACCCTCGGGCACCAGCCCCTTTTCCAGCCCCATTCAGGCTGCAGATGGGTGAGAGCCGGGGACAGTTCTAGCCATTCCAACGGACAGGAGCGGGAAGGCCACACCTCTCCCGAATGCAGGGCTCTGTTCGCCTCTCGTCCTCAGCTTTGTGGTTTCAGCCAAACTCTTGGGACGACCAGAAAAGTCCCACCCGACACACTCATGCATTGCTCCCGGGGAAAACTTCTGGGCCTTCCCGAAACCAGGCACGGACGGGATCTCTGTGCACAGGTTCTGCCCTACGGGCTTCCTGGGAGACGGCCAACCTGTCCCCGTCTTGCAGACAGGAATCTGGTCCCTGGTGAGGTTAAAGCATGGTGCCCAGGTCACGTGGGTAGAAGGAGAGGATGTGGCGTTCAAACCCAGACGACCGACCCCTGGCTCCCCATCTGCCTCCCCTTTCTCCTCTCCCTGTCTTCCTCTCTCTTCCCCCTCCTCCTCCACCGATGACAAGCACCCAGTTCTTCCACATTTGCTCACACTCTGCACACAGTTCCATGGTGACCATCACAGGGCTCTCCCCTGTGGCCCAAGTTCCGTCCCTGCTGTCTCCCAGAGCCCTGACCCTTTCCCTCACATCACTTCTACAGTCCAGGCCCCCCTTGAGCAGGGTCCTCACCCCTAGAACCCCTCACTCCATGGGCCCATCACCCTCATTGCTCTTGGGGACATTCCCGAGCACAGGTCCAGGAGCGTCCCTCCCTTGAAAGCTCCCTCCTGCAAGGATGATAAGGTCCGAACTCCCAGGTGAGCATCAACGCCTTAACAACTTAGACCCAACTTGCCATTGTACATCTTCATCCCCTCCTCTATACACCCAGCGGCCAGACTAGTGGATCTCCAACTTTGGAGAGCCAGAGAATTACCTGGTGGCTTGATGGTCCTGTTCCTGGGCCCCACTTAGAGATTCAAAGGCAGCGGGTCTGGGGGCCCGGGAATCTGCCTGTGTAACCAGGTGGTCTGAGAAGTCCTCCTGAGGATCCTCAACGTGCCATGAGCTTTCCAGCCTCGGGGCCCTTGCTCATGCTGTTTCTCCTACCTGGGACACCATTCCTCCTCTATCTGCCCATCAGAGCCCCCCAAGTCCTACCTCTGGCGACACCTCCTCCAGGAAGCCTTCTGCAGACCCTGAGAGAGAGTTAAAGCCCTTCCCCCATGTGTATCTCTGAGCACTCTGCCCCTCTCTTATAGCCCCCAGGACCACCTGCGCCATGTGGGTATTATTTACACACAGTTCATTTCCCCCCGATACCCCAGAAGCTGCTGGAGGCGGGGATGAGCCTGTCCAGGTGCTTATACCAGGGGGCTCTGTTCCCCACCCCCCACCGACTACCCGTGAAGCAGAGGCTTCTGGCCCTCCCTGCCGCACCAAACTGCTGGGGGCCCCTCAGCAGACACATCTGGCTTAAAAAGGAAATACGCTCTTTCATGACTTAAGTCTTTTTATTTTTAGAACGGGTGACTCATCTCCACCACAGGGGCTCTGCAGGCTGCTCTCGGGGGAGCTCGCCAAGGCTGAGTGCCTGTTCCCCGGCCAAGCGGGGTTTGGGGAACAGGGGCAGGGGGCTGGGCTGTCCTGCCACACCTGGGGCCGATGTCCAGCTGACATTGGAGGTGTCAGAGAGGTGAGGCAGTCACCTCCCTTCCACCTGCCCCTGCAAAATATCTAGTCTCAGGACGCCGGGGACATCAGAAGGGCGGCTGGGCAGAGGGTGGCTTGTGTCACGTCCCTTCTGGGGAATGAAGTCAGGACCAGTGAGCCGTTTCTAGAGGTCTCCGCTCCCCATCCTGTCCCCACGGAGACTGGCCACAGAGGCGGCCCAGGTGTCCCTGCACCAGCCTGGCTGTGTCCTCCCCAATGACCCTCCTCCGGGGGAAAGAGCCGGGTGCCAGGTCCCTGGGGCGGGAAGAATGAGCCTGTTCCCACACTGCATGGCTTTGTGGGGAGGGGTGGGGGGCACTTCTAGTGATGAAATTAGTGCACAGACTGTGGGGCCACCCCTCCGCCCGCCTCCCCTGCACTCCAGGCATCCCTCCCCCATTCACTCCTGCCCCTAAACACACGAACACAGACCCTCCCCTGAGCCCCTCTGGACCCTCACCTTGGGGATTTGAACTTGCTGTGCTTTTTCACTACGTATAACCCAGTTGTTTCTTTACTTCTTTCTTTAAAAAAAAAAAAAAATGCATGCACATTATAGAAAAAAATAGAAACTCCACAAAAGCTGATATGGAGTGACAGAGCAGGACGGAACATGGGCTGGGAGAAGGTATATGTGTTTTCTAGAAAGTACGTGGAACCGCTCCAGCTGAGACACAAGAAGCTGGCACCACGGGCTGCGCTTACGGGGGGAGGGGGTTAGGTCGCTGGGGGAGAGGTGGGAAGCAGGCCGGCTTGTCCAGGGATCCCGTTCTGTGCTTTTCAGGGTGGCGGGGAGCAGGAAAGGAAGGTGCAGGAGTCAGGAACATCCCCAAAGCCACCCTCACTTCTGACCCCGATTGCAAGTTCGAGAGTCCCCAAGCCACCGTGAGGTTCACTACTCCTTAGAAGGACTCCAGACTCACCGGAGGCTCCGTGGTTTATTATAGCAAGAGGATACAGATCAAAATCAGCCAAGGACAGAGGTGCGTGGGGGCAGAGGACCCTCTCATGGGGTCATGGATGGTGTCAGATCCACCCCACAAGGATGTGTGACACATACAGAGTATCACCAACCAGGTAGCTTCCCTCCAAAATGAGCTTTGGTGTGCAATTTTTGTTGGGCTGGACTCCCTAGACACGGTTGACCACCGGCGTATCCAGCCTTCGGTCTCCAGCCCCTCTGGAGATCAGGTGGAAACAACACCCCTATAACAAATCCCATTGTCAGACTGTCCCAAGTGTCCCAAGGTCCCAGGTACACAAGGACACTTTGATCAGGCAGAACATTCCAAGGGCCTAAGATCCCCTCCCAGGGCAAAGATCAGAACTCTCTTTGGATAGTTTAATTCATTACTACCCAGAACTTCATACAACTAGGATGACTAAACATCCCAGTGTGCCCAAGACGCTCCTGATTTTAGCACCATAGATGTGTCACAGGGAACCCCCAATCCCAAGCACATCCCTCAGTCCCATGACAACTAGCCACCCTACATGTGAGCACCCTCCACCCTCCCAAAAAAGGTAGTGGCTTTGCTCTGTGCAGTCTTGGCTAGGCAGCAGTGACATTTGCCAGAGCGCATGGCCCAGAAGGCGGCTCTGGAGGAGTCTCCGCTGTTCGCGCTCTGAAGGTCCGAGTGGGGCGCCCGGCTCCTCCTGCAGGTCATGGGGGCATCAAAGTAGGAAGTGACAGACAGACAGGGTCAGGTCTGTCCGCGAGGGTCAGGTGTGACCCCCTCCTCTGCCCCTGCCACTTTCCTTCCCTACCAGCCCCCTCACTCCCAGGGTCTCCCACCTGCAGGAAATCTGCAGCATCCAAGTGCACCCCAAAATCTATGGGAGGGAACAATTCAACCTTGCAAGCATCTGACACATGTCTCATGAAGTTTGCTCCCAGGTACTCTGTTCTTCACATTGCTCTTATAAATGGGGTCTTTTGTGCCAACGTATCCCTGTATAGACTGCCTGCAGCATGTGGTTTCTCCATAGCGACCTGGGCCCACCCACTTTCCTGAATTGTTAACCATTTGCCATCATTCTCAGTGGATGTGCTTCCATTTTTCCCAAGAGCCCATCCATCTCACTGTGACTTAACCTGAGTCTGTCCTTCTCTTCCCCAATGTCCCTACCTCTCTGTACTTGCTTCCTCTTTCCCGGTCGTTCAAGCTACGCCTCACCCCAGAACCCCATCCAGCAGCTGTGAGCACCTTCCCCTCCATGGTGATGCTGCGGGCACCACCCTACTCGTCATGATGCTACCTTCCCTGTTAAGAGAGAACTACATTTTCAGGTTAAAAACATATCAACGTATTATCTATTTCTTCTGTTTCATGATGCATTTTATTGCGATCGGATGTGAATTTTATCCAAATACCTTTGGAAGTAAATCTAAGGAAACCATGAAATCATTTTTCTCTTTGGAGCTATTACTAGAGGAAATAATATTAACTGATTTTCTAGTATTCAACCATCCTTGCATTTCTGGAAGCCACCCTGCTTGGTCATGATGTTTTACCCCTCTGAGGCAATGCTTTAATTAGTGATTCGAATTTTGGGCTCAACACTTCTAAGTGACATCGGCATGCATTTTTTCTTTCTGTGCTATTTTTGGCGGATTTGGGTATCAATGAGACGCTTACTACATAAAAATAATTGGGAGCTTTCCTTCTTATATGAGCTGGAGGAGTGTAAGTAGTGTTGAGTATTTGATGTGGTAGGGGTCCTCCTTTGAAGCATTCTGGGCCTTTATACCTTCTTGTCTTAAAGGAGGTCTTATATGTGGTCTCAGCCTCCCAGTAACCAAGCTTGTGGTTAGACTGGCCCCCGTTGTTCTTATTGTGATTACAAGATGCTCTTCAGCAGCAACCATCAGGAAACTTTGAAAAAATGAAGGTTTAGACCTGGAAAGTACACAGCCCACCTGGGGCCATAGTAAGGTTATGGGTTACAGCTGGAGAGTCAGAGAGTACATGGGTCTGGGGTTCTGCTTTTATTCAGGTCAAGGGTGGGAGCCTAGGGTTTCATGAGCTCATTCTTTACTGGTAAATTTAACGCATAAGAATGTGATTGATTGTTGGGGTTTTTTTCTCTCAAAAATACCACTGAACTATATATACACTTAAAAGTGGTTATGATGGGGGGGTGTCTGGTGGCTCAATCAGTCAGTTAAGCTTCCAACTCTTGATTTTGGCTCAGGTCATGATCTCAGGGTCATGAGATCAAGCCCCACATCAGGCTCCATGCTGGGTGGGGGGTCTGCTTTGGATTCTCTTTCTCCCTCTCCCTTTGCCCTTCCCCCCCAATTGTGCTCACACTCTCTCACTCTAAAAAAAAAAAAGGTTAAGATGGTAAATTTTACATTATGTGTATTTTAACACAATGTTTAAAAAGAAAAAGAAAAAAGGAGAAGGAAATCATAAGAAATGTTATTTTTAAAAAAATCCAGGACCTGTATCACTTTGGTATTACACTAATTTCCTCTCTTATCTTTATTTCTTTGTCTTCTGTGTTTCTTAGCTTTGTTCTAGTGTTCTTTTTTAAATTTATTGAGCCATATACTTAATTCATCAATTTTCATTCTCCCTTATTTGTTCATAGAAGTATTTGAGGCAATGACTTTTCCTATAAGAACAGCTTTAGCTGCATCTCATCAGCTCTGGTGTGTAGTACTTACATTATCACTTCAAACCATCCTCCTGAAAGCCCTCTTCTGCGTTCCTATAACACATAGTTCATGTGCCCACCAGGGCACTTTCTCTATATTATGCAATTCTGGCACGACGCTGTGTGGTATAAAAATGTGAGCTGCATATGTACTTTTAAATTTTCTAGGAGCAACATTAAAACACATTAGAAGAAACAGGTGAGGGTGCCTGGGTGGCTCAGTCATTAGGCATCTGCCTTCAGCTCAGGTGATCTGAAAAACGAAGAGGGGAAAAAAAAGCTTCTCCTGTTGAAGTCACTGTTTACTTGTCTGTTACTTGCAGCCGGATGCAGTGGCTGCCTGGTATTAGACCAGGGCACATCCTCTCACTCACTCAGATGCCATGGCTTGAGTGCTCGTTCTGAGCCAGGCATGCGTCATGAGGCTGTAGATGGATGGCTGGTACGTGGATGCAGAGGCCTGCACGCATCAGAATTTTGTCAGTTGTGAATAAAGAAATCAATGCAAACTGGCTTGAGAGGTGGGGGAAAAAAGAAATATATTGCCTAGTGTAAGTGGAAAGGGGCTCAAATAACACTGGCAGAATCTGGTCTTCTTCCGGGGTCTTGTGTTGGTAGCAGCCTCCTGTTCCTGTCCTCTCTGCCAGACAACCCCAACAGCAGGGGTTGCAGCAAGAGCCCCGGAATTCTGGCCCACTGGACCAAATGGTGAACCTCAAGTGTGTGTGGGGGGGTGCCTTTCCACGCACCCATGTGCACACACAGGCAGCAGGCGGCTTACAGGCAGGCTAGCCACTGGAGACACATCAGCAGGCTGTGTGAACTGACTTTTCCTCCATCAGACCAGGAGTGGGGAGCGCTCTGCCCGAGAGGGAGTGGTCTCCCAGGACATGGAGGTTTCCGTTCTTAAAACTGGGGCAGTCCGAGGCCAACCAGAATGGGTGGCCACCCTCCTTGTTATATGATCGCGGTAACAACCGTGATTCCTCTTAAAGAGATCGGTAAAATCATGCACGATCATTTTAAAGAGAACTGGACGACGTTTTCCTTAAGAACAATGAGAACACATTCTCCCCTAATCCTGCAATCAGGTTCTTGACACAGTGAGGATGTGAGTTCTGCTGGGCCACTGGCCAATGCAATGGCCCAGAGGACAGCCACCCCCCGCCTCAGCCCTGGACGAATCCATGCATGGTAACCCCACCCTGTGCAGACTTCCCAGACTGTCATCTATAAGAAAAGGTCCTCACCTCTAAACCATCCTCCAAGACACCCCACCATCAAAAGTCTCTGGTGTTGGTCAGTCCCGCCCCCAGAAGGTCACTGCTTCTGCTGACTGGTTCCCCAGTCCCTGAGGTTGTCTCAAGCATAGCAGGTCCTTCTGGAGCAAGACAAGATCTTCTCGGTGTCGGTGAGCTCATCAGGTCCCACCGCATCCCTGACTCAGGCCCATCGCCCCTCTGCCAGGATGCCGCAAGGCTAGAAGGGTGGCTCCTGGTCAGGGCTTCCTGAGTCGGCTAGCCCTGCTCAGTGACACCAGCTCCTTAAGACTCTGCTCTGACAGAAGTCCCCAGTCCTCCGGGGAAGGCACAGTGCAACCAGGCCTCAGCCTCCCGGGGACATCTTGCCCCCAGCCCCTGCTTCTTGGTCGGGGGCGGGGGGCAGGGGGGCCGGCGCTTGGCCATCGTGTTTGCTAAAATCTGCAGGGTGATTAGAATCTGCCGCCAGGTTGAGAAGCACCCAGCTACCACCTGCTGCTCAGGCAGGGTGTGACAGGGAGGTGGGCGGCAAGGAGGCGCCAGATTCTTGGCCCGTGTCAAGTTTCCTGCCTATCAGCCTTCGGAGGCGCGTCTCAGCCACACACTTAAAAGCAGAAAGGAAGAAAGGGCCCTGGGTTCCTGGCTTCTCTTCTCCATTGGCCTCCACACGTCCCATGGTGTGCAGAATATGGGGGGCTTGCCACCCCACCCCTCATCCAACCCTCCTTCTACCCTTCTGAGGGAGGCAGGGATTATTATGCCCATTTTAGAGATGGAGAAAGAGAGTTCACCCACAGTCAACCAGAGCTGGGCTTGAACTCAGGTGTCAAAAAGTCTGTCCTAAGACCCTCCAGGGGTCTGCTTAAGGGAAAACCAAGGCAGTCGTCTGAACTATTATCCCCCCTCCCGGGGGGGGAGGGGGAACAAGAGGAAGCTGAGACACAGGGCAGCTTCTGATGGCAGGCCTGGCTTGTGATGTGACCACATCTGTCCTTCCTTCCTACCCCCCAGCCCTCTGGCTCATCCCCACCTTGTCCTGCAAACATATTTATAAAGAATTGGAGGCAGAGAGAGTCTTAAAGCAAGACCCACGCTCGCATCACTCACTCCAACAGCAGACCCCAGAACCTGGTGGACAGACAGGCAGTGGTGGCCCCTCTGTCCTGACATGGGACGTGGGACATCACCAGGACAGCCCTGGGCAGTCTGGGTAGGACACAGTCCATCTCTGCCATGTGGGTGGGATACAGGAGTGGCTTGCCTGTCCTGCCCCATCCTCCCACACACCCTCAGCCTCAGGACAGCACACCTCAGGGACACTGACCTCCTGGAGAGGAAGACCCGCCCATGCGGACACTCAGAGTCCGCCGGCCGCCAGGGGCCTTAGTCCGCCTTGGGTTTGCGGGGCTGCCGCCGGGCCAGTTTACAATCAATGTAGGTGCCAAGGCAGGACCAGAGAATGAAGCGTGCCAGCAGGATGAGGACCAGCAGGACCATGAGCGGGTCGGAGCCCATGCTTCCCGCGAACCAGGAGGCCATGCAGAGGCCGCGCGGTCCGGCGCAGGGCCCAGCCCTGGGATGCAGGCCCGAGTCCTGGGGTGCAGGCCCCGCTCTGCAGAGGGTCAGATGGGCGGCCAGTCGGCCGAGGGAGCTCGGGCCAGCCGGGGCTGGGCGGGGGGGTGGGGGAGGATCGCTCCCAGGATGGCGCAAGGGGTCCAGCCAGCTCCCCTCCCCGGGGCGGCCCGGGGCGGCCTCGCTCCAATCCCCGGGCCTCCCTGGCGGGTGAGAGGCCGGATGGCGAGGCTAGCGGCCTCCCCGGTCAAGAGGCCCGGGCGCCATTCATGCCGCGAGCAGCCCCGGGGCCGACAATGGCCGCATTGTGGAGCAGCCCGGGCGGGAGGCCGCGAGCGCCCCCCCCCCCCGCTCCGCCCGGCGCCCCGCTCGCCAGCGCTGACGTCACCTCCCAGCGGCTCGGGCGGCAGCTGCGGGGCGAGGCAGCCACCTTCTCCGGCTCTTTCAGCCGCCCACGCCCGCGCTTCCGGCGCGCGCACAATCGAGCCCTTTCTCCGCGCAATTAGCTATCACTCGGCGGCGGCGGCGGCGGCGGCGGCGGCGGCTGGGCAGGGCTGGGGCGGGCGGGAAGGAGGGGGCGCGCGGGGAGAGGGAGGCGAGCAGCGGCGGAGACGAGCCCGCCGGGGCCCGCGCCCGGGGAGACCTGCGCGCTCACCAGCAGGGCCCGGCCCCGCGGGGTCCCCTGTCGCCCTCGCGGTGACCCTCGGCCTGCGCTCGCAGGCGACGCCGGGCCGGGGCCTCCACCTCTCTGGGCACAGACCCCTCACGGGAAAGCGAGGCGGAGGGCTGCGGTCTGAGCAGAAGGGCCGCGCGCGGATCCAGGGAGCAGCGCGGGCGCGGGGCGCGGGCGCGGGGTCGTCGACTATCCCCCTGCCGCCAGAGAGGACGTCCTGAGAAATGTCCCCACGCCGTTTCTGAAATGACAGCATCCGCTCGTCCTTCTCTGTCTGCCACACACAGACTCTCACACCCACACCCAGGCATGCACGCTCGCATACACAGACACACATGCACACTGGAGCCCAGATGTGCACACCCGAGCACACCTCCGCGGCCTCTGCCCACCTCCCCACATCTGGCCTTACCCAGCCAAGCTTTCCTGGGAGAAGAGACAGTTTGGTCACGTCCTCCAACTCCAACCCTATAGCCTCAAAACACAAAGGAGCCCCAGTTGGAGTTCAGAGGGCCCGGCAGGGAGGAGCCAAGGTCTCTGAAAGTCTGGCCCTGGGGATCCAAGCCCGTCCTCACCTGGGAAATGGTCCAGCCGCAGGTACCTCACCAGAGAGAAGGCTCAGGGGCCTCCAGGAGTGCGGGCCACCTGAAGCCAGTTCCTGAATTTCTTCTTTACCTACAAAATGAGAATGTGCTCCTGCTCAACCTTTCCAGAAGGTTCTATATAAGGAGTAAATGCAAAGGCTTTGACAAGGAGCACAACCTAAGATGGGCAGAGCGGTAGGGTGGGAGCACTCGCTTGTGATTTTCATAATGATAATCCCAGTGAATGTGTGCTGGATGCTCACCATGGACCAGACCCACAATGAGCCCCGCTGGCATCCCTCCATCAACACTCACCCCTGTTAGCTCAGCTATCACCCTGACTGAAAGTGCAACAAGCCCTTCTTTGCTCTCTGGGTGGCAAATGCCTTTTTCTGCCTCTGTCCATGCAGAGAGCTAGCTGCCAGCCAGTGGATCCGGCCAGGTGACCCAGTGCATTTGCTGACCATGACTCTTAAAGGTGACATTAAGCTCTGGCCTTATATGCTTTGTGCAGAGGTTTGAAGATCACTTCAAACTCACATGAGAACTTAGTGGGAGCCCAACGTGGAAGCAGTAATCACATAGAGCATTCTTGAAGATGTGGCTGCTTGATAAGGGCTTCCAGAGTGTTGCAGAGAAGTCCTCCAAGGTGTACGGGAGGTGCCTTCCCGGACACACCCATCTGCATCTGGAGCGAGGTCCCAGGGGAAAGGAGCCACGAACTTGGGGAGGGAAAAGAGGTTGGTTCCTGAGTGGGCACTTTGCTTACCTGTGTGGTCAGCCTCTCCAGGTGGGCATCCTGGGCCAGCCGGAGGGGCGAGGACACGCCAGGCAGAGCCCCGTCCTCCACCTCCTGCTCTGCGGCTCCCCACCCAGCAGATGGGGACAAAGTGGCCTTGGGTAAATTTCTCTGATTGCCAAGTGCACCATGGGACACGCAAAGTCAACAGCGCCCTGGTCACGTGGCACCCATGCACCCAGACTCCTTAGGATCACGGAGGCCTCCCCGCTCCTGCACAGAGGTGCCCGGGCCCCAGAGTCGGTGAGGCTGAGGTCAGCACGCCCTTCAGGAGAGGAAGTGAATGCCCCCATCCCCTGGACAATGTCACAGCTGTGCCCAGGGCTGACTTCTCCTGAGAAGGATCTACCTGATGTGCAGGTGCAGCAGACCTTAGATGGGTAAGGTGGCCATCACCCACAAGGAGAAAATAATTCGGTGTTGAGACAGCGCAGCAGACAAGCCCGCTCAGTTCCCACCATCCCCCATGGTGCAGACATTATGTGCTCCCCATTCTAATCATTTCATAATTCTCAGTGATGATGGGCTTGGAGCATGGTCGGGGCTGCACCCTGATGCCTGGGAACCTTTACCCATCTCTCTGCCCCCGACCCCTGGCTTCAATGTCCATTTGCTCCAAACACAAGTCTCTTCCAGGGGATATGCTCGGCTGTGGGGGCTGCCCAGCACGGAGCCCGGGAACACCCTGGGGGCTTTCCTGCCCAGGACCAACTAGAGGGGGTGGTGAATGCCCAGCTCCCCTGCAGGTCAGGACAAACTCAAAGGCCAAAAGCAGGCCCCAGAATTCCGCTCAGGATCACCGTGAATTTGGGTGAACCCGGGGCAGGAGTCGGTGAGGGAAGTGGTATCCTCTCACTCAGGATCCATCTAGCCTATCGCCCTAGTTTTTGGTTGGTTGGTTGGTTTTGTTTTTCGCTTTCATCGTGGCACTGACGTCTCTCAAATCTCTGATGTGTGTCTACCATGTGAGCTCTCACCAGATCCCCAGGGGCTTAGCACCGTTCCAGGCACCTAGAAGGCACTTGGTAGGAAGGTGCGTGCATTGGGATCAAGAGCCCAAAGTAAAGGAAGCATGTGTTTCCATTAGACTGGATTCTGCCCAAATTATAAAACTACCAGCCACAACTGTGCTAAGAGTGAGGTGCTCAGAGGTGTTGGAGGCGTAATGAAAATCATCATTATTTTTTCTTCTTCTATAAGCAGACACGCTTGCTATTACAAAAAATAAACAAGCCAACATTACAGGGATATGAGTTAAGAGAGAATGAAGGTCAACTCCTCTTTCTGCCAAGAAAGGCGTAAGTTGCTGGAGAAATGAGGAGTGGTGTAGACCAGGGGTTATCACCCTCGGAAGTTTTGTGGCTGAATTACCTCTTCCCCTGAGAATATTGCAGCTCAAAACGCAGCCTGCGTGCCGGGGGCCGGGGGGGGGGGAGCGGGGGGGGAGCGGGGGGCGGTGCTGAAGTCAACAGAACGTGCATTTCACACTGGGTTTCCACTAAAGTGCTCCCTAAGCACAGACGGGTGAAAATTAATTTTCTTTCTTCCTGCCCCACAAAAGCAGATTAAAATCCCCAACAGTGGGACAAGTGGGGAAAAGTGGAAAGTGGAGAGCTTCCTCCCCGAGGGAGACCCCTGCGCCGGCCGGCTTCTCCCCCCTGACAAGGGATGGCCCCAGCCATCTGAAACATTCTGCTGCGAGCATAAAGCCGGACCCAGGAGAATGCACTTGAGAAAAATTACACCGCTGCCCTTCCAACAGTTGAAAGCTGGTATGTAACTTTGCTCGAGGTGATCAAACAGCTAGTCAAGGACGCTGTCAGGAACAGAATGAAATTCCAAATAAATTAGCCATGTCCGAGAAGCCAATACAACACCGGATTAAGGCGCACAAAGAAAACACAATTTATTCAGCCTACCTTGTCAGAATTCTTAATAACCTTGCTCCCTCTTTCTCACCTCGGGCTGAGCCCTCGGACGAAAAGGGACAAAGGGAACCCCACTCGGAACGTGGGGCTGCACATGCGTGCGTGCACGGTGGGGGCCTATGGTGTAGGTGAGCAATACGTGCGCATAAAATTGTGCTTTGAAGCGCGTTTCAGCGGAGACCATACGTGTCGTGCAGGGGAGGCGAGGGGTCTGTCGCCAAGCCCGGCAAGCATGTGCGGCTCGCTCACATCTGAATGAGAGAGTTCATACATTAGAATACGGGACGTGGGGGCCGAAGGGAGGAATATTAACCATTTCTGCTTAACTCTTTGGGGTGTGGGAGGGAGAGGCATCCTGCCGGCCTCTCTGGGGACGCCTTGTTGTGGCGGGGGCATCTTTATTCCAACATTATTTCGTGGTTTAAGGCAACAAGTAGGTGAAAGGTAACCACAGCCCCTTGCAAAGACTCACTGTCCTCTGATACGATTCACTAATATCGTCAACAGTGCTAAAAACAATACCGGTTTTTTCTTTCTTTCTTTCTTTCTTTTTTTTTTTTTAATCAATGAACCCAGACAGCTTTCACACGCCGACTAAAGCTCTTTGAAAGAGTTAACGGGCAGTTTTGCAGCTTTGGAGGAGGCACCTTTGAAGGCTCTGTGGGGATGTATCTGCTTTGCCTAAAGACCTCAGAGAGCCAGGGGCCCTTTCTTCTTCACAAGGAGGCGGGAGGGGGGGCAAGAAGGGGGGGACACAGAGGGAGGGGGTTTGCTCTGCAGTACTGAGGCGTTTGCAAGATAAAACCAGCAGGAATTTTGAGGGGAACTGGAAGGAAGTGATCCTCCGTTAGTCTGAGACAGCATGTCAAGAGGCCTGAGAAATACACAAAATAAAGATTTTCCCAGAAATAGAAAAAAAAAAAAGGAGATGACCTAATGGTATTACTTTTCTTTTTTTTTTTTTTTTTGGAAGATAAAAGAAATGTGGTGAGTGGGGGCAGGGAGATCTCAGCAGTTTCCCAGGCGTGACTAGGCCTCGATTCTGTTTCTCTTATTAATTTCTCAATTAAAAAGGAGGATCGGGGAGACCCTGGCAAGGCCCTCGGAACAGGCCAGGGAGCGACAGGCGTGAGGACACTGTGGGCTCTCCAAGTTGGACTGAGCCGCAAGAAGGGGCCCATCGCCACTAAAATGTGTGTCACCCAAGAATGCCCTGCCCCTCAGAAATGCCATACTCCCATAACCACCCCAAGGGGCTTGTGTCCACACGCCTCCTGGAGTCCCCATTGTCACCAGTGGGTGATGGCAGTCAGTGATCAGTGCAGGATAGTGCAGGCTAGCCCAGGCCTGCCCCCAGGCTATGGCTCGCTCACGGAAAATGCCCTGGCACCTGTCAGCAAGCCTACAGGGCCCCATCTTCTTCTGCCCCTGGCTTACCCCGCTGTGCGTGGGTCTGCCCCAGGATGGTAGGACTCACGGTCACAGCAGCCCAGAGAAGAGGACAGAGAGGGCAAAGGCCCGCAGACGAGGGGAAAGGAACGGAGCATTCTTCAGAGCTGATAAAAGACATCAGTGCACAGATCCAGACATCCCAAAGGGTCCAACGTCAGCCAAGTGAATTAAAACATACCTGGATTTTGCTTTAATCGGGCATGTTAAGATGACAGACACAGAGAGCCCTGCCTTGAAAGAAGACGTATGAGGTGCGGTTGCCTCGCAGGGCCACGCGGGCGGGCCCCGGGGCCGGTCAGAAGCAGCAGAAGCCGGGGCGGGAGTCCTCGTCACCACAGTGACCAGAGGTCATTTGCTGTGCTGTCCCCTATGCCGTAGAAAGCAAAAAAAGGCAGGTGCTGGGGTTTGTGGAGGTTTGTGATGTGATGCTCACACGCCCATGAAAACACGAAGATGGGGCGAATGTGAGCAGCTTCAGCCATTGGTGTGGCTCATGGTTTCAAGAATCCAAATTATCAATTACGGAGCATCAGGAATGGTTATGGCCGAGGAGAGTATCTTGGAAGCAGCCGGAGAGCAAGGCAGCGCTGAAGTCCAGGTGACAGACGGACCCTCCGCGGGCCCCTCAACAGCAATGGGAAGGCAGAACACGGCGCCTTCGTGTGTCGTAGCTGTTGGAATAAAACAGGCACCTAAAACTGTATGTCCAACCACAAATGTGTACAGACACACACTAGGGTTTTGGGAATTTACCTGTGAGTGCGTGTGCTTGGTTGAAGGGAACACGTATCTTTAACTTTACAAGAAAAATGCTGATTTATTTTCCAAGGTGGTGGCACTGAGTGACCGTTCAGACAGTGGTGAGCAGGAGCTCGGGTTCTTCCCATCCTCGGCAATGCTGACTTTCTGATGTTTGCCAATCCAGCCGACCAGAAACAGTGTCTTGTAGTTCTGTTCTTATTCTCCGTGTTGGGTTTCCTCTCCTAGGAAGTTGTAGCTGAGTCTCTGGCCAGTGGGCTGTTTCTTATTGGTTTTTAGGCATTCTTCACTGATTTAACCATGTATCCTATTTTCTGTGTTCTGGGCCCCTGCCTGGGTCAGCCCACTCCTAGAGACGGCAAACGGCTCGCCCAGGAGCACGCCTCTCAAATACAAACCCCCTTGCAGAGCCTAAACCCCAACCACCTTCTTTATCGGGGCTCCCACACTCTGAGCTATGGTCCCTTGGTCTTATCACCCCAGGGCAGGTGCCACACGACCAGGGACAGCCTCGGTGCCCCCAGAGTCTGCTGAAATGATTCCAACTAGCCAATCCTCAGCCTGCTTGCCTTACCTCACTTGTGCTTTTTCACAGAAACTGCAGGAGAGACTCTTGCCCCCGTGTCCCCCCAGCCACCCGAAGCTCCCTTTCCTCCTGGCCAACCCTGGTGCTTCCCTGCAAGGCCCCCACGGCACGGTGGGCTCCCGCCTCCAGATCTGTCGACCTTGCCATACCTTAATAACAACAAAACCCGTATGAAAACATCCATCCTCTTCATACTGATTCCCTGTCGATTCTGCATGTTACAATATCTCCTCAGTCTGCAGACGGTGTTTTGAGAAACGTAAGTTCTAAACCCAAATACGTCAAATGTGTCAACGATACCAAAGACCCTACCAAGGACAGAAAGGCAAGAGAAATTAAACACACAAAAGATTGAGAGCAAAGACACAATGCTGTCACTACTGTCTCCCATTAGAGAGGAGGGAAGATCACGTGACAAGTCACAGACAGCTCTTCAAGCTTCTCATGAGGTGCCACGCCCACGGCTGCTCCCACACCATTGGCCAAAGCAAGTCATGTGTTTGTGGTTAACACAAGTGCAATGGCACGTCACTCCCACAGGCAGGTTATACATCGAAGCGTCTGTCGTAGCAGAGAGGAGTAAGACTGTCCTGCCCAGCTTTGAAGAAGTAACCTGCCATGTTGTGGGAAGAGGGTCCTCTTGGCTAGAACCTGAGGGTGGTCTCCAGGAGCCAAGAGCACGAGTGAACTTTGAAGTGGATTCCTCCCCCAGAGCCTCCCAGTAAGACCTTAACCCTGGTCTCTTGTGAGATCCTGAGCAGAGAACTGTCAGGCCCACCTGGACCTCTGCCCTAATGAACTGTGAGCTAATCAATGGATATCACTTTAAGCCGCTGTGTTGGTTAGTGGTGATTTGTTAAGTAGCGTAGGTAATGGATACAGATCTTGGCGGAGAGTTGCCATCCTACTGCGTGCCCAAAGTATTTAGAACCCAAAATACTTGGTGGAGAACACTGACGACCCCCTACCTCACGCCTCACATGAAAATCAGCTCCAGGTGGTTGAACAATTCAATGCGAAAGGCAAAACCATAAAACTTTCAGAGGACAATATAGACTGATGTGGACGGAGCCTCAAAATAGGTCCATCTTAACAATACACAAAAGTACCAACCGTAAAAGAAAAGATTGATCCATTTACTTTTCGGCAAGTAAAAATTAAGACGTTTGCCACTAATAGACTGCCAGTAAAGACAATACCAAAAAATACATTTCAGGCCAAAGAGAAATAACCGCAGAAGGAAAACGCAAGATGCAAGAAAAACCGTGAACAAAGGGCATAGGGAACATTTGGATAAGTATAAACAAACACTGACCGCATAAAACAAGAAAAATCAGGTCTAAGTTGGGGAGGTTAAAATTAGAAATAAAATATGTGACACAATTGCATATCAGTCAGAGGAGAGATAACATATTCTAAAGCCTCCCGTCTTTGGAAGGAGTATAAAATACAGATTAAGGTAAGCGTGTAAAAATTTATGACGCCTCGTAAAAGTCTCTAGGGTCACCACTAAAAGAACAGAGATTGAGTATCTGAGGTCCAAAGTAGTAGAGGAGGAGAGACTCAAATGAGAAGAAAAATAAACAATCTAAAAGAAGCTACAAAAAGAGAAAATACAGGCCACTGGCAAGCTCTAAATAAAAGGCAGAGATAAAACCTGCTGGCCCCATGATTCTGCAGAATGGAAAACAGTGACCGCTCCGAACTTGACCTCGAGAAAGGACACCGTGCTGACCTTCACACAGCTCTCATGGGCTGTCTCCTTCTCGACCTTCAGGTTTTGGCTTTAATTCCACCTTCTGAGAGAGGCCCCCCCCACTGACCTCCCTTTCCAGGGCTGGTTTTCAAGCACGCCTTCTTCTTCAAGGCAGAGAGACTATCTGCCCTCATTACTGGTGGATGCCATATTTGCAACTTCACCTGCTTGCTAAAACTTCTACCTCCAAAATCAATACCTGTAGCCCCTTTGTGATCACTTGCAGATGTAGAGCCCCAGAGCATCTGATGCACACATTCCCAACCGAGGTCAAAGCTCAACGCTTTGCAGACGGTCTTGCATTTATTCCTGGGGGGCAGGCAGGTCTGTTTGACAAGGGAAGGGAATCTGAACCCACAGCGGGGTTTCCAAATTCTCTCACTGGTTTCTGCTCTGCCAACTTGTCCAAAGACGGTTGTAAGGTTGCCTTAAGTTTTCTCCTAAATCCATCCTCACAAATGCCCGTTCTGCCCCTACATGACCTTGATAGAGCCTGACCCAGCTCCCCAGCTCCTTCAGTGCCATTGACCTGAGGGCGCTGTGTCAGCTGAGCTGAGTCACTGCCCTTGGAGGAAGTGCCCATCCTCACCTTCCAGCCCGTGGGCTTGGACACCCCCTAATCACAGTCCCCCGTGTGCGGGCCACACCCTGCAGACCTTGAGGGCAGTCCTGCCATCATGTGCTGATCCCTCTCTCAGAATGCATGTGGGACTATGGGCTGATGCCGCCGGAAGGCCACAGGTGTGCCCAAAACCCTTGCTGAGACAAGAGTCCCCGTCGTTGTTGGGAAACCTGGCCGTCACGGTGAGCACGCCTGCCGAGAGGAATTTTGCTTCCCCACTCCCTGACCCTCCCTGCCAGAGCCCCCACCTCATTTCCGTTTCTCACCCAGGAAATCTGAAGTTACACATGGGTCTGGCTAAGCCTGGATGATGCGTCTAATGTTTCCAGGGAACCGGCCCACCGACGTGCTGCTCTGTGGCCGCAGGTGTGGGGCAACTGGGGCGCCCCCCCCAAGCCGCGTTACATAAGGCCCAGAGGATGGTTGCCCCTCCATCAGGCACAATGGAAAGTCTATGAGACCCAGGGTGCTTCTGGCTCCTAAAATCTCTGGTTTTTTTTACTCTGAGCTTTGTTTCGGGAGCAGGAGGGACGCTAGGAGGAGCAGCAAAGGAAGCTGGGGATTAAGATAACCCTCACAAGGGCAGCCCGTCTCCCCTGTGATATTTCCTGCTGAGCAAACGTCTGGGGTCTGACACGGCTCCTCCTGGACGTGCATCCGCTCCAAAGCTCCCCAAGTCCGCTGTCCATCCGGGTGCAGGAGCTGTGGGAATCTGGACACTGTTGCACCCCCAAAGGCAGTGGGAAGAGGGGTCATCGGCTGCAGGGAGGGAGAGGGTAGGGTTGAGCAGCGGCCCCCAGTTCCCGGCCACCTCTTGGAAGGACGCGCTGGTTGGAGACCATCTAAGATGTGGACCCGCAAGCCCCAGCAGAGGAGGTGGCGGGACGCAGGCCCACTTCCCCACCCACTCGGCCCCTCCCGCGCCACACTGAACCACTGACTCAGCAGCTGGGCCCCAGGCCCCCCGACCTCTGATGGGTCTGGCGAGGGACACCATGGCGTAGAGCCACACATGGCCCAGAGCGAACCATACACCTCTATACATCCGGTTCTTACTCCTGCAACCGACCCTTGCAACCCTGCCATTTTGTTGAGGGGGAAACTGAGACACCCCCCAATAACCCCACAGCTCCCAGTGGTGCCACTTGGGGAGCACAGGTCTGTGGGGCACTCTGTCCCACAGGATCGAACCCAAACCTCTGCCTGGCCGTCGAGTTCCCCCCACCGCCTGGCCATTCTTTACCTCATCCCTTTTATGCCATGTGGTCACTCACATGAACCAGGCACCTCTCTACTCCCCAGACACACCCCCTCGCGCACAGTCTCCCCATCTGGATGCCCCTCCTGCTTGTTATAACTCTTTCCCGAGATGCTCCCCGCCCCCAAGATCCTCACCTCCTGTGCTCACGCCCTGGACAGCACCCTCCCACTTTAAACAGGACTGACCTGGGAGCCCACAGGGGGTTGCAGAAATGCTGCTGAGTGGTTTCCCAGCTGGGTCCTAAAAGACACTGTGGCTTCCTCTACAGCCGCTCACCGTGGCGAGGCCGGCCGCCGTGCAACAAGGACGCTCGCACAGCCCCGCGGAGTGGCCGGTGTGGCCGGTGTGGCAAGGAGCTGAGGCCTCCAGCCACCGCCTGCACCAGCTCTCCAAACCCAGGCGAGGAGCGGCCTTGGGAGCACATCCTCCCTCCGACAATGGACTGCTGCCTCCAGAGAGAGATCCTGAGCCAGAACCACCCAGCTAAAGCCCCTCCCAATGCCTGATCCACAGAATCTGAGAGATAAGTGTTTATTGTTGCTTTAAGCCCTTCATTCTTAGGGAAATTTGTTGTGCAATGGAAGATAACTGATCACTCCTCCCGGCTTTCCTGAGCCCTTCCTTCCATAGGAGCCAGGGTCAAGCTCACCCTCCTTCCCTTTCCCAAGAAGCCTGTCCTGGCGCTCTGGGCATGGCTCTTATCCGCCCCTGGGCCCGACCTGTAAACCTTGGGCGAGTCACCGGTCTTTCTCGGGTGCTCAGTTCCCCCCTCTGTAAAGTGGGAGTGATCTTGCCCATCAAGGGACATTTTGGTGATGTCTGAACACATTTTTGGTTGTCACATGGAGTTGGGGGTTGGTAACTGACATCCAGTGGGTAGAGGCCATGGGGATGGCTGCGCAGCATCCTACACACAGGACATAATTCCCCGAAAATGTCAGTAGTGCCACAGTGGAGGAACCTTGGTTTCGAGAATTTGGTGAGACTGCCCGCAGAGAGGCTCCAGCACTGAGCCTGACATGTGGACAGCCTGTGACAAGGGTGGGTCCCCTTCTCTTCTCCTTTCTGGGGCTCCTGTGCGACCGGGTCCCCTAAGCCCTCTAGGCCCCCAGCAGTTGGCCCAGCTGATGCAAGCACAGCCTCCCACCTGTCCCCCAGGTGCCAGGGAAGGAACACATCACTGCTGGACCAAAAGCCTGGTCACAGAGCAGGAGTAAACCAGACTGAGCCTCTCCTTACCTGTCTGCTGGCCCAGAGTTCATAGGGAAACCAGTAGGAGTCGGACCTCTCCTCTGCCACCGCCACCCTAGCTCTCTTGGCCTCGCCAGCGGATGAACATGGTCTTCTCCCAGGAGCTGGGTGACCCCAGGCAAGGGTCCCTCCCTCTCTACATTCTAGTTTCCCACCAGCACATCTCTGGCTTTGACACCCACCGATCACTGAAAATGTCTGTGCTGGGGAGGGACCCAACAAGGACATGCATGAGGAATGTCCCAGCTCAAATCCAGAAGTTCCAACTCGGGTACTTGCTGTGATCCTAACGCTGGAAACCAAAACAGGGTGATAAACCTGATTTTCTGCTACGAGTTCACCTGCTAGGCTTCAGATCTCAGCAGGACTCCTGCCACTGACCTGAAGCCAAGAGGTTACTTGGAGCTCCTGCCTCCCTGCCCCAGTCCCCAGGACTGAAGTCCACACTCGGGCTAGCTCCTGCTGGGGGCCCCTCATCTCGACCAAGAATCTGCAGTGGATAGCCTGTGGGGCCACACCAGGCCCAGTACTGGGGTGGCCATATCTTTACGGGCCTCAAAACCTTCTCAATGACAGATAGCATTGGTGAGGACCCTGAGACAGCCAGCCCCCACTCATCCTGGACCCCAATCACCCCTGGATAATTTTACCTGCAGCATGATGTTGGTTGCAGTGACCTGGGTTTTGTGAGCAGCACATTCCCAAGACCCCAGGCCCTGCCCCAGCAGCCTCTCTTCATCTGCCCTCCAGATCCTGACCCAAGAACCTGGGTGACACAAAAACCACATCATTCAATTCTCAAATGGCCCTGGACACTCAGCCTTGACCCTGATTTTCATGGTCCCTTGGGTTTTGTTATAATTGATGATATCCACTAGATGGATGACTCCAAGTTCATTCATTCACACTACAAACATTTATTGAGTGCCTATTGTGTACCAAACACTGAATGCAGGGGCGCTATGATTCCCAAATCCATCAGGGGACTGGCAAGTCTACCCATCACCTGAGAAGCATTGTGGGGAGATAAAGCCTTGTTTAGAGGCTCATTCTCACACGCAGCTGACTCTTTGCCAAAGTCCATGGATGTACAAGACCATGCTTTGCGGGAAAAGACACCAAATGAGAGAACTCCTTGCCCAGGAGGCGCTTGCACTCCAGAGGGGAGGCAGCCCCGTCACGCTGAAATAACCATGTGCCAACGATCACTGGATACCTCATTCCCAGGTCCCTGCATGGATGCAACTCAGCCCACGTGGAGAGCACCAGCCTGGGAAAGCAACACAGTGTCGAGGGAAATCGTGAAGTCCTGGTTCAGTTCTAAGCTCTGCCACTCATGAGTCTTAGACAAATAACTTATCCCTCTAAAACTCAGTTTCCCCACCTGAGAAATGGAACCGGTAACCTACCGGGGCTGAGGGGAGTTGGTAGATTATGATTAAAATGTCTGTATTGGGGCCAAGTGGCCTAGCTCACAGCACGGATGGCAGGGTGCCCCTGGTTGAATGCAGGAGGGAGGACAGAGATGCTCTGGGGCCACCGAGGCAACCGCTACCCCAGCAGAAAAGGAAGGCAGAGTTGCCTCTTCTAGCAACGTCTTCCGAACAGCAGGCAGGAGCCCGGTCTTGGGTCCCCCGCACGAGTCCACCCACAAGCCTGGATGGCAAACAACCTGGGCAAAGGAAGTACCAGCCCCACCAGACCTGAGGCAGTCCAGGGTCTCACATCTGCTGATCACAGGTGGCAGGGCAACCTCCGCTGAACATCCCCCCCTGCCCAGGGGGACAAGAGTCACCACTGCTGGAGGGGCCTGGCAAGTCGCTGGGGGGTCCCAAAAGGTGGGTCTGGGGGTACCATACCCAAGGTCAACTCAGGCAAAAGTCAACTGAACATGGATCATAGACCTACATGTGAAACCTGCAGTTATAGAACGTCTGCAAGAAAGCCGAGGGGAAACTCTCTGTGACTTGGAGTCGGACGAAGAGCTCCTAGAAGGGACTGAAAAAGCAAGGACCTAAAAGAACACATCGTACACTAGATCTCATCAAAACGAAAGACTTCCACTCCCCAAAGGATACTATTCATAAAATGAGCAGACAAACCAAAGACAGGGAGAAATATTTGCAAAAAATACACATCAGATCAACGTCTTATGTCCAAAATAGACAAAGAGCTCTTAGGACTCAATAATAAGACAAAACAACCCGGAATTTTAAGTGAGCAAAACTTGCACAGACGTTTCACAGAAGAATAAACTGGGCATCAAATAAGCAAGTGAAACAATGTTCCGTATCATTAGATGGCACTAGACACTTAAGAAGATGACTAAAGTTTTAAGCTGCCAACACCAAGTGCTGACAAAATGCGGAGCGAGAGGGACTCTCAGACGTTGCTGATGGGAACGTGAAATGGGGCGGCTGTGCTAGAAAAGAGTTTGGCAATTTCTTATAAAATTAAATATTCACTTCACCTAAATCCAGCAACCCCACCTTCTAGCATGTACCCAAGAGAAAGGAAAACACGTCCACACAAAGACCTGGATCCAGATGTTCATAGCAGCCGTATTCATTGACATTAGCCACAACCAGAAACAACTCAAATATCCATTACCTGGTGGATGGAAAAGCAAATTACCACGTATCCATACAACTCTTCATGCAGGCAATATTCAGGAATATTCAGCAGTACAAGGAATTAACCACAGACCCACGGACCAACATGCATGAACACAAATGCATCATGCTAAGCGACAGGAACCAGACACCTAAGACTGCGCGTACTTCGTGGCTCCATTTGCACGACATTTAGGAAAAGGGAAATCATAGGCATGGAAAACAGGTCTGTGCTTTCCAGGGGCTGGGGTGGGGAGAGGCACTGACTGCAACTTTGGGGGCGATGGTGCTGTTCTGAATCCTGACAACTGTGTAACTTCATCATAAGGCATCAAACTGTCAAAAGGGTGGTTTTCCCATATGCTAAGTATGGCCTGATAACCTCCCCCAAAATTCAACGTCCTCATCAATGAAAGTGATAAAGTTGCAGTAAGAGGATGACAATTTCCTATGTAGCAGGTGCAGTGCCAAATGACGGATGTGCTGTGTCCCCAGTGGTCACCTATCCAATGGGTCCTGTGTTCTTCCCATTTTACAGAAGAGCAAACTGAGGCCTGGAAGAGTAAAGCCAGCTGCCATCACCCACAAGGATGTGACAGAGTCAGGCTTTCTATGCAGGCCTGACTCCAGTGTCCACACCGCAAGGCCCCGAGGCTGTCCTGCCGGGACTCCGCAGGGGCCGCCAAGCCAGCTGCCACCTTTGCCCACTTTCTAGAGAGAGGGACGAGGCCTCAGGGGAACTGACTGCCCAAGCTCACAAAGAGAGAAACAGAATCAGAAGGGAGCCCGGTCTCAGTGGTCAAGAAGCCCTCATCCCTCCTACAACAACCCTGAGAGTGGAAGAGGCCTGAGACAGAGCAGGAATGAGGGCAGGGGCGGCACCAGGTGCAGTGAGCCAGGCTCTGCCCTCAGGAAGCTCACGGCTTCCTCTGGCCCAAGGTCGCGTCCTAGACCAGGGCGTGTGGCTGCCCAGACACGCTCCCACCATTCCTTCTGCGAGCTGCCCGCTGGGGCCCAGGGGGATGGAGGCCAGCGGAGACAGGGAGGGGGCTGTGGCCACATCTCAGGCCTGTCTGGGAGGCATCTGGGCCCCAGGGAGAGGGTGGAGGGGGAGAGGAGTGTTGTGCTTCCAAGCTGGAGAATCTGTCCACCCTGCACCCTGCGGCAAGGCTGAGGGGTCTGCAAGAAGGGGCGAGAGTCCTGCGGAGCAGTTCTGGAAGTCAGGAAGCTCTGTGCAAGCCCAGCTCAGGGTTCAAAGCTTGCGGAACTGCACGTGCAGAATGCCCCACCTAGAGGCAGGAATGCCACCGAGCCCCTGGGGCCCCGGGCCAGCCTTGCAGCTTTCCCAGCAAGGCCGGTCGTCCCAGGGGACGAGACCTGCTCCTCCCCAGCTCCCAGAATGGCCTCCTCCTGGACTTCTGTCCTGGCTGTGCTACCTACAGGCAAGTCAGTCAGCTGCTCTGTGCCCACCGCCTGGAAGTCGGGTCCTTCCGAGCTGCCTCCCGCGGAAGGCCAGGCAGCAGGACCGAGGTGCCAACATAGCCCAGCCCGGGAACCTTCCTGCAGCTGGGACAGCACTTTGCCCCCACTGTTGGCGGGGTCCCCACAAGGTCTGGCTTAGACACACGGCCACCCCGGAGGGAAGGGGCGCCTGGGTGGGAGAGGCAGGGGAGATGGCCTCTGGGGCCTCCATGTAGGGCCAGCATGGTACTGAGCTGACCGTGAGGAGGAAACCCTGCAGGGACAGGGACCCCCCAGGAGGAAATCCATCCAAACCTGCACCGATGAAAGGCGGGTGGCTCTTTCCCAGCTCAGATGGAAAACTCCACCAGGCAGCAATGTCCTTTTGCACCGGCCTCCCACTCCCGGCCCGCAGACTTTGAGCACCAAGCCCTGGGTGACCCGTGAGGCAGTATTCGCTGCACACGGTCCTCGCTGCCCCTGAGCTCTGAAACCCCGCGACCCGTTCAGACGGCACCGCGTCCTCCATAGCGGGCAGCTCCCAGATCAGGACGCTGAGGCCCAGGAGGCCGCGTCCCCCCTCGAGATCACACAGGAGGGGTGGCAGAGCTCGGACTGGAGCCCCAGAGCTCCGACTCCCCCCTCAACCTCAGCCCCACTCAGATGTCGGGGTCCACTCGCTCAGGAAGCCCCCCGCGGGGTCCCGCATGGCCCCCAGACTGGGAGCTGAGTTCCTGGAAGAAGGGCAAGTCTTGTCACCTTGAATTAAGACTGTCATGGGCCTTTGGGGCTTTTGCTTCCTTCTTCCATAAAATACTACTACTACTAATAATAATAATTTATATTTACAACTACATTGCAATGAAAACAAATTAATATTATATATTGCATTGCTTCCTGGGGCGGCCGTAACAAATTACCACAGAGCAAAAATTCATTCCCTCCCGGGTCTGGAGACCAGAAGTCTGCAGTCGAGCTGTGGGCAGGGCCGTGCTCCCTTAGGAGGCGCTAGGGGGGGTACCCTTCCTGCTCTTCCAGCATCTGGGGCTCTGGACGCTCCTGGGCTGAGGCCGCGCCCCTCAGTCTCTACCTCTGTGGTCACGTGGCCCCTCGACCTTGTCTTTGCATGGCCAGTCACTGGAGCAGGGCCCACCTTAGTCCACTGTGACCTCGCTGTAACCAGTTACCTCTGCAAACAGCCCTGTTTCCAAATAACATCACTTCTGAGGTTCCCAGTAGACATGAATTTTAGGGGGACACTATTTAACCCAGTACATATATGAAAAACATCTCCTGCAACCCAAAAGTTCTTTTTTTTTTTTTTTTTTTAATTCTGACTTTAAAAGAAATTAACATGTTTCCAGGGTCTCAGGCAGCGGGCCCCCCGGAGACGTCACCCTGATACCAGCCGGCCCTCAAGCACCTGGCGCACGCCCTGTGTGCACGGCGGGGCCTGCCTCGGCCGTCTGCCCTGGGCCGCATGGGCCCGGCAGCTGGTGCGGGGTCAGGCCCAGCCCGCGCTCTCCGTCCTCCCCTCCCTCCTCCCGAGCCCAGGCGGATAATATTCTCTGCTGTCATCTGCTCGGTCCCAGGGCACCCTCCCACTGGCCACCCTGCACAAACAGCTCTGCACGGGCCGCCACCCACCCGGCTCCAGGCTCCTGGTACGAATGCGAAGGTTGGATTTTCTGGACACCGCTTTAATTTTTCAAATAGCAATCCAGTTACCAAGCACATTGGCACCTGGGCCCGGTTCCATCACGACTTGGCAGGACCCGCGGGAGATGCTGGTAATGATGGATGCGGGCCCCCCTCAACCCCCGCCCGCCCCGGCCGCCCAGTGACCGCGCACGGCCAGCCTCGGCAGCTGCGAGGCCTGAGTGCCAAGATGCAGAGCGGGCTTCTCCCAGCATCGGGATCCGGCTGGGCAGGCTGCCTGGCCTGGCCTCCAGGAGCCGTGTGCAGGGCCTCTCCTCCGACAGGGGCTGGGCCACATGATGGGCTTCCTGCGCCCCCAGCCCCCCACCCTCCCATCTCACACTCCCTCGGCCCCATCACCAAAGTAAAATCACCCAGAAAATAAGACCCAAGAACAGACGCAGAGACCCAGAGCTGGAAGGAATTTAGCCATCAGAAGGTCCAACCCACTCAGGGCATGGTTAGGCCAGAGCCAGGAGACCACAGAGCCAGGACTGGAACTGGGATCTGGGCTATCAGAGGAGACAAGGACTCAGTGGTGGTCAGGGCGGTGGGAGCCCACCTGGCAGGAGTCGAAGCCCACCTCTGCCGCTTGCTAACTCTGCAACTCTGCGCAGCTCTGGGCCTCGGTCTTCCCACCCACAAAACGGGGGTAATGCAGCAGGGGCCTCCCAGGTCCGCCATCAGGATGACGGGTTTCAATCCATACACAGGGAGAAGCAAGCCCCGGTGACTGGTCAGCGTCACCCACACGTGGGATGCCCAACCCCAGGATGGTGGAGGTCCCTGAGGAAGGTCAGTGAGACCCCCGTAGCAGGAAAAAGAGAAGGCAGTGCCAGGCAGCTCTACGCAGTGAGACCATCCCCTGCACTGTTCGTGCACCAAGCCGCTATTAAGTTGGAGGGGCTTCGAGCCCCCCTGGACAGACCCCATCACACTACAGCAGGTGAATAAGGGCTCCAAAGGGCAATGTCCTCTCCCCTGCCAGCCTCCCATGAAGCCTGGAGACCCCAAGTTATCACCCCTCGAATGTCTCCAAAACTCCATCCTCCAACATCTCAGGTGAGCCAGGGGCCACCTGAGCCAGAGGGAAAGGGACTGGGCAGGTGAGGAGGAGGAAGACACAGATGCTTCTAGACCAGCGGCATCTGACACGGCAGCCCCTGGCCACGCGTGGCCCTGGAACACTTGGCATGTGGTTGGTGAGACCCCGAAAATGTGTTTTTTTTTAATTTATTTCACTTTGATTAATTTCAGTTGAAAAACCAAAGCAATGTAAAGTGGTTTTCTGTTTAACATAACTTTATTGCCGTGGCAGGACATGGAACCTTTAGGGTCTGACTTGAGATGTGCTTGTCAGTATATAAATAACACCACAGATTTCGGAGAATTAAGTCCATGCAAAAGAATGTAAAATATCTTGTTAATAATTTTGATCTGACTACATGCTGAAATAATATTTTGGATATCTGGAGTTAAATAAAATGTGATTAAAATCCATTTTACCTGTTTCTTTTTACTTTTCGAAGGTGGTTACTAAAAGCAACGTATATCCCCGCACAAGTTCGTATTATATTTGTAGGACCTGCAGCCCAGCAGGCTTTGCATACGAAGGCAGGGAGCTGATGGTCCTGGCACCCGCACCAGGCTCCAGCCACTCAGCCACTTTCCACCCTGGATTTTCAGGCCACCATCTGTACCTATCTCAGTTCCCCAAACCCATAGCAAACCCCAACCCAGCAGAGTCTCTTCGGGCCACTCTCCACGGAGCACAGGAGTCCCGCAGTGGGACAAAGGGGCCCCTGGGGTCCCTTGGGACGGGGAGAAAGCGAAGGGAGGGGTGGGTGATAGGGGAGCTGACTGCGGAAGTGAGCGGAGGGAGGGCAAGTGGCTGCAGAGGGAGCCAGGAGCTCGGCTCTTCCACGGGAAAGGAGAGCGGGCAGGAGGACAATCAAGGACCCCACACGTGCTCCCTCACTCAGCAAAGGATTCTCAAGAGCCTTGTGCGCACCAGGTTCTGTGCTTGTGTGGGCAGCCTCATCCCCAGCCCCACAGAGCCGGCTTCCAGCAGAGGGCACAGGGGCCAAACCCTCAGGTCTCGGGTGGAACGCTTGCAGAGTCTGGGGCCCTGATGGCCAGGATTCAAATCCCCACTGAGGCCCAACCTTGACATAGGGCTAGCTAGAGTGGGGTGCAGCAGATCCACACGGGAGATGACCCTGAAGATTATGCGGGCTCTGGGGGTGACTACCCACTGGTGGCAATCCAAGAGCCCCAGCAGGATGGGAGTTCAAACGCCAACTCTGGTGTCCAGCCCCTCCAAAGTCAACCAGAGCATCCCTCTTCCACCCACCTAGATGGGGGCCACACAAAAGAGGTCAGCAGCAACAGGGCTCTGTGGCCACTGTTTGTAAACCACTGGTTTCTCTCCCAGGGAGGTGGCTTGATTCGCCCCAGGTCCTGAGCCAATAGGAGCAGGTCAGGGGTGGGACCCAGGTGTTCTGGGTCCCTCTCTCCCACCCCACCGTGGGTCTGGATAAGAGTGAAGGAGAACTTCCACAGGAGACCCAGAGGCACACCCCACGGTGAGGTCACAGATATGGGAGCACACCGTCACCAGGGAGAGGCACATGGAGGATAGCGGGCGTTTCTTGGGGGACCCAAACACGTGCTCCTTGGAGCACAGAGCAGGGCTCTGCATTGCCAACACGGAGCGCCCTGCTGCAGGGTGAGGGTTCGGAGTGTTTGCAGGACACATAGCAGAGCTGTGAGTCAGCTAAGCAGAGAGGAGGCGGGCTCAGCTGTGCTGCAGGGTGGGGAGCGGGCGTGAGGTCAAACCCTCCATGCAGAACCGGGGTAAACAGCAGCCTGGAACCGGCCCTCAGGCACCATCGTCTAGAGCCCAGCCAGGTCCCGTCGGAGCAGTGCCCAGAGGAGGATGCGCACACGCCAGGAGGGGAAGGCACTCACAGGCCCAAGGTCACTCGGGGACTCAGGGTGGGACTCTGGGCTCCTCACACAGTGCTCTCCCTCAGCCACCTAGCACTGCCCAGGCATGGCCATCTTTGTATGTAAACTGAACTTTGTACATTAAACAGCATTTTTACTGCCCGGGAGGGCTGGGCTGGCTGCTATGAGGCAGTGTCTTGCCGTGGAACAACGCATGCCAGATGTGGGGGCAGATAAACCTGGTTCCAGGCCTGGCTCTGACTCAGACCGGCTGCGTGACCTGGGGCGGACAGGTGCCCAGGCCCACCGTGTCGGAGACCCTTCCGCCGCTGCCGGGCTCTGAAAGGCCTCCAGGATCACGAGTCTATCCAAACCCACCTCTGGGCTCCCTGGTGAACTCCTGCGTAATTCTCAAGGCCTCAAAGCCACCTCTTCCTGGGAGCCTTCCCTGATCTCCTGCTACCATCTCAAGCCCGGACAGAAGCAGGGCCTGCGTCCTCTGGTGTCCCGGGCATGTTGCACTTGACTGCAAATTCTCCCGCCACTCGGAATCATCCTCTTCGTAACGATCCAAGGACTAGCCCAGCTGCCCTCGGAGCCCTCCCCAGGGTCTGCAGGGATGCGGTTGAGATGGATGGGTGGGGGGCTCACTTCCCACCAGCTACTTCTTGGCTCCTGCCATGGCCACGCCTCTCTCAGCCCACCTTGCCCCAACCTGGACAAAGGCCAAGAGCAGCAAAGGGCAAAGGGCAAGGGCAGAGGGCAGAGGGCAGACCACACCCAAGGACACAGAGAGAAGCTGTAGGGAACGGGGGGCTGGGAAAAACCAGGGCATGGGGACCCGAGACAAGGATGTCCCTAAATGTCTCCAAGAGGACAGAGATGTGACTGTGAGGTTCAGGCCGGTGGAGATGGGCCAAGTGCAGGAGGCCCCACCAGTTTGGAGGGCAGGCGAGGGCAGCAGACCTGGGGAGGGCCTGCTGGCGAGGACAAGGGGTGTCTAGGGCACGGAGGGCTCTGGGACCCAGGCCACGCCACAGGGCCATCTGCGGAGACAGGCAAGGGCCACATGACTCACCCAAGGGCCCTTTCTGCTTCTTCCCTTCAAGGACGATGAGGCCGCTGTCGGGGAGGACAACCACCCCTCCTCTGGGGAGAAGCCCAGGGGTGGCCACTCCTCGGGAGACACGCTGGGCCCAACCAAGATGGGCAGGACCCGGAGGCAGGGTAGGACTGCCACCAACTGCAGGGTAGGGTAGAGGGGATGGTGGACCGGCCACTGCACCTGTCCAGACCTGGGTCTCCCTGCCCGCTAAGCCATGGGAAGAGTGGGGCCCCTGCCACCCAGAGTGTCCTTTTGAGGGTCAAGATAATAAATGTAGCATAATCCTGCGCGGGGTCAAAGCCCACGCAATCACGTGGGTTCGGGTGACTCCAGGTACATCCTCGTCACTCGCCACTGTCAGCCACCTGAGGACAGGCCCCGTTCTCAGGCCTGTGTAGATCACCCCATCCACCCCTGGGAGGCTGCACTGTGACTCACCTGGCAGACAAGGAAACTGAGGCAAAGGGAGGTAGGTAACTTGTCATCCACACGTTCACACAGAGCCAGCAAGCGGCCGGTCAGGACTGGAGCCTGGAGTCTTGGCGGCTGAGGCCGCACCTGGACCTTGACGCACTCCCAGCCTGCGGGCGGGTCCTGCTCCGCTCAGCGCTCTGACCCCCAGGGGGTCCCCGGGCTTGTCCGGCGCACAGCAGGGGCTCACGGGATATCTGGTGAGGCAGCGAGCCGAGGGGAGAAGAGACAGGTGGCAGAGTTTGAGAGTCCCCCGCCACTAGCTTCAGTCTCTCTGCTTCCCCGAGCGGGACCCGTGTCCCCAGAGAGGGCTCGCACTCTCTCCCAAGTGGGTGGGGGCCTCCCACACCGTGTTGGGAGAGCAAGTGTCTCCCCGTCCACAGCCTGACACCTTCTCCCCGCCTAGGGCATGTTATGGGCTGAATTGTGTCTCCCCAAATATTCAATAAGCCCTTACCCCTCATGCCTCTAATGAGACACAGTCTTTAGAAAGGAAGTTAAGTTACAGTGAGGTCATGGGGTGGGGGGGCCCTTAATCCTTATGACAAGAGATCAGGACACAGACACACACGGAGGGACGACCCCGTGAGGACCCAGGGAGAGCACGCCGTCCACACACAAGGAGCGAGGCCTCACGGGGACCCCGCCCCGCCCGCGCCTGCATCTCGGGCTTCGGCCTCCAGGACCCAGGGACCGGGCATCCTGTTGTGTGAGCCCCCGGGTCTGGGGAGGTTGTTACAGCCGCCCGAGCTGACTGCCACAGGGCACGTGAGGCAAGCGCCCCTCAGAGCTGCTAAGGCAGCCAGTGAGGACTCCTGGTGGCAGCCCCGTGCCCACAGCCCCACGCAGCGCCCACGAGGTATTGGCTGGAGAACGAGCTGCCGCAGGGGAGCGGCCCCAGCATGACATTCTGAACGTGGGACAGACAGCCATATCCTCTCACCAGCCCCCCGGTCGGGGCACCAGGGTCCCCGCTTTACAGATGAGACCCCGAGTCTGGAGCACGCTGGCTCGACATTACGCAACCAACAAGTTGCAGCCACTCGTGCACACGCTGCCCCTGGAAGGAAGACCCCCAGGCCTCGCCCAGCACGGCCTCTGGGCCGGGGTCACATCCCCAAGGGGCTGAGGTGGCTTGTGAGGGCCAGCGGCTGAGTGACGTGTCCCTGAGCCCACGAGCCTGGAGCAGCAAGCGCAGCTGCTGCACTGGGGGCAGGGCCTGGCCCAGGGGAGACATCCAGAAAGTGTCGAATGAATGAGTGAGCGCGTGGGTGAGTAAATGAATGAAGGAGTGAATGACCAAGAGGTACAAATGACAGGCTGGTCCCCTGGCCCCAGATGCAACCCACACCGGGTCTGTACTTTTGAACTTGGCTCCGTGGCTGGATGGCCTGATTTGCACAGGCCTCGGCTCCTCCCGCCGTAGAGCAAGGACGTGGCAGAGCTGCCGCATGGTGTTAGATGGGCAGGACCCGCGCTGCCGCAGGGCTGCTGGCTCCGCCTGCACCACTGGCTCTCCGGCCCTCAAAGCCCATCCTCCCTCAGTCCTGCCCCTAGCACCGAAGCCCAGAGGCACCCCGACTGCTGGCCCCAAGAAGCCTGGGCCCCTTAGAGGCATGAAATGTGACCACATGTGACTTTGATGTAGGACAAGTGCAAGGTTAGGCAGTCCAAGGCTCGGAGGAGTTAGCCAGATCCCAGCCTCCTTTCACCTTGCTGACTCACCGGCCCTAGGGTGTGGCTCTCATCCTCAGTCCAAGATGGCTGCAGGAGCTCCAGCCCTCACATCCACATTCCAAGCAGCAGGATGGAAGAAGGGAGGAAAGGGAGATCCCTTTAACAACACATCCTGGAAGACCTACTCTGCTTAGACCTCCTTGGCCAAAACTGAGGCACACGCTCAGTGGTAGACCATGGCAATAGTGATTCCAAATTTGTTCATGCTTCCCTATACGCATGCCCCTGTATGCATATAACAATTTGACCTTGTCGTTCCACCCCGCAAGGGGTGAGGTCTATTTCTCCACCCCTAAATCTGGGCTCAGCCCTGTGACCCGGCTTGTGCTTTATCCGTGGACAGAAGGAGGGATGCAAGCAGAGGTTTGAAAAGAGCTTATTCATTCAGCCTTGCTCTCGGCGCTGGGACCCCTCTGCCGGCATGGGAACAAGCCCGGGCTCGTCTTCCAGGAGGTGAGAGCACAGGGAGAGAAGCATCAGCCGGCTCCAGCATCCCAGCCATCCCCACTGAGGCCCCCGAAATGGGAGTGAGGCCATTCCGGATCACACAGCCCCAGCCAGGCCAGCTCAGATCCGAGCCACACAGAATCACAAGAAATCATAAATCCTTGCTGTGTTAAGGCACACAATTTGGGGCGCTTCATTACACAGCCAAAGCAAGCTGATACACTCTCCCAGCTGAGGGAGGCTGGGAAATAGAGCTTATTAACTGGACCACAAAGTAACCTGTAAGGTTTCTGTGTCTAAAAGGAAGGAGAGAGTGAACGTGGGGAAGAGGAGAGACCACGAGCAGATGGTGCAGGGACCGCAGGGGTGAGGCCACCACCGGGAGCTGGAAGAGGCTGGAGGATCCCCCGCACCCACCCACCCAGAGCCTTCAGGGAGAGCACGGCCTTGCCAGCCCCTCGAGCTCTGGCCTGTGGCCTCCAGAACTGGGAGAGACGGATTTCTGTTGTTCTAAGCTGCCCCGTTTGTGGTCCTTTGTTACAGCCACCCCGGGACACTGATACCCGTCCCCACACATACATGCTGGCTCATTTCTTGTACGATTCCTAAAGGAACCAACGTGCACACATCGGTGGGGCCAGGACTCCAGACCACGGCGCCTAGGAAACCGTGTGATGCTGGGGGCGTCATGCGATCCCCAAAGCCTCACGCTGCCCCTTCGCTAACATGGAGCTGGCGGGTGGCGGCGCCCCCTCTGCAGGGCAGCCTCAAGGCCGCTGGAGGCGACCCCGCCGTGGAAACTGTGAAGAGCCTCTCCCGGCTAAATGGTGGGAGTTACCAAAAGCCACTTGGGAGCCCATGTCTTGGATGTGCTGGAGCTCATGCATTCCCTCCTCACGCCGCCTCCCCCAGCTCCCGGGACCAGAAACGGCAAGTATGGGCCCAGAGGCCAGGCCCAGAAGGTTCAGCAGACTCGGGCACCCCTCGGGCTGCCCCGACCGTCACATGTCCAAGGTGCCAAGCTGGTGAAAGGCCCCCACCCCCGCCCCTGGCACCACCGCCGGCTGCAAACACCCAGCCTGAGTTCCTGCTAGCAGTTTTCAGGGCTGTCATGTGCCCGTGCGGCTGGCGGCCGGCCGGTCCAGGAGCCCTGCCCTCCCTCCCTGCTTGGCACACCTCTGATTCAGAGGAATGTGTGTGTGTATGTGCTTTTGATTCCTTCAAGGGGAAAAAGCTCTCTCTAGGCAGAATTCCTCCTGAGACCCCGGCTGCTGGCCGCCAGGGAGGGATCCTGGGACCTGGGGGCCCTCTGCAGGGACCCCTTTCTCCCCCCGGCCTTCCCCCAGCACTCCCTGAAACCATGAGCACCCTCGGAGGCATCTCCTGGCTGGGGCAGGTGTGAAGGTCAGGGGCACGGGCCGGCTGGAGAGTCAGCCCCAGCCGGCCTCAGACCCCACCCCTAGCCATCAGCTGCTGACCTGGGGCAAGCACTCTTCCTCTGAGCCTCAGACTGCTCATTCACAAAATGGGAATGTTCCAAAGGGCTCCGCCGAGGCTTGCACACAAGGAAACCATGTTCTTCCTCATCTAAATAGGGACACTCTGTTCACTTTTCAGGGGGACAGCTAACAGTGACACCAGGACGGTGGGTGTCACTGGGACTTTCGGGCAGGCTCTACTTAGATAAGACTGTTCTTGGCTCGGGTCTCCAGGGATAAAGCCTCGATAAGCAAGCCCCAGCTCTCTGGTTTTCTCCGAACCATGGCTGTGTGCCCAGCGACCCCACGGCCCAGTCAAACTGAGCTGGTCACAGCCTCCGCCCACGTCACATGGAGGTGGGCCCTCGCAGAGTCGGGGTCCGGGGAAGGAAGGGCAGCTTCGTTCATTCACCATGGAGCAATCCTGCCTTGGGGCCCTTTTGTTTCTAGCACTTTCTCTCCTACCCCGAGTCTGCTGCCAGTGGAAGGAAATCATGCTTCTTCAGAAGCCCCTCTTGGCACCAGGCCGAGGGGCTTCTGAAATGGGGCCAGCGTTCCAGGGGAGCTGGAGGTCACAAAGTGGCTGAGACCCCAGAAACCCCACCGTGTCACCACAGGCAGCTCTGAGGGAGCCCCCAAAGGAATGGAAGCAGTCCCCTATTTGAAAAGTGAGGATAGAGGCCCAGAGAGGCCAGTTTCTGGCTCCAAGTCACCCAGCAAGAGGGGGGCAGAGCTGAACGGGAATACAGTGCCTGACTCAGCCCCCCCCCCCCATCCTATGTGAGGGCTGAAGAGCAATGAAACAGCATCTCCCCACAACACCTCTCCTAGCGCCAGGTTTGTCTTTTTATTCCCAAGCTGGGTTCTGGGCCCCACCCGCCAACCCCCCACCACCACGTTGAAAACTTAGTCACTGAGCACTCGCTAGGTGGGGGCGGGCCAGCAGCTTGCCGGGCCCTCTGCAAATGCTATCGCGTCTCCTGTTTCCATGACTAGGAAGTCAGGTTCAGAGAGGTTAGGTAACTTGTTCAAGCTCACACAGCTGGTGGCACAGGCCCAGGCCCAGGTCCGGCTGCTCCCCTGACCTTGCTCTCATGCCTCTGCCCAAGCACCCTTGGCTCCCGCTGCGGGCTGCCTTCGGATCCATCTTCCCGTGGGAGGTGGCACGTGTGAGCCTGAGTGGGAGTGTCTGCACACCGCCATGCACGCACCCTCCCGTTCGTCCTCAACTGCAGCGCCCAGAGCCACACACAAGTAGAAGGACACCCGGGAGCGCCCATACAACAGGGAAGACAGGTCCCTGGGAGGAGAGGGATGCGTGAGGACCCATCGTCGGAGCCGGCTTCCCGAAGAGGGGGTGTCCAGGCTGCGCCGGCCAGTAGGAACGGCAGGTGCGACCAGGGATGGTGACGCCATGCCCGGGGGCTGTCCTCGGGGCCACCTCGACATGGAGGCAGGGAAAGGAGGGGGGCAGGCTGTGTAGGACCCTTGAGGATCAGACCAGGGATTGGAGCTTTTCTCTTGGATTTTCATCTTGAGGAGCTATAGAAAGTTCTAAGGCCCTGGTGAGGGATCAGATTTGCCATCTGGAAGTTTCCCCTGGAGACCACGGTGCCTGGGAAGGATCAGAGGTGGGGGGCGAGGGTGTCTGAGGCCGGGCAGGGAGGCAGAGTAGCGAGCTGAGTGAGGGGCCGTGGGCCGGAGAGGCGCTTGTCTTTCGGAGGTAGGGGTGGAGGACCGAGCCGGGAATATGGTCCGGGGAGCACGTTTTTTTAACACCTTGCAATTGCCTTTGGATTCTGCAGGAAAAGGACATTTCTGGAAGCTTGGTAGAAAATGCAGTGAATGCAAAAAATGAGCATCTCATTGCAAGTGTGGCCGCCCAAATCCCACCTCGGCCGAAGGGCCCGACGCTTCGTGTGCGAGTTGGGGAGACTTTCAACCCGGCCAAAAGCTGCACTTGGGCCGGAATCTTCCATAGGGAGAGAAAGCTAAAACCCTGGCTGCAGGGAAGGCCGCGGAGGAGAGGGGGCCCAGCCCGGGGGTTGCCCAGCTCGTGGCATGTGGGAGCGGGGATGGCCCGGACCTGTGCGCGCGGCCCTGGGAAGACCGTGGGGATGGGGACTCGAGGGGCACAGGGGCCACCGAGAGGATGGGTGAGCGTCCCCCGGGCCCCAGCCCCTGGCCTCAGGGGAGCGCCCCGCCCACCGCGGGAAGCAGGCCCGCCCAGCCGTGGCCCAGTGGGTGGGCGGACTCGGCACGCTGCACGGAGCTCTCTTGGGCCAGAATTCGGAATGCCACACGTAGCAAACAGTTAATGATCAACCGGCCACCCCTATCCAGAAGCCCGAGGACTAATAGCGCTATAAAATGTGTCAAATATCTGCCCCCGACCAGACCAGACATGACAGCCAGGGAGGGAACATTTCTGGGTTTCCCCTTTCGATAACCTTGTTCTACAAGGCAGGCCTGTGGGAGAAGTTTCCTTCAGCAAGCCATCTCTGGAAAAGATTCCCACATACTCGGTCACACCTCCTGCCTCACGGCCGAGCCCCCTCTCCCCTGGAGGCCATCGCTGAGGGGTCACGTACACCTTCCCCAGTTGCATATTCTGGGAGCGAGCCTAGAAGTTTTTAAACAGAGCTTGTCTTTGCCCCTTGAAGGAGAACAGGAGGAGCGGCCGATTCATTCTCACGCAACCCCCCCCACACACACACACACCACCCGCTCCCTCCATCCTGCCCTGACACCCGGGGAAAGCGCCTTCTCCAGAGCTGCTGACTTTTGCCAATTTATATGCTAATTCCAGAAATGATTCTTCCTACATTAAATAAAAGCTGAGGAATGTTCCAAAGGTCCGAACAGATTGTACCATTAACAGACAGGGAAAAGCCGCGCAGATCCTGCCCACAGGAGCTCTAAGCGTGTGAACTCGCTTCCAGCACACACACTCGCCTAATTTTAGGCCCACGTGCTCCTTCAGCTGACTTGGTCAAAGTAAAACTGCTTCGGCATCTAAAGCTTCCAAGTGCCCATCTTGACCTTGAGGTCTCCTTTCAGAGTAACCTTCTGGAGAAAGCAAACTGTGCAGAAGAAAGTGGAGGGGTTCACACCGAGCCCCCGGAGTGATTGACTGACTCGGACGATGTCAGCATCATCAGAAGATCGTCCCCTGACCCAAGACCTAGGCTCCCGGACCCCTGGACAGCCTCCTCATGGCCCCCCACTGTCCCCACAAACACACCGACTTTCTGGACGTTCCTCCCACCTCACCAAGACCTTCCTGCTTCAGAGGCCTATGCACATTCTGTTCCCTCTGCCAGGATCGCTCTTCTCCACTCCCTTGACCAGGTTACGCCAACTCATCTCAGCTGAGAGAAGCCCACCATGACCATCCGATGAGGCGAAACCACAGCTATCCACCCAGTGGGCACTGCGTTTTCCTTCTTGGTGCTCCTCACAATTCTAGTGGAATTAGCTGTATAATCATTCGTTCAGTGTCTGTGGCTACCATTCAATGGTGAGAACAGAAACCAGGTCTACCCTGTATCCCCAGTCTAAAAGAATGCTTGCCTCAGAATGCAGGGATGGAGCACACATGGAAGGAGAGAGGGATATTGGATGGATGGATGGATGGATGGATGGATGGATGGATGGATGGATGGATGGATGGAAGGATAGATGGATGGATGGAAGGATGGATGGATGGATGGAAGGATGGATGGATGGATGGATGGATGGATGGAAGGATGGATGGATGGATGATGGAAGGATGGATGGATGGATGATGGAAGGATGGATGGATGGATGGATGGATGATGGAAGGATGGATGGATGGATGGATGGATGGAAGGATGGATGGATGATGGAAGGATGGATGGATGGATGGATGGATGGATGGATGGATGGAAGGATGGATGGATGGATGGATGGATGGAAGGATGGATGGATGGATGGATGATGGATGGATGGATGGATGGATGGAAGGATGGATGGATGGAAGGATGGATGGATGGAAGGATGGATGGATGGATGGATGGATGATGGAAGGATGGATGGATGGATGATGGAAGGATGGATGGATGGATGGATGGATGGATGGATGGATGGATGGAAGGATGGATGGATGGATGGATGGAAGGATGGATGGATGGATGGATGATGGATGGATGGATGGATGGATGGATGGAAGGATGGATGGATGGATGGATGATGGAAGGATGGATGGATGGATGATGGATAGAAGGATGGATGGATGGATGGATGATGGAAGGATGGATGGATGGATGATGGATGGATGGATGGATGATGGATGGATGGATGGATGGAAGATGGATGGAAGGATGGACGGATGGATGATGGATGGATGGATGGATGATGGATGGGAGAATGGATGGTAGATGATGGACAGAAGGGTGAATAGATGATGGATGAATGGATAGAAAGATGGATGGATGGATGGATAAGGGGCACCTGGGTGGCTCAGTCAGTGAAGCGTCTGCCTTCGGCTCAGGTCATGGTCCCAGGGTCCTAGGATCGAGCCCCACGTCAGGCTCCCTGCTCAGCGGGGCGCCTGCTTCTCCCTCTCCTCCCCACTCGTGCTCTCTCTCTCTATCACTGTCTCTGTTGCTATTTCTGTCTCTCTCTCTCAGATAAATAAATAAAATCTTAAAAAAAAGAATGAATGGATGGATGATAGATGAGGTTGGAAGGATGGGTGGCGGGAGAGAGGGAGGGATGACAGAGGATGGACGGGTAAGTAGACGGATGTTTGGATGAAGAGAGAGGAAAGGGAAGGAGGGAAGGACAAAGGAAGGATGAGAGCTCGGGTGGGCGAGCGGGTGGATGGGCAGATGGATGGGTGACAGTCGTTCTCCGAGCGGGTGGATGGGCAGATGGATGGGTGACAGTCGTTCTCCTCCAAAAAGACAATTGTCTTGGTAGAATAATTTGCATTTTCTAGAGCCAAGCAAGTACCTCAGTTCAGCTGGCCCCGCTAGGCCCTGCCTCCCTCTCCTCGCCTCGGGGCCTCCCAGCAGGCCACCTTCCTGGCATCCATTCTCCACCGCTGGGCACTGCTCACATAGCTCCCCCCTTAGAAGGCCTGTACCTCCATTTCCCACATCCAAACCCCACCTCCAGCTTAAAGCCCTCTTGCCCAGGGACCCTAATCTCCTCCCCCACCCCCAGAGCAGAGGCTGGGGTGCCCCGGCCTCTCATCCGTCCCTTCAGCGTCAGGTGCACTGAGTGGGGAGGAGGTGTGCGGAGACAGGCCGCAGCTCTGTCCTTGGGCGCATGCAGGCCCAGGTTCCTGGCTCTGCCGCTCCCCAGCACAGGGACCCAGAGGCAGAAATTTCCTGAGCCTGTTTCCTGATATCTCCCAGAAATTCCTGCAAACTCAGAAACATTTTGGAGCCCAAGGCCGGAGTGGCTCCTGGGAGTGCTCATTTCCAGACTGTCCAGCTCAAAGGCCACGGATGCCACAGCCATCAGGGCAAGCCTTAGTAATAGGCCTTAGTAATGGACATCTTCTTTCATCCTGCCTCTGCTCAAACCTGCAGGGGTTCGACTCATTCACACACAAGCGAAGTCCCTACACTGGTTTATGAGGCCCAGAGGGCCTGACCACGTCCCTGCCCCTAGCCCCTTGCTCCATGGTGCGGCCTCCTGTGCAAGCCTCAGCACCTGCACCAGGCTCTCCTTAGGGCCTTTGCACAAGCTTCTCGTTCTGCCCAGAAGGCATTTTGCCCAGATCGCCACATGGCTTCCCCATCCCTTCCTTCCTACAGGTCTCTGCTGAAATGGCCCTTCATCCAATAGGCCTTCCCTGACCCACCAGAAATAGGGCAGCACCCCTGGCCCAACCCGAACCCCCCACTGCACACCACCACCTTCTTGCACAGCACACGCTCCCTGGTTATCACCACTTCCCCCAACTGGGCTCTGTTCTCTTGTTCTTGGCGCCCAGTTAGTGGTGATTGAGTGGATGGATGGATAAGATGGATGGATGATGGATGGATGGATGGATGGATGGATGGAAGATGGATGGATGGATGATGGATGGATGGATGGATGGATGGAAAATGGATGGATGGATGATGGATGGACGGAAGGATGGATGGTTGGATGGATGGATGACGGATGGATGGATGGATGGAAGATGGATGGATGATGGATGGATGGATGGATGGATGGATGGACGGAAGGAAGGATGGATGGATGGATGGATGGATGGATGGATGGATGGATGGATGATGGATGGATGGAAGGATGGATGGATGGATGGATGGATGACGGATGGATGGATGGATGATGGATAGATGGATGGATGGAAGATGGATGGATGGATGGATGATGGATGGACGGAAGGATGGATGGATGGAAGATGGATGGATGGATGGATGACGGATGGATGGATGGATGGATGATGGATGGATGGATGGATGGATGATGGATGGACAGAAGGATGGATGATGGATGGATGAATGATGGATGGATGGAAGGATGGATGGATGGATGGATGACGGATGGATGGATGGAAGATGGATGGATGGATGGATGATGGATGGATGGATGGATGGAAGATGGATGGATGGATGACGGATGGATGGATGGAAGATGGATGGATGGATGGATGATGGATGGATGGATGGATGGAAGATGGATGGATGGATGATGGATGGACAGAAGGATGGATGATGGATGGATGGATGATGGATGGATGGAAGGATGGATGGATGGATGGATGACGGATGGATGGATGGATGGATGATGGATGGACGGAAGGATAGATGGATGGACAGACGGATGGATGGATGGATGAGGAGGTATCCATTCACTTAATGGTAATAATAATAATTAACAGTAATCATAGTGACCAATAAGTGACTACGCATTGATCATTAATGGATCAATAAGTGCATGGTTGTGGGTGGCAGTGGAGCTCCTAAAGGGACAGGAGCAGGCACTCTGATGGGCATTAGGGGCTCCTCTGAGGAAGCCAAGCTGTCACCTGAAAGATGCAAGAGGGTGGGGAGTGTGCCAGGCAGAAAGAATGTGTGCAAACGTCCTGGGGCAGCGGTAACAAAAGACCACAGGTTGGGCGACTCAGAACAACAGAAATCTAGTCTCTCCCAGTGTGGAGGCCAGAAGTCCGAAATCCAGGTGTGGGCAGGGCCACACTCCCTCTGGAGGCGCTGGGGGAGGGTCCTTCCTGCTCTTCCAGTCCCTGGGCGTCTGGACGCACCCCTCCAGCCCCCACCTCCATGGTCACGTGGCTCCTCCTCACTATATGTATCTTATAAGGACACTGGTCACTGGACTTAGGGCTCACACGGATCTTCGAAGATGGTCACATCTTGCGATCCTTTAACTTGATTACATCTGCAAAGACCCTCTTTCCTAAATAAGGTTACATTCACAGGGTCTGGGGTTTGGGACTTGGACAGATCTTTTTGGAGCCACGACAAATGTCCTGGGCAAAGCCCCGATGAGGAAGGTGGGTGTGTCCTGGTGTAACCATCCCATGGCCCTGAGGAGTGGGCCATAGGTACCCCACCTCACAGATGTGGGCTGAGATGGAAGAGGCTGAGTGACCTGGGGCAGCATTCAGGCAGGGGCTGCACCCGCCATGCTCACCACATATCCCTGGGCCAGTGAGGTGCTCAGCAAACCCTGGTGCTCAGCAAACACAGTGGCATAAATGGTAGGGCCTTCCTCAGTGTTCCTCAGCACAAAAACAGTATCCCAGGCCCTGAGGTATGCTCCGTGAGAGACCTGAGGACCCTCCCCAAATGGGCCCAGGGAGCCACTCCCTGTATAACCCAGGCTGCTCCTTGCCTTGATGGGTCTTAGCTTCCCCAAGACAAGGGGGTCCGATGTAAAAGCCTCCACAGGCCCTTCCTGTAGAAAGTTCTCCATTTCCAAAAACATGAGGGACTTCCCGTCCTAGAACATACCTGCTCGACGTCTGACCCACTTGTTCATTTGCTCACTGGGCAGCAGGTGCCCCGGGCCTGCCCACCCCTCCCCAGGCATCAGCCCACCACGCCCTCTCCACGTCACCACCCCAACCACACACACACCAGACCCCCCTTCTTCTTCTCTGCCTGGACATCCATGCTCCAGACCCCCTTTCTTCCACCCTAAGGTTGTGATCCCTGAAAACCCCAAAGCTGCCATTTGCTGTCCCTGTTCTATGGCCAGGTCCCCACCCTGACGACTCGGCAGAGGGCTGGCCCAAGGGCCGTGGCCTCCTAGTGTCCCCAAGCGGGAAGATGGTGAGAAGGAGGCCGGTCCCCACTGCGGGCAGGAAGCTATGACAGACTCAGAGAATCGCCCAGAGGCACCTTCCCACAAACGCCTCCCTAGGCAGACAGGCCCGGGAGGCAGGGCCAGCAGGCCTCAGGGGAACTGGGCAGTTGGTTTTGCATCATGGATCTGGATGAACTGGAAATGCAAAGGCCTGCACTGGGCGTACCGAGCTGGGCAAACTGGAAGTGCTTCAAAGAGCCGGGCACACGGCCGGGCTGCCCTTTCACACGGCCGTGGCCAAGCCCAGCATGGTCGCCCACGCCACCCACCCCCCACAAGGGCCGGGCACCCGCCCCGCCACCAGCCGCAGGCCCCCAGGCCCCCAGACCCCGCACGCAGAGCAGGGCCTCTGACCGCCGGGCCCTCGGCAGCGGGAAGCCCCCGCCAGCCAAGCACAGGCCTCTTGCTACGTCAGATATTAATCAAACGCATCCTGATAATGATCAATGGAGGCGGCTTGGCAGCGCGGGCCTGGCGGGCCTCCAGGCCCACCTCCAACTACAGGAAAGACGAGGATGGCAAAAGTGATCCTTGGCAAGGGACAGCACATTGTCCCACAGCTGTGGGAAAGTGCTCAGTGCGCAAACATTTCCTTAAAACGAGCTTACAAGGAAATGTTCGCGGTGGCCTTATTAAAGACCATCGGCCTGGCTGAGCAGGACGAAGATAACTTCAGGCCCCAGCCGCCGCCCCGACTCCGAGAGCCGCGTCAGAGGCCGGTGGAGCGTCAGGTCCGGGGGGCCCCGGGGCACTTTGCGCGGCCGTGACTGCTTGCGCACGCCTCCAAGTGTAGGAGCCCCCCCACCCCCTCCCACCGCAAGTGCACCGGGCTGGCAGAGATGGGGAGTGGGCTGTGGCTGCGGGGGGCCTCCGGGCCGCCACGCAGGAATGTCGGGGCCTGGCTCACGTTCTGAACCTGCCATATGGCCCTGCGTCCTGGGACCCAGGCTGGTAGCCAAGGAGGAGCCCTGTGGCTGGGTCCCCGGCACTCCAGGCCGCCGCGTGAAGCCATTTGTCAAAGGTGTTTCCCAAAAGCTTCTCTGGAAGGAGCTGCCCTTCGCGAAGCTGGCTTGGGCTTGAGCCAGGCAGGGACATCTGGGGGCTCTTGGCAAAAGTGCCAGCGCTCCCGAGATCAAAAGTCCCTCTCCTGGTTACCCTTGCTTCTGTGAGCCAGGTGAGCGCACCGCGGGGGCCCCGGCGGCTGGGTGAGGCAGGGGCTGCTCACCCAGACGACGGCCCAGCAGTGGGGGGCCGACCACAGGCATGCCCCCGCTGAGCCCCTCATCACAAAGGATCCGTGGCAGGGCCCCTTCCAACAGGAGCTCCCCCAGGACACTGATGTTTGTTCAGGGATCATTAGCTGTTTGACAGAGAGGCCAGAGCGAGGACGCGTAGAGCCAGAGGGACCGGAGGCCCTGTCAGCTGACATGGCGTCGGCATCTAGAAGGAAATCTGGCCCGTGCGGGTACAAGGGGTTCCCATGGAAAAATGAAGTTACAAGCGAAAAGACAAGAAGTTAATACCCCTCCCTGGGACCCGCTTTCTGGAACGAGGAGCACTGTCCCGAGTAAGTGGGTGCTTTTCGCTGTGCGGTGCAGGCAGGATAGCCCGGCTGTCACACTGCAGACAAGTCTGCTGGTGGCTCTGTGGCCGTGGATGTCGCGTGGCCCAGCATCCAAGAGGAAGTCTCCGGGATGTTGCCTGTGCCGCGGAGTCCAGCCTCCAGACTAAGCCACAGCCCGTCTATGGCCAATCTCATCTCCAGATGTGGCTGATAATCAGAATCGTCCCCCAGGTTTGTCTTGATGACACTGGCCACGAACAATGCCAACAAAACCTGTGTTGGGGACGAAGTCGGCAGGTGAACAGAGGGAACAGAATCTGCAAGACTCTCCTTGAGCATCTCCAAGGGGGGCCCAGGGCCACACACCAGGCGGGGCTGAGCTGTGCAGACGGTTAGCCCCGCGCGCACCTCTCACCTTTACTCACCGCATGCCGGCCAGGTAGGGACGACCCCCTTCTGCAGAGAGAGCAACCAAGGTTTTATGCCGGGTTTATGCAGCCAGTGGGCGGCAGCTGTTCCCAAAGACCCTGCTCCCGGTCTCACGCAAAGGATCTCGTCTCTGTCCTTCCCATTTGCTTCAGAGAATCGGCAAGTGACACCAGTCCGGTGGGGAGGAGCAACAGACCCATTTCACAGACGCAGACCCCGAGGCCCAAGTGGGTTCAGTAACTCACCTGAGGCCAAACAGCTACCAACTGGCAAGACCAGGATTAGAACCCAAACGGGACACCATAGCGCACCCCTGCTGCCGTCCCCTGGTTCCCGCACCCCTTCTGCTCTCTGTCCTCCTAATGTCCGGGACGGGGCCACTGGAGACATGCCTGGCTTGAGGCACCCACCATGAGAAGTCAGGAAAAGAGCTGCTGCTGGTGCATGCTCATCCGAGAAAAAAAACCCCTCTGCGGGGTTGAATTGTGTCCCCCCCACATTCACATCCACCTGGAACCTGAGTGTGAGCTTCTGTGGAAGTAGGGTCTTCACACTGGAGGAGGGTGGGCCCTTAATCCAATAACCAGTGTTCTTATAAGAAGAAGAAAGATACGCGCAGGGGAGGGGGCCACGTGGCCACGTGGCCACAGGGGTGGGGGTTGCCGGGACAGGGCCCTCCGAGGCTGGAAGAGGCAGGAAGAACCCTCCCCTAGAGCCTCCAGAGGGAGGCGGCCCTACTGACACCGAGATCTCGGATTTCTCTCTGGCCTCCAGACCAGGGGAGACCAAATTTCTGTTGTTTGAAGTCGCCCCATCGGTGGCACCTTGTCACGGCCGCCCCAGGAAGTTAGTACGACACCCCAGGCCCCTGTGTCTGGGGGAGGGGCCATGCCGGTCACTCCCCTGCCCCAACACGTGTACATCCTGTTCCTGCCACGTTATCTATAAACTGGGGATGTGGCTGAATTTTGTTCTGGGGGGAAAAAAGAGAAAAATGGGTGCCAGAAGGCTCCACCGAGGAGCGCAGATCCCAGAGCCTTGAAGGAGGGCCGCTCTGGGGCATGCTCCCTGCTCGCAGCCAGCCGAGCGTGGCCCTCCCGCCAGGAGGGACCCTTCTCTCCTCCCGCACCCCCGCCCCCCGTGTCCGGCCTGGAGTTCCCCTCCCCTGTGTGTTGTCCGCCGCCGCCAGGCCGGAGCAGAGAGCCAGCGCGTCCTGCATACCTTCACTGCCATGTGGTCAAGCAGAGTCACTGCCTTTTAGTTATGCGGCAAAACTATGTGCCCGGTGGAAAGCAAGACCATCGGGTCCCCAGACACATTCTTTGCATCTCAAAAAAATGCCAAAGCCATCTGATCAGAGTAAGATTGTTTCCCAGAGCAGGGGCCTGCAAGGCCTTCCTCGAGCCCGAGAGCTGGCCTCATGTCGGGCCGGTCCCCTGCCTGTGGCCAGCCCGCCTGGGGCTCTGGAGTGAGAATCCGCCCGTTTTCCACAAGCCCATCGCCACACACCGCCTTCGGACACTCCGATGGCGACAAGATGCCCCTGGTTCTGAGCTAATACTGGTCTCCCTGTCCTCACTGGGGTGGCTCTTAGCCCCGGGCAGACCCTGAAATAACCGTAATTCCTTTGGTCCTTTACGGCGGCCAGCACTTGGGTTTCTGGAAGCAGGCAGCCCAGACATGCATGGGGGCCGGGGCAGGAGGGGGCTATTCCAGAATGTTCTGAGCCTCAGTTGCCCCCTGTGAAGCAGAGATGAGAATGCATGGGCGTGCATGGCCCACTGCCCCACAGAGGGAGCGGAAGCCAGGGGTCCCTCAGGGTCTGCTCTGAGGCTGACCCAGCACCCAGAGGCTTACTTGGTCATTTTTTCCAAGGATGTGGCTCTAGGCCCCCTCCACTCCCCTCCTTGTCATTGTCCCCGCAGCACCTGGCCGCAGGAGGGGCCGGCTGTGGACGGAAAAGAGAGGGGATCTGTCCCCTTGTTTCCTCAGGGCCTGTTGTCCTAGCTATGTCTTAGGTACCCCTGAGCCGACTCCTCCAGGGCCTGGGTGCGCCCCTTCCCACCCACAGGAGCTGAGCCAGCCGGACTGTCGTCGGGCCCCCCCAGGGTCTCCTGGACCGCCTGTTGTCCGGCACCCCGGGGACCGGAGTAGCCACACTCACCGCTCAGCCCCGTCCCTCTGCTAACCAGGCATGATGGTGCCTGAGCCCCAGGCCCAGCTGACAACAAGCCGGGGGGCCCTCCATGCCGGAGCCCAGAGTTCAGCAAATGTCTGTGCGGACTCAGCAGGCCCAGGACACTGGCGGCACACAGGTCACTTAAAATAGTGATGAGAGCACCCTGCGGAGGCAGCCGAGGCTGGGGCAGCCGGAGGACGTCCCCAGCACGGGCCTGGGGCGTCGAGGAGGTCTGTGGCAGGAGGACACACCTTTGCAGAGAAGGGAAGGAGGTTCGAGACGGGGTAAGTGCCCCCGTGCCTCCCCCCCCAGCCCCCCCCCCCCCCCCCCCCCCCCCCCCCCCCCGGCCTGGGTTGGAGTTAGGGAGGGAGGCCAGGCCGGGCCTGAGGGGACACCGGCTGCTGGAGCTCTGGTGCCCCCTGCTGGCCAGCTCCGGTACTGCGTGTGCACCCGGCGGCCTCCCTCCAGGTGTGTGCGTCCTACCTGGCCCTGCCTTTGGGCACCCAGGGCCTCGGTCCTGGGCCCTCACCTGTATGCAAATCACCTCTGGGGCCCCCAGCCCACTGCCAGCAGGGGCAGCATGAAGAACCCGCATTTCCTGTCACTGAAGCTGGCTCGCAGGTGTCCGGGGTACTGACAGCCAGGACCACAGGAAGCCCTTCCCCAGCTGGGGCATCGAAGCCCATCCTCGGGTGATGGGTCTGCAGGCAGGTGCTGCCTCTCTGTGCACATCTCCTCCAGGGGGGTGGGGGGTGCTGCTTGGTCCCATCTAGAGGCTTCCCTCCTTCTCCTTCCCTGACCTCTCTGAGTCCCACAGCCCCTCGAGGCTACTTCCACCCCAGGTCAGGGGCCACCACAGAGTGGGTTTCCGCAGAGCTGGGGCCAAGCCCTGTGACCTCCAAGCCCGCTGCCCACCTACGACAGCAGTTCTCTGCTGTCGATCAGAACACTTGTCAGTGTGGAGCAACCCCCCCCCCTCAGGACACTTTGGCTTACGGGTGGCCACTCCGAGATGGCTGGTGGCCCCTTGGGTGGCTGGATCACTCCCCACCATGTGGCCGCATGCCTCCCCACGGACCCCCGCCTTGGGCTGTTAGGATCGTGCCATGGCCCCGAGGAAAGTCACCAGAGCACAGCCCCCGCCCAGCTGGCCTCCCCAGCCAGGGCTCGCTTGGAGCCTCCACTTCCAAACAAGCCCAAGGAGATGCCCTCTCTGGCAGTCCCTGGACCAAAGCCCTAACGAGAGCCCTGGACCCGGGCAGTGCGGCCCTAGGTGTGTTCTCGAAGTTGCTCTGGGTCTCCTCCTGGAGAAGAGCGGGAAGCCGGAGCAGGACATCGCTCACGTTGCTTCTTCCCTTGAGCACTGGTCCCCTTAGACAGGTCTGGAGCTCGTCACCTGAGGCCTCGTGGAGCTCAGCAAAAACAAGAAACTTCACTAATTAGCACTCGTCAGGGGCTGTGCGAGTGTCCTGGGGCTGCTGTGACAAATGACTGCAAACAACAAATGGATTCCCCCCCACTTCTGGCCAGAAGTCAGAAATCAAAGTGTGGGCAGGGCGCTGTCTCTGGAGGCTCTGGGGCAGGGTCCCTCCTGCCCCAGCATCTGGAGCCTCCAGGTGTCCCTGGACTTGTGGCCCCATCCCACCCACCACTGCGTCCGTGGTCACGTGGGCCCTCCCACATCTGTGCTCTCTCCTTACATGGACACCTGTCATTCTATCTAGAGCCCACTCCAAAGACAGCAGGATCTCATCTCAAGATCTTTAGCATAATTACACCTGCCAAACCCTCTTTCCATGTAAGCTCACATTCACAGGCACGGGGGTTGGACTTGGACTTTGGGGGGCTTCCAGTGATCCCCACGGTACAGGGGGAGGGGCACCCCCAATGAGAGCCTACCCCTAGCCAGCAGTGTGAGCATCACCTGGGAACAGGCTACAAATGCACATTCCCAGGCTGGCCTCCCCAGGCTTGCTGTATCAGACCCTCCAGTGGAGCCCAGCGATCTGGGTTCCACAGGCCTCCTGGGGGTTCTGATGCAGCCCACGTTTGGGAGCCACTGAAATGAAACCACAAAACGTCCCTTCTTGACTCACAGATCCATTTGCGCTACAGTCTCAGTTTGGGTTTCATGTCCGTTGGGGTTTGTTTCATTTGTTGGGATGGACGAGGCTTGAGACCCTCAAGGACCCTGGGTGCTCACAGGCCCCCAGCCACTTGTGACATGGGTGGGATCAGTGCTGGAACAGACAGAAAACATGGCGGGAGTTGGAGGGGGTTCCTTCTGGTGGGGGCGCCAGGGAGGCCTCCTGGCCGCGGGGAGGGGCCGCCAGCCCCAGCCTTGGCCGAAACCAGAACTAAGTTACTTGTGCCCCCATAACTCAGGGCAGGTGGGAGTGGGGGAGTCCCAGCAGGAAATCAACAGGGACCTCCATGGTTCTGGGGGCCTGGGCACTTGGGCGGGAAAACCAAACCACAGCACGGACCAGGCCACGAACCGGGCATCGAGGAGACCTCCTGCCCTTCCTGAGCAGCAATCACAGCTGCCTTCCTATCACGTGGCCACCTGTGCCCACATCTCAAAATGTTGCTTTAAACTGGGGGCAGGTTGTGGATCTCCTCTGTCCCACATTTGGATTTATTAATATTGTGTTAGCAGTTTTTCAGTATAATTATTCTCCTTGTATTTCCACATGTTTTAGGTTACAGCTCGAAGACCTTTCTCTAAGAAGGGGCCACAGATTCGGCAGCTGCCCGAGGACCCCTGGCATCACAAGGGTGACAAATGTCAACCGTCTGTCCAATCAAGAACTTTCCGGGTTATTTTAAAGCAGCTCGTGCCAACTTTTCCCACAATCCACTTCCTGCCAGGGCATGGGGGCACATGGTAGACGTCCTGTTCTTCCCTTAAACACCTTTCTCAGTGTAGAAGTCATTGCAGGAGAGTCTGAAATACCGCAACGCAGTCAAAGGGACAAACCACCCACGCTGGCGCCATCGAGAGGAAAGATCAACAGGTTCGAGCAAACACACGGCAGCGGGATGCTACCAGCGACCTTCCGCCTGAACACAAGAGGCGTGACATCCCAAGACGGAGCCCTTCCGACGTGAAGAGAAGTGACCAAGGAAATGGATAAAAACCAGCCCCCCACGCGGAAGCCCTCTCGCTCCCAGGAGACGGAAAGTGCCCAGAGGGGGAAGGGGCAGGGCTTTCACCACCGTGGTGCACCGCCCCCCAGCTGCCAGCACGACGTGCCGTGCCGGGCTCGGGGTCACCTCGAGGGCTGCTGGGGACAGTGACCGAGGCCAGCCCAGCAGGGCAGCAACCCCAGCTTCCAGTCCATGGGGCAAGGGCCGCCGGAGGCTTCCTGGGACCGGAGGCGGGTCACGCCGGGGGCAAGAGGACACTGTGATGGAGCCGTGTGGAGACGGGTCTGAAGGGTCTCCAGCAGCAAGGGTCATACCTGCAGACAGGCACAGCCCCTGTCACTGGAGGTGCTGGGCCAGTGGGGGGGACCCAGCAGACGAGCGGCCAAGAAACCCAGAGAGAACCCGGAGCCGGCTCTGAACATGGTCCCCTCCTGGGAAACTGCGCCTTTTGCCCCAGATCTCCTCTCCCCAGGGTCCCGCTGTGGGGGCCGAGCCTCGGTGGGCCAGACGGGAAGCAAGAGGCCCGGGGGCGGGGGGAAGCGTGACTGCAACCCCGAGCCGCCCCCAGGACCCCGCAGGGCGCCATCCTTTGCTGGGACCGCCCTCTTCTTCCCACCCCGCTCAGTTCTGCACACCATCGGGGGACACCACCCGCCACCTCGACCCGAAGGCCCTTGGGCTGCCCTCACACATCTTCCTTCCTTCCCCGCACGGGAGTGGTGGGACACGGGGGAGGACTTCCAGACTGACCAGCAGAGTACGCTGTGCTTCCATGTTCCGAACTGGGGCAGCCGTGAAAGCCGGGGAGCCGGACTGGACCGCGTGCTGTGTGCTGAGCAAGGTGCGCGTCGGCCCTGTCAGATAAAAACCAAGGTTCTGTCGAGCCTGGCACAACAGAAGGGCTGAGGGAACCTGCTTTCATGACAGCTTTGGGTGCACACTCCACCTTGCCGCCTGTCGGCACGGGCTCCTAAAAGAAAAAAGAAATTAAAAAAAAAAAAAATCATCTTGTGCCTCAGTTTCCCCACCTACAAGGAGCTCTGAGATGGAACCACAGGTCTGAAGTTTGAAAAGGCACCAGGGTCAGCACATCAGCTCCCTCAGGGCCAGCAGCCCCCCACCTCCTTTGCCATCGAGGGAGCTGGTGCTTGGGAAGGCTAACCGCACGTCAAGGTCACGGCGTGTGGCAGGTCGAGCCCAGAACGGGTGCCCAGAGCCTCTTTGGGTAGTGGTTAAGTGGGGAGAAAGCCACGAGGAGCCCAGCCCGCCCCCCGAAGCAGCCCTGGTCATGCCTGTCACTTCCCACGTCCCGCGGGGACTGTCCCACTCCCCGTGTGCAGGGAAGGACCATCTGACACTGCGGTGGTGACTACAAATATTACAAACATTTGTCTCAGGCACGCGGCACTCACGTCCCCCACTGATGGGCCAGGCGGGGGGGTGCAGGAGACACAGAGAAGAGGTCGGGCCACGGGGAGGCAATGCCATGAGCAGCCAGGTGGCCTCAGCCTCTCTGTGCCTCGGTTTCCCCATCTGTCAGTGCCGCCCTAGCCCGTGACTCCATGGGATGAAACAAGCCAACACCCTGCCTCGTAAAGTGCTCAGAAAAGCACGTGGGGAGCCAGCACTCAAATGGTGGCTCTTCGTCATCTTAATTACCACTGCTGCTTTGGCCTCTCGAGAATGCTTTACATGTTTGCTGCTTTCACAAAAGTGGGGAAAGAAAAAACCTGATTGTCTTGTGCCTCAGTTTCCCCACCTACAAGGAGCTCCGAGATGGAACCACAGGTCTGAGGGTCGAAAAGGCACTGGGGTCAGCACATCAGCTCCCTCGGGGCCAGCAGCCGCCCACCTCCTTTCCAATCGTGGGGCCCCCACAACGAGACCTGGAAACAAGATGACAACAGCGAGGCTGTGGGTCCCAGCCCCACCCAGCCGGGCCCCCCACCAACCAGCGGCCCGGGGCCTCCTCTGGCCGAAACCTGTTCCCTTTGTCCTAAAGGCTGCCGGGGAGCCCCGCGCTGGCCGGCAGCAGGAATGGGTCCTCCCTGGGCATACGTGCAGCCTCTCCCTCCTGCTCCTGGCCCCAGCCTTCTCTGTTTTCATCTCACTTTACATCCGTGCCTGGCAGAGGAAGGAACGAAAACACCCACTGCCCCACCAGGCGAGGAAACAGCAAGGAGAGCGAGTGTAGGGTCATGTTGCTAGGGGAGGGTGGTGGGACCCCCACGGAGGCAGGACCAGGGCCCTTGTTGGCGTCCCTGCCCGCCGCACCCGCTCCCCCGAGCCTGCGCGGGGCTCTCATCTGGCTTGGGGTCCAGCCAGGTTCTCCATGTCCAGTTGTGCAGTTTGCGCACAGACCCAGAACCCATGCAACAGAAAAGGGGGTGGGACGGCAGGGAGGACAACTGCTGCCTGGAGTCTGCCTGCCTGGAGAGAAGCCAGCAACTTTCCTGACTCCTCTGCCCAGAAGGGACCGCTCAGAAAGGGGTCCTTTCTATAACTGCCCCCGCCAAGTAGTGTGCAATTCACCAACAGCAACCATGGGGAAAGCAAGCAAACAGGAGGGAGGAACGCTAACTCTGCCTGAGCCGTCTGTTCTCCAGCCCTGGTCTCTGGACCCACAGCAGCATCCCCTAGGAACGTGTCAGAACGGCAGGGTCGTAGCGCCCCCGCCACCCCAAGTCACCCAAATCAGATCGCCTGGGCTGTGTCCCACGCTCTTAGAACAAGCCTCCTCCAGGGGATTCTGAGAGCTGCTGGCCCCATGCCTCCAGCTACGGGATGGTCTCTTCCGCCACCGAGCCCAGGGCTAGTGGGCCCCCGTCCACCTGCCCATTAGCTGAGAGGGAAAAGGAAAGGCCAGGGAGGCGGGTAAGGCGGGTCTGGCTCACCTGGCGACAGGTGTTGCCGGGGCCCAGATGCGGATTAGCCAACTGCTGTCAAACCCAGGGCAACAGCCAAGCTGCCCAGGTCCCTGAAAGGTGTGGGCCTGCCGCCCTGGTGCGGCTCCAATTGTGTTACCAGAATGGCTGGGGCCCCCGGTGTGATCAGCGGGCTGGGGTTGGGCTGCCCGCACCCTGCCCGTGGCGTCTGCTTGCCACTTTGATGTGAGGGGCATTGTGGAGCCCCACGCCCCCTTCTTCAATTTTTAAGAGCAGTGCGGTGTGCCTGCCTTCCACTTTTTTTTTTTTTTTTTTTTAGGAAAACAATGAATTGTTCTAACCTTTTAGTAGTAAGAACCACCAATTATCTCTGAGGCAGAAAACCAAACCCGGCTATTTAGGTGAAAGACAAGATTCCTCCCTGCTGTGCCGAGCGGACGAGACCACATGAAAGGCCCCAAACCGCTCGCTGAGACCCCACTCCCAGGTCCCGGCGACAGACCCGGCCCAGGTCCTGGACCCCATCCAGCTGCCAGCTCGGCCACGGCCACCACGGCTCTGCACCTGCCGGGCGCCCGGCAGAGAGTCCACGCGGACGCTGACCGAGGCCCCTCTGGCCCCCGGGGGTGCACGGGGCCTCCCAGCTGCCCCAGCCCCTCGCTGCTGGCATTTCTGCGCTCTTCATTCCATCCCTCCATTGGCCCCTGCACCGGGGTCAGGCCGTCCTGGTCACCGTAGCTTCACCGTGAGTCCAGAACGCCGGCAGAACGCAGTCCTCAACCATAGTGTCCTGTAGAAGTGACAGCTATCTTTGCATGTAAGCTTCACGTAAATTCTTCAATCAGCTGATCAAACTTTGTCGAAGAAATCAGCATTATGTTAGAATTTTAACAGGTCTATGGACTAATTGGGAGAAGACGGACATGTTTACACTATAAACTTTCTGGCCATGACCCAGCACAACCGTGGTAGGCAGAATTCTGAGATGACCCCCAGTGACCCTCACCCTTGTATACACTCCTCCCACCGGGTGTGGGTGGACCCATGACTATGATGCCACAGTCACTCCTGGGGGTGGGTGCCAATCGACGACACAGCTGACTTCAAGAAAGGGTGAGTGTCCTGGTGGGCCTGACCTAACCAGGTGAGTGTAAGCGGTCAGGGCTCGTCCTGGGGATCTGCAGCAGGTCCTCCGTTGCTGACTGAGGATTGGGGGCCGCGTGGCAGGGAACACAGGCAGCCTCCAGTTCCTAAGAGCCGCCCTCCGTGGACAGTCCACAAGGACATGGGGTCACGTCAAGTGCTATTACCTACAGCCTCAGCCCTTTCGCCTCGGAAACAGAATTCGGCTGATGACGTGAATAAGCATAGGCGAGGGCTCTTCCCAGAGAACCCAGGTGGAGCAAGCCCCAGCCCTGCCGTGAAGAGGGCCCAGCGAAGCCAGGCCTACAGAGCCACGAGCGGGTAAGCACAGAGTGTCCGAGGCCACCATGCGGTAACTGGATACCCAGCATGCTCCCAAGTCCACAATCCTGGACTTGAATGACATTTTAGTTTTCTGTATATTGGCCTTGAACATCTCTTGCTCAATGTATCTTTAAGGACCTTGAAGATTTTACTCTCATGCAAATAGTACTTTTTTTGGTATCTTTTAAAAGAAACTTATCAGACTTTGCTGCTCATGTTTAGAAAAGCGATTGATTTCAGTGTATTAATCTTATAGCAAGCCATTTTGCTGAATTCTTACTGTTTAATAATTTTAGCCTTTCTATATGGACAATCATGTTATTTGTGAATAAAGAGAAACATTTCTTCTAATGTTTACTTTTTTTAACTTATTTGGTTGTAATGAGCTGGCCAGGTTCCAATTTTGCTATTCCTAATTTTAAAGGGCTGACAGTACCATCTCTCCACCTAGAAAGCTCTTTCCTGGAGGTTTGCAGTTGGAAGGCATCCAAAGGGCGCCCTTGCGGGGTAAGAAGGGCATCTCTGTGGGGAGGGGGTGGCAACGGCGATGGGAGAGGAGTATTTACAAGAAAACTAATCAAGTGAGAGCACAGACGAAGGAGAATGGGAACCATTCAGAAAAAAAGGGCTTACAACCACACAGAGAGAAAACCAGATGTGCCCTGTGGTGTTGGTTTGAAAACAGAGGTAGGACTGTGATCTCATAGTTGTCAACAGATTGGATGGGTGGATGCACAGGCCAATGGACAGATGGACAGATGGACAGACTTATGAATGGATGGATGGACAGATCAATGGACAGATGAACAGCTGGATGAATGGACAGATGGATGGAAGGACGGACAGACAGAACAAAGGAGAGAGGAATGGATGGACAAATGGGGTGATGGATGGATGATGATGGATGGATGGGCAGACGGATGGATGAATGGACCAACAGACGGATGGACAGATGGACAGATCAAGAGACAAATGAACGGACTGATGGACAGATGGATGGACAGACCAATGGATAGATGGACAGATGGATGATGGATGGATGGACCAACAGACAGAGGGATGGACTTCCTAGGTGCTATTCTTGCTTAAAGGAGCAGGGGCCCTTGGAGCAACGGCTGCTTCCAGGGCTGGGGCAGAGAAGGTGCAACATGAGCCCAGAACATCTCTGCACGCCAGAAAGCAGGGAAGCATTCAGAAGATGGCAGGTACCTACCTAGCAAATGGACACCAAAGCTAGATGAAGTGGTTCCCACTAGCCAAGGGAGAATTTGAGCATGAAATAAAATACAGCAACAGCCGACACATAACCCACCGAACAGAAGGAAGCATGGTGTGTGCAGATGAACACAGGAGGGAGAAGAAGCTGAAGGAAGTTTGGTGAGCTGGGTGCTCACATAGCTTCAAAGCACCGCCTTCATCGCAAAGGGAGAAGGAGCAACTTTACGCTGGGCAGCCCGGCAGCCGCCGCCAACCAAGCGACAGCGGGCACCAGCGAAACTTCACACCACCCACCAGGATGCACTTCTGGGCTGTTGCTACAAAAACCGCAGAATCAAGCTCATGAGGACACCTCACATAAACCTAACCCAGGGACCTTCCCAGTCACAGGCTGACCTTCAAGAGTGCCAAGGTCACCTGGCCCGAGGGACCAAACCGGAGGCTCAGAACGGCCGTGAACGTGGTGCGCGCCAGCCAGCAGGAACCCGTGCTGACCCCATCCTAGCGTGCTGTCTATTGCAGGCCCTCCCTAAAGCATGGAGGGCAAAGGGCCCCGGAACCACAACTTCCCCTCCACTGATTACGGAAGAATCTTGCAACTCTTCCCAAAGTCCGCAGCTGCTTCGGTGCTGTTGTTAAACATGAGCCAACTCCTGCCCTCCCCGCCCCCCAGCCCCAGAAATGGCAACTGTGTCCTTCCAGGGGCTCCCAAGTGGGGGTAGGGGGCTCCACGGGGAAGCTCAATGGGAGAGGAGGTGGCCCCCGCCCATTCACCTCCCCTCCTGGTCAGTGAAGGACCTGGGAGGAGCTCACCTTCAGACGCCCGGGGCAGCTGATGGCCCTGAGCTGGGCAGGGGGCAAGTGAGACCCTCCCCCCCAACGTGGAGGCTGCTAGTGCTAGCTGGGCAGGACTCGGGCCTCCCAGGCAGGCTGGGGCTTGGGTGCCCACCCAGGTCCCTGCCTCGCCCACACTCCAGGGCCATCGAAGACTAGGAGCCAAGGCCCTGCTATTTGGCGTGTGCAGCTCAGAACCCACAGACATCCACACCACCCTCCCCACCCTCAGCCCCTCCCCAGTGGGCACCCCACTTCCTTCTCCCCCTGGGCCTGCCCCCCTCCACCAAACCAGCTGCCTCCATTCAGCTTCTTGCTGACACCCAGGCCAGGGCTCCCCGGCCTGTGGATGCACAGGGCCCTCCTCGGAGCCTGACCCAAGTCACAGGGCTCCCCTGAGCCAAGTCGCCTCCTCCCACCTCCCCGGGGGCAGTAATACCACTCCAGGTGTCCCAGACTCCTGCACAGCCCTGGGGGACTCCAGGGTCCAGCAGGGCTGAGCCCCCTGCACCCCTTGCTCAGCCAGAGTACACAGGGGTGACCAGAGAGCCCCCACAGCCACAGAAAACATGAGCCCCACCAGAGCTGCAAGGTTTATCTGAGAGACGTGAGCACGTGTTCTTTGTCAAATGGGTCTAACCCAGTGCAGGACCCGGCTGGGGTGGGAACAGGAAGCGGGGCACCGGGAGCACCCGCAGACCCGAAGACCCCCAGCAGCCCTGTTCCCCTTAACCAAAACCTGAGCCCCAACTCAACCGTGAATTCAGCCTGTTTCTCACAGAGACAAAGGCTTGGAGACCAATACCATTTGAAACTGAAAGAGGGGACAGTCCGTGCCCCTCAAGGCATCCAAGAGACATCAGCTTGTGGTTGGAAGACACCAGCTCGATGACCCCCAGCTTTGGTTACCCCATCCTGAGGGCAGAACCAGCCTCTGAAGTCTCTCAGAGTCCAACGTGGGTCATCCAGAACTCTGTGCCATGTGACAGTAATAATCAGAGGGGGCTTCTCTGCACACAAGCCAGGAAACGGGAAGGCAGAAGACCCTCAGGGACGTACACAAGGCAGGGCAGAGAACCTGACATCCTACCTGGCAAGTGCCCACTGGAACGAGGCTCACTGCAGGTGGCCGAGTCTGCGGCCCAGTGAGGCCAGGCTCCCCACCTCCAGCTGGCCTGGGAAAAGCAGTGAGCTCCTCCTGAGGGTCATGGGATCCAGCTTGCATTACACGTGAATCCGATCCTGCCATCAGATGGCGCTCAGACCTTGGAGGCAGGGGCTGAAGGGGTGGCAGGATAGCAGGGGCACCCAGCGGCTGACCAGGGCGGCCTCACCCTTGTCCCCAGGGTGAGCAGAGCTCTGCCAAGGCAAGCTGGGTGCAGACTTCTAACCCACTGCTCCACGAGGTGCTCCCCACTCAAAACCAGCCTCCCTGGAAGGCAGCGTGCAGAGGGGACAGGTCTGGAAGTGTCCTCTCTATGCCCAAAGATCCCCCAAATCTGAGGGGTAAGCATGTCAAGTCCCAGGATCTCAGACGAACTCCAAGATCAGAAACTACAATGTACGTGGATACGTTAAACATAACCCGGAGCACTGGGGTTTCCTGACATTTTAGAAGTTCCTTTTTCTAGTTACTTTCCTCTAATGCCACCTCCCAGACAAGCTGGGAAGACGGAGGCGGTCACTTCCCACAGTGCAGTCCGCACCTATTCTCTCTTTACCCTCCACCCCCTTCCAGTCAGTACCCACAGCAGACATCACTAATCAATCCCAGCATTACTGTCCATGAGGATTCCAGTCCTCAACAGAGACCTCCAGGAGCTCCCACCCACCACCCGAGTTGGCCCTTGAAATGAGAAAACCATGTGAATCTGGACCCATGGTGGCTCAAGCGGCAATGTGGCCGGCACACATTATTCACGTTCCCTCCTCCCTGACCTATTAGACTCCTCTGCCACACATCCCGTGAACACATAAAGGAGAGCCACCACCGGCTCCTACGGGCCTTTATGCAAATTAGAAAAAGATAGCCCTCACCTTGGGGACACATCCCAGTGGCTGGACACACCCATGCAGCCAGGTTTGTAGTGCACAACCTGAACAACCTTACCTGGTCACCCTATTCCAGAGAAGCAGGAATTGTGTCTCAATAAGAATGACGACCTCATTCTTTGCAAGACTTCAGGATGAAAAATCATTGGCATTCTGACCCATAAAGAAATACACGCAATCACACGCACACAAGCCATAAAATAAAAAAACAGTTAAGATTCTCCTCATGTAAAACCACCAGGATCCCAAACTTAATGCCCTGGAAAGCTGCTGCTTGGCCTGTGCAAGCCCCGGGTGGGCCTCTGGTCCCTGAAGGCCGCCAGCAGTGAAGGCACCACGGAAATCACAGAGCCCGAAAGGCAGGCCGCAGCTTCCTGCTTCTCCGACGGTCTTGCAGGTCCCTTTGGAGTCGCGCTCTTCCAGTATTCAGAGAGGCCTCCCCGAAGCAGCTTAGAGAGAGACTGGTGTGGCGCAGATGCCACGCAGAGCACAGGCGGCCCCCCGCCGCAAAGAAAAGCTGGTGGTAGTTAGTGGTTCGGCTCGGCGGCGAGCCAGGGCCTCCGCTCTCTGCCCCAGCCTCAGGCGGGTGGAGTAGGTCCATCCGTCCAAGGGAAAGTCACTCCTTCCGGGCTGCAGCCGCTTCCTCCCACAACGGGCGTGGGTCCTGAGGCCACACGGGACGGTGCACCTGGATGTCACCTGCACAGCTGCAGGTGCGGGTGATGGCTCAGCTTCTCCATCAGCTCCTCCTCCGCCGGCTCCTCCAGGACATCCCTGTGGAATCAGGGAGAAGATGTGCAGGGAGCTCCAGAGAGAGAGGGACTTGGACGCCTCCGGGAGCGTGTGCAGCCTTGCTCCCCATTTAGGAATCATCAGACACACGCACAAGTGAGCACGGGGACTCAGGCCCATCTCTGGGATGTGCGCACGGCGTTCTTAAAAGCCCGGGGCGGGGGCGCCCCTCCACGCTGGCTGGTGGAGCGGGGCAGAGAGGGGCTGGGACAACATGGCGCACGGAGGGAAGGGGCAGCTGCTGCTCTCTGGGCGACCACCACCGTCCTGCACCAGCAGAGCAAGGACTTGCAAAGTCACCGTGGCGAAGCCGGGGCCGCTGCCTCCCTCCACCAACGGAATCCCCTGGAGACTAACTGGACCTGAGAACAGGGTCTTAAACATGCCCATCGGGAGGCAGGACAGCGCTCACAGCCCCGGGAGCAGGAAGCCCAGACCCTGATCCCGACTCAGAGCTGGTGGGAGGGGGTGTCGCTGTCACAGAGGACGCCCACCCACCCCTCCCCACCTCGCCTGCCCTTCCTCCTCCCCCCAGAGCAGAAGCCCCTTCCTCGTCCACATACCTAAACAAGAGCTCCACGCTCCTCTGACAGGTGGTGTCCGGGTCCCCAGCAAGGGACTGCAGGTGACTGCGGCGGTCCCACTTGTGAAGAAAATTCTGGCAAGCAGGAGGAGAAAGCATGGCCAGCAGGTGTGAGCCCCACATGAACCAGCCTTTTTCCCTCCGGTGTCAGCAAGGCAACCCACTGCAGGGAGCCGAGCCCCTCCCAGACGCTGGGATCCAGGGCCCTGCAAGGCCGCTGACTCCTGCAGGAGCCAGATGCCTGATGGGCCTCCCCCAGCCCCGCCCAGGGGCTGAGAACCCCCACAGGTCAAATGTCAAGGGCATTCTAAGAGGCCCCCAGCAGCCAGGGCAAGCAGCACTAAGCCGGAACCCCAGCACAGCCGGTCCAGGTCCTCCGCAAGTTAGATACCACCCCTGAGGCAGCCCAGGCAGGGGTCTCGGATACCTCCAGAATCAGAGCCAGAAACAGGCTGACCGAGATGACAGACGACACCAGCCACCACAACACGAAGTAGATCTTCGACCACCTGTGGAGGCAGGAAAGCCAGCCGTGGCCCGCCGTAAGCGGTGCGAGATGGGACACCACAATGACACATGCAGCAGGAGCGTTCCGCGAGTCCGCCCGGCAACTCTGTGACGCCCCCACTCCCGTTTTTGAGGCGACCCGACCAAGGCTTTCAGAAGCGATCAGTGAGTGGCTAAGGTAGCACAGCCAGTGAGAGGTGCAGCTGGGATTCGAACCCAGGACCATCCGCTCTCCAAGCTCTAGGCTCTCCTTCCCTCAGCCCGCCTCCAGGGCTCCCAGCACCAGGGAATCCTCCAGAAGCCACACCCCCAGCAATCACCAGAAGGGGTAAACCCAGAGTCAGCGGCAAGGGCGTAGTACATGCACCCGCACGGCCGTCTGGGCTCACACTGCACCGTGATGGGGTGAGTGCAGGGGGGACCTGCCGGCCGGGGTCACTCACGGGCCCGAGTAGCGCCGATAGGCATCCAGGAACACCTGCCAGTTGTTCACCACCATCACGTTCCACAGAGTGATGAGGGCGGCCTGCAGGGCGGCAGACACAGGGTCCAGCAGGGCCGGGGCAGTGCGACGGGAGGGCGGGAGTCCCGAGGAGCAGGGGGTGCAGGGCTCACCGCAAAGTCATCAAAGTTGTTGGCCCAGTATTCCAACTGCTCGAAGCTTCCGCAGGGTGCAGAGCTGTTGTGAGGGGCCAGGCTGCGGGGACACGGCGAGCTGGGTCAGGGGTGGGAACCGGGATGCAGACACCAGGACGCCCCAGCACTGCCTCAGGCCCCTGCGCAGCTGGACCCCGCTGGGCCCCGAGAAGTCAGAGGAAGAAAGAAGGGCCCCCGATCTCCGGAGGTGCTGTGAGAGCAGCCAGGAGCCAAGAGCTCCAGACACACACGGGAAACGGAGCTTCCAGACCGCGGGACCCAGGTCTGGCTCCGGGCACCCGCCACCAGCGTCGTGGCCAGGCCTGAAGATCCCAAACAGGGTGTGGGGGTGGGGGCTGCAGCGCCGAGGAGGCTTCAGAAACACTCTCGGTACAGACTCTAGGTGAGGGCATCTGGCAGGGCGGGGAGGGAGGGGAGACAAAGGAGAGCCCCCCACCCCGAGGAGCCCGCCCCCCACCACCACCCAGCCTCACACTCCTCCGCACCCCCGGAGGCACTCCCTTTGGCACGTTCGGGCCCCACCTCACCTGCCGTTTCCAGGAGCCATGATGACACCACGGAAGAGGTTGATGCCCATGATGGCAAAGACATAGTAGACCACCTAGGGAGGCGGGGCCAGGCCTGCTCAGCGCCACCGGCAGACGGACCCACAGAGCGGCACACTCCCAGCCCTCGACGCTGCCCCCCAGCCACGGGCACCGCTGGCCCCCCCCCCAGGGAACGCTGGGGCTTCTCCTCCGGAGTACCGTGTCCTGGCGGCCAACCTGCCCCAGAGGGAAGGAGGGAGCCACCACCACCAGGGGAGCCAGAGAGAAGCTGGGAGCCGAGGGGAAAGACCCGGGGGCCAAGGAAGTGAGGCTAGTGGCCCCTTCTCCGGGACAGGGGTGGCATGAAGAGCGGTGAGAAGGACCCCTACTTTGGGCGGTCCGAGGTGAAGAGGGTCCCAGGGGAAGGGGGTCCCAGGGGAGGGGCAAGTAGGAACCGGCCAGGCTTCTCCAGGGGGTGACGTGCAAGGAGCACCACCCAGCGGTCTCATGCCACAGACAGAAGAGGCTACGTGGCCCTCCACCTGTCCCCACCTCTCCCCAACATGCCAGGGGGAAAAGGAAGGGGCACAGGCCCCGGGCTAACCCAGTCCCTTCTGGGCCTCCATCTCCTCTGCAGGGCTTCACGCCTAGAGCAGCACCAGGGGTCCCCCTGGGCTGGGCGACAGGGCAGAGCCAACAGCACCTCAGTGGCAAGGCTGGGTCTGGAGCTGGGGGATGCCATGATTCTCGCTCGGCCAACACGGCTGGGAGTTCCTGAGGATCCCTCTGCACAAGGAGGGTTGACCAAAACTCCCATCTGGGGTCTACATGGGTTTCCGGGATCCGTCTTGAAAATCAGTGTCTCAGGGCGCCTGGGTGGCTCACTTGGTTAAGTGTCTGCCTTTGGCTCAGGTCATGATCTCAGGGTCCTGGGATCGAGCCCCGCGTCGGGCTCCCTGCTCAGGGGGAAGTCTGCTTCTCCCTCTCCCTCTGTCTCCCAGCTCTCACTCTCTATCTCAAATAAATAAATAAATAATCTTTAAAAATAAATAAATAAATAAAATAAGATCAGTGTATCAGTATGACCCGCGATCCAAAATATGTGAAGCAATAAAAAGTGACCGACGGACCTCTGGCACGGAAAGGGAGCACGGTCGGGCAGCGCTTCCCGCAGACCAGCCCTGGGGCCCGCGCCCGGGAATGGCAGGGGGGCACACTGGCCCCCGGGGCCTACACAGCCCGAGAGTCACCCCTAACACAGGACCCTCCTTCCTCCAGAGCGGCCAGCCAGCCTCGGGCTCTGACTCACCGGAACCCACAGCGAGCTCCACTCGCGTGCCCGCCCCCCCCGACGGCCAGAGCCCACCGGCCAGACTCACCACCAGGATCCCGCCAAAAGCCCGCATGTTTCTGATCAGGTCCAGGACAGTACTAGCCACCACAGCCATCAGCTGAGGACAGAAAGAAAGCAGGGCCCTATTCTTCCTGGTCCCACTGAGGTCACACCAACCCTGCCCACTGCCCGGACCCTGACCTGGAAAGGCTCGACAGGACCGGTGAACTACCAACCCACACACCCGTACACGCACCCATGGCCGCCTGCCCGTAGGCACCCGAACGCGCACCGCACAGGCACTCGTAGACACACGCAGACACACACCATATACACTCACATATACCCCACACACAGACGCCGCCATCCACCCAGACGCAGACGTGACTCGATTCCAAGTCCCTTCAGTGAAGCCACCGCAGGCAGGAGCTCCGGTCACACTGCCCAGTGCCCAGTAGGGCTGGGTTAGCTCCCCTCGGGTCTGGAGGCTCCGGAGAAGCGCAGACCTGAGGTATCCAGCTCAGCCCTAGTGATCGGGTGTGACAAAGGGGCTCAGACACCCACCCAGGCACCCCAGCTACAGAGGGCTGCCCCCCTGACATGCAAACCTGAGCCCCAGAGAAAAGCTCTCCAATTAGCCCGTTTACCCCACCTGAGACGTTAGATCGGAGCCCTAGATGCTAACAAGTAGAAACCACCGTGCACACGTGTGCACCATTATGTGCAAGTGTACAGCATGCTCGTGTATGTACGCGTCACTGCATGGGGGCAGTTACGCGCGTGCGTGTGCATACAGCACGTGTGTGTGCAGGGTAGTGCACGTGTACAGTTACGTGTCGTGTGCACACGTGTGAGACTGTGCACGTGGTTCAGGCATATGCGTTCGGTGTATGCGTGTGACTTGAGTCTGTGACGGCGTGCCCCCAGTGTGTGATCACATACGTGTGGTTACACGTGCACACGACCGCGTGAATGTGATTGGGCATGCATGTTTATGTGTGGTTACGTGTGATCACGTGCCTGCCCCCAGCGCCCTCAGGCCACCTCCCGATGGGCAAGTCCGCTAGCTAACAGGGACCCCCGGACGGCACAGGGGCGCGGCTAGCTAACGGACCCCCCCCCCCCCCGGACGGCGCAGGGGCGCGGCTTCGCAGACAGGACAGACAAGCACAGGGGAAGGACTTGGCCACGCAGAGAGGGCTCTGATGTCCTTGGTTTCTTCCCTCCTGAAGAGTTCTTAGGAAAATGGACAGGAGAAGCGAACTCTACCTCTGTGCTGGGTGAGCGCGGGGCCTAAATGCCCTGCTGCCCCGGCTCCCCTCCCCTAAGGCTGGTGTCACTCCCTGTGGGTACCTGAAGAGAAAATGAGGCCTGTGGATGGTCACATGCCACCGGGACTGGGAGTCCTGCGGACTGGCACCCCAGCCAACCACATGCCCCACTCCTGTACTGGGGGGCCTGAGGTGAGTGCCTTGGCCAATCGTGCTTTTGCCCCTCATTACTACTAGAAGCCACCAAGGGCCTACATCAATGGCCTTTTGGAAACCTCAGGACGCCTGGGAACACGCTGGTTCCAAGGGCTCCGGCCCCTGCCCCTCACAAACACCAAGGGCCCCAAAGAGCACAAAGCCACCCCTGCGGCCGGCCCAGGTGGCTCACCCCTGTCCACCTGCGCTGGCCCTCCCGCTCCTCATCCATAAAAGCTGGGCTGGGCTGCTCTCAAGCTCCCAACTGCCCTCCAGCATCACCCAGCTGCAGTGGAGCGCTGGGGACACAGCCCAAGGGGACCAAGGTGGCCAGGGGGACAGTCCCGGTCTGAGTCCCTCCCTGCCCAGGCTCGGCCAGTCTCTAGAGCAATGAGGCAGTGGGAGTGGGACGGAGGGAGGACAGCCGGGGGTCAGACGCCCACGCACCTTCACGCTGGGGATGGTGCGCAGGAACCGGAACACGACGAGCATGTTCACCAGCCGGGCCATGTCCCACAGCGACAGCAGGCCCAGCATCTCTGGCTTCCTGGAGAGACACACAGGAGACGGGTTGGCAGAGCCTCGAGATGCTGGCAACCAGAAGACAAGGCGATGGCGTGTTCAGACGAGATGCAGAGAGCAAGTGGGGGGGGCGCGGGGAGGGGGCTCTGTCACGGGTACAGGACAGAGCGTGGACGGCCACACTTGCCAGCCCAGGACAGCACTGGCTATCATAACCCGCATCTTACACGGAAGACCGACCACTCAGGTTCCAGACGCTGCAACACCCAGCTCAGGTCCCAGCAGAAGTAGAAGAGGCCTGGTCCCCGAGCCAGTCCCCCGCCCCCCGCCCCCTAAGCACGATCCTATTTCACCCGTCTCTGGCCTCATCTCCTATGCCTATCACCTGACCCTGGCTCCTGGCCCCAGCCCCTGCCGTGACCCCAGCCTGTATCCCGGCCTCTCGGTGTCCCTCGGGGGCTTACTCTGCTCTCGTTTCTACTTAAGTAGAAACTCACTCTCACGCACAATGCTCGTCTGTGATTCTCAGACAGAAGTGCACGCTGGGTCTTCAGGGCACTTTAGAAACAAGGGAAGCTGGGCCTGCCGCCGCCAGGCCCTGACACACCATCGAGGACAGCACCAGCCCGACCCGTCTGCCCCACACAAACCCTTCCTGGCTGGCTCTGGGGTAGCTGACCCCAAAGCAAGTCTTTCAGCCCCACTCCCCACCTCCAGCACCTTCCCGGCTGCACCACTAGGACAGAAGACACCCAGACACCAGGGCGGCCAAGATGCCCGGGGCCAGCACGCACACTGGCTGGGCAGCTGTGTCCTGGGCAACGCCACCTGACAGCCACCACAAGCCACACTTCGAGGCGCTCTGGGACCCCCTGCCCCGACATCTATACTGCTCTACAGCCAGAAGCGAGGGTGGGGGAGCTCCAACAGCAGCCCCGGCCCCTGCCATCTTACAGGGTGGTAAACCGACGCCCGGAGTGCGAGGTGACAAGCCAACGTCACACGGCTTCCAGCCCTATTCCAGTGCTCAGGGGGCACCCCGGCCCTAAGCTGGGCGTCTCCACGCCCCAGGACACCGGGGGCCGCCTGCCCCATCCTGGTACCAGTGCTGAGCCTCCTGCCCTCTAGAGGCTTGTCCCCACTCTGGGAACACTACGGTTCTGACGGCAAGTTAGGACATGCTGCCCAAGAGCGAGGAGAGGGGTCTGCTCCCCCGCCCGCAGCCGGCCGTGCTCCGAGCCGCCTGTTCTCCTAACCCTCGGGCGCTTCGCCCTGGAGCCGAGCAGCCCGGGCCGGCGGCCCACCCAGCCCTGAGGCCTAGTGGGGCGCGGGTTGCTGTAGCCCCCCCCCGGCTCTCTGCAGTCACATACCAGCCTGGGTGTGGGAATCGGTACACGGCCAGAGTTGAGATCTCCAAAACCTTTAATTACAAAAGAAAAGAAGGCATCGCTACAGCAACGCCAGTCCAGGCGGCTTTCGAACGAGTTCTAAAGCTCGTGCGTGACACGCTCCCCCCGAGGGGGCTTGCGGGAGAAGTCAGAGCTCCGTCCTTGTTCCTAGGGGTTGGTTCCAAACCTGGGGCTTCCTGCGGCCGAGAAAGACGCTGAGGTCTCGGGCGCCAGCGGCCCGCACGTGTGGGGGGGGGACGCCTGCCAGGCTGGCGGAGGCCCGGGGGAGGCCCGGGGTGAGGACAGACCAAAGGCCCTTCTCTCAGACTGTCTTTGCTCCTGTCCCAAGGGGCCCACAGCTCCCAGCAAACACGAATACACGGGGCACCAGCGTGGCTGCCGTGACCCACACCACGCGTGACCCTCCACTCCCACGGGTTCTGGGGAAAGGGTGCCCGAGACCCCCTGCCCTCCCCCCACCCGCGGCAAGGTCCCACTGTCCTGAGGCCTGTGGCCAGTGCTGGTTAGCCGGCGAGGACTGTGGCCTCCTCCCGGGCCCCCCTCAGGGGCGGGAGGGGCAGCCTGCCCCCGCGACGCTCCGATGCCGTGGAAACCCAGCCTCCTATCGGCCCCCACTGGCCGCCCACCAAGCCGCTCATGCAGGGGAAAGCCAGCCCTCTGTCACTGGAGGCAGGAGCCCAAGCTCCTGGGCCCTCCGCTGCTGAGGGACAGCCTGAGACGGAACAGAGCGCGGAGCCGGACGCAGGGAGCACACCACCCACCCGGAGAGAGCAGCGGCCCGGGCGCCTCGGACTTTACCAGCAGCACGGCGGTGAGGAGCCCATCAAACACGTTGCGGGAGTAGGCCAGGTACCCCGGCAGCCCCAGAGCGAACACCTTCAGCAGCAACTCCAGCAGGTAGTACAGGATGAAGACACAGTTGAGAATCTGAGAGAGGAAAACAGGTACCAGCGTTCAGCCCCGTGTCACCCGCCCTCCCCTCACCTGCTCCTCGGGGCTCTCGGGGCTGCTCTTCCCGTGCCCACGCCCCTCACACATGGGGCGTCTCCAGCACCCCACCTTCCTGCTCCATACCCTCCCCTCAGGTGACCGGGTACCCCACGCTGGCTTTGGGGAAAACCGGCACGGCGGCACCCCAGCCCACACTCACCTGGCCCTCCATCTCCCGACCCCACGTCCCTTCTAGGCCTGCAGGACCCTGTTCTGCCACATCTCTCCCTCCCATGGCTGCCGCCCAAGCCCACGCCCCCAGTTCTCTGCCCCGACCCCTCCAGTCCATTCTCCATGGGAACGTCGGGCCGACCTCTAACAACGCCCGTGGGCAGTGGCCTCCCCAGTGGGCACCCCCGGGGGGTGTCGGAGGAGGTCTTAGCATTGAAGGTCACCACAGACTACTGGGTCACTGTCTTTTTTGAAGCCAGTCGGTAAAATACAGAGGGGCTCTCCCCTTAATGGGGGCCTCACGGCAGCCTCCCCCAGCGTGCACAGGGCCGCGGGAGGGGCACGTGGGGTCAGATGACCACTGCGGTCACCCCACCTCAGTGTCCAGTCTAAGTTCCACCTTCTTAGTCAGTGCTGCCTCATTCACACACGTGAAGAGGTCACCGTTAAGGCAGGAAGAACAGTTCAGACCCTGCATCATGAGCAATTACCAAGGGGCAGAAAAGGATGGGGCTCTGCAAGAACCCCAAAACCCCCATGCAGCATTCATGTGACCAGAAGTCTCTCAGAGACCATCACGCCGACCCTCATGCTTAACAACTACTGTTAAAAAAGATAAAATATAGCTCAACTGTATCCAACTTGACTTCATCGGAAATTAAAAACCAGCCGCCTCTACAGTGCGTTCCTCACGAGGAGGAGACTGAAGCTTTCTGGTGTCATCCGGGAAAAAAGTACAATGGAAATAAGAAATCTGAGAATGGGACTTTTCTTGAAGGATAATACAAAGGAATTTCAAGCATCAGGTCAGGAAAACCATTTTTTCCATTTTGATGCTACAATAAATCTACTCTATGTTTAATATGCACGACACACTGCGTCAGCTTTAAATCAGACAAGTCAAGCTTTTTCCTATGTAGTTAAAGAATATTTATTCACTTTCATCCATTTTAATATTGTTCACAAAATCTTTCATTAAAATAAACTTTAAAATACCTGCTTTGTTAGAGTTCCAGCATTGAGTAATGTGGAGGTATTGATGTTATTTGCTTAAAATCCAAGATGAAAAATTGTTTTTAAATTCCTAAGGAGTTTAACAAGACCTTGTAATGTTAAGAAGGGAGTTCACAGTTCCAGAAAGGGCTGAGAACCGGCGGAGAAGCAGTCAGGAAGGGAAAGCTCCAATCCCAGGGCCACACAAGCCCGGAAGACGCCGACAGCCCCACCTGCACCGCACCAGCCTCCCCGGGGCCGGCACCCTGTCCTCTGGGGGCACCCCACGATGTGAGGAGCGGCTCTGCACCAGAAGGGCCCCAGGGAGGAGAGGCTGTGCCCTCTCACTCCCGCTGCCTCCCGGGTCACCCGCGCGGCCCCAGAGCTCACCCCTAGGATGAAGTCGTCACGGTCCTCGGGCAGCACGTCTGCATCTACCACCAGGAACACCTGCAGAGCCAGAGCGGAAGGCAGCTCGCCCGCCCAGCCCAGTGCCCGGGTGCCAAGGCCATGGTCGGGGAGCTGGGAGGAGGGGAGGGGGCCAGGGGGCGGGCAATGAGGCACCTCCCATGTCCACACGAGGGCGAGCCCGCACTCACAGAAATGGACAGGAGGTTCCCAAGGGCGATGAGGTTCCCCAGGTAGTCAAAGTAACGGTGGCTGAAAACGAACTGGGCACTCTTCAGGAAGGGAGACAGGTACTCGGGCCGTGGTGGGGGCTGGGAAGGGAACACATGCGGGCTCAAAAACCTGAGCCTGCAGGAGGCTGTGGCTGTTGGGAGCCCACCAGTGCCCGGACCCCCTTACTCTGGGATTCAACTTTTTCCGACCTCTTCTCTTATCCCAGTCTGTCCGGCCTAACAAAATAATCCCAAATATGGAAATAGTCGCACACACTAAGATGTTCATCACGGTCATCTTTTAACACCAAAGAGAGCTAGAGAGAACATAAATGGCCACGGACTGTTCAGGTAAACCGCGATGGAATACGAGGCGGCCATCTGAATATACGCAAAGTGTTTACCACGAGACAAAGAGTGTTCTGTGAAAAAATACGTGAGAGTTACGCACTAGTAACTGAAAGCTTAACACAGAACAGGGCTCTTTGTGGACACAGTGCTGAGCTAGATGCCAAGGCCCATCTGGTGACTTTACAAATCGGTGTCAAGGACAAAAAACAAAGGCTTTGGACAAACTCAGGGCCCTCCTGGGGAAGGACACACGGAAGTAGGTAAGAGTTTGTCGGAAATAGATAAGAGTCTGTTGTGGAGACAGGGAAAACCCTTTGGAAAGTTCCTCTGGGTCAGACTTGGCCCAGGCCAGTCCCTGTGGTCTGTGAATTTCACAAGGTGGACAAAACCACCCCAGCTTCCAAGAGCCAAGCCATCTCTTTTCCCATTTACCAGCATAGGGGCCAGAATCCCTGGGAAGGCGAGTCCTGGCACTGATCATTAAGTCACGATCAACGCCGACAGGTACAGTTAACGTTCCCAGCTCACCCCAGGTGGCCTGGCCCCAGTTACCTCTTTAATCACCCTTTTGTCAAACTCATTGAAGAGTTTCTGAAACTCGTCAGCTGGTAACAGGTCGCCACCGTAGGAATGCACCTTCTGCAAAGGAGGGAAACACAGGTCAGCCGGGGTCAGAGGAGGAAGGGTCCAGGACAGGAGGGTGCACCGTCCCCAACCCCACCCGGCCTGGGCCAGCCCTGGCTGATCTGAAATGACACCCCTGCTGGACAGGGGCTGGTGCCGAGGTGACTTTCAGGCAGAGCCCAGAAGCATAGGCTGGGGAGGGGGCAAGGGGAGAGGGGACCCTAATACCTCCACGATGGCCTGTTTGTGGGAGCTGTCCAGCTGGACTTTCTGAAGCACCTGCAGGAAGTCCTGGGGCCTCACCCCGACTCTGGGGAAAAGACACCCACACCCCAGTGAGCCCAGCTAGCTCAGCGCACCGGGGCGCCCGCACCTCGGGCCGGAGCTGTGCCGCATGCGGCTGAGTGGCTCTGGGCAATGACGAGGGCCTCCGTGAAGGAGCCAGCCGTGGGCACTTCAGTCATCCCGTCACCTAAAATCCCCAGAGACCCTGCTGTTCCGCCTTCAGGAGGAGCATGCGGGCACTCAGAGGGGGCGCACGGTACGACAGAGACACCACAGGGAGGCTCACGAGCCACCGCGTGGGCACCTTCCACAGACACCATCTCCAGCCCAGGTCCCCCTGGTTCCCACACCCAAGCCCAGGGGCGCGGGAAGGGCGCAGGCCGAGGGAGAGGGCCAAAGCCACTTGGCCCTCACCAGCCCACGGTCTGCAGGGGTCATGAGGACAAACGAGTCAACTCAAGAGCACGACGGAACCCTGCAGCACCAGGGATGGGGCGTCCTCGTGATTCCGAGGCAGCGCTAAAATCAGGCGCCAGCCCACGGGGAGCTCAGCGGAGCGCAGAGTCGCTGCTCAGGAAACACTCTATGGAGCATCCGAGGGGTTCCCTCTCCCCTCAGGGAGAAGGGGGTCCCGGGAGCCCTGGCACTCACTCTTGACGGTGGGCTTCTCCCTCTGCTGTCATGGAGGAGAGGACCTCATAGGCGGCCCGGGCTCCCAGCCGCCTCCGGAACAGGGAGGTCTGGAAAGACTTCTGCAAGGAAGATGGCTCTGAGTGCTGGGGTTGGGCCTCTCCGGGCCGCACATCCCCCCACCTCGTGCCCAGTGCCTCTGGGGGGCGGCCTGCCCACCCACAGCTGGGGAGCGGGCCTCACTCTTCATGGCCCATGGAATTCGCTAAGATGGGTGCGTCTGCTCTGCACATCTGGGGTCCCCTGTTCTCCCACACGGTGGGGTGGGCTCGGGGCCACCTGCCCTGGAGCCGCGACCTCATGGCCTCCCTCTAGAGGACATGAACCCGGGGGGCTGTGGCGACAGCGCCCGCGTGGGGAGGGAGGATGTGGTGCAGGAGGGAGCCAGAGGGCAGTGCAGAGACCATGGGAGACCCCACCACCCACCCCCACCCCGGCCACCCCCCACTGCTGCGGCCACCCGGCCGGTCGTGCCCCGCTTGGCCCCCCGGGGCAGCTCCTCACAGACAGGCAGAAACAGCAGGCTGGCTCACCATCAGGTAGCCCCGGAACTGATTGTAGATGATGGCCGTCAGCAGGTTCATCAGGAACAAGCTTCCTTCAAGTGGAGAAAGCCAGAGTCAGTGGGGACACCACAGACAGAGGGCAGTCTGGAAAGAGAAAGTAGCATCGGGGGCCCAGGGCAGGGAGCGGCACCCAGGGGCCCAGAGGGCCCACATGGGCACAGCAAACCCACAGGTGCTGGTGAGAAGGGCCTGGACAATCGCAGAGCAGGGAGAGCCCATCGTTCCTGCCGCGTGCCTGGGGCACGCCAGTCAACACACAGGCCCCCCCGTCCTCATCTAATGAATATGCTGCCACCGGGCCTGCCCAGCCACGGACACTGAGCACGGAGGCCATCGGTGGTCAGAGACCGAAAACCACGAGGTGGGGCCACACTGAGGAGAAGTCCCAAGATCAGAGAGCACATGAGGCCATGGGGTCGGGAGGGCACGCTGAGGTGAGGCCATGGGGTCGGGGGGACACACTGAGGTGAGGCCACGGGGTCGGGGGGACACGCTGAGGTGAGGCCACGGGGTCGGGGGGACACGCTGAGGTGAGGCCACGGGGTCGGGGGGGACACGCTGAGGTGAGGCCACGGGGTCGGGGGGACACGCTGAGGTGAGGCCACGGGGTCGGGGGGCCACGCTGAGGTGAGGCCACGGGGTCGGGGGGCCACGCTGAGGTGAGGCCACGGGGCTGGGAGGACGCACAGAGGTTGGGAGGGCACACTCACATCTGAGCATTTGTGATCTTGCCATTGGGGCAGGCTCTTGTCCCAAGGGAGCCCTACAGATCTGTTGGAACTCACCTATCAGGGTGAAGACTATGAAAAAGATGGCATAGGCCCGGTTCTTGGAATACGCAGGAGTCATAACTGAGAGAAAGAAATTGGAGAAAGCGAAACACGCTCACAACCTCAGGCTCTGATCTAATCCCCACCGCGGCCCCGCCCCGTCTGCCCTCTCAACAGAAAGAAGGGCTCTGGCTGGGAGACCTGGGGGGCCTCCCTGCCGAACGCCAATCCTCACACCTCTGCCCCCACACCCTTGCAGTGGGGGACTCCTCCCTTACACTAAGCTGAAACCTGCCTCCCTGTGAACTCTCCACACACTGAAAGCTCAGCTCTCCCTCAGGACAGAGATGCAGGAGTCCCTACGACTCACAGGACATGTGGGGACAATGCTCAGGGTCCCACTGCACAGCTCTCCCTGGGTGTGGAAGCTGGGGGCTGCCCTCCCGGGAAGGTCTCTATCATGGGGGGGGTCATCCCTGAGCCCAAGATGAAAGCCACGAGCCAGGGTGGCCAGGCCACAGCCAGGCCCTAGAGGCCCGCAGCACCCCACCCTGGCCACCACCCTGGCCCACGCAGAGAGGCCCCAGCAGCAACCCCAAACGTGAGCACCACAGCCACCTAAGACCCAGGGCCTGTCACCTCAGGGCTGAGCCACACCCCACAGCCGGGCCTAGGTGCTGACAGGGAAAGTGGCTGGGCCTCAAAGAGGAAGCCACCAGGGAACCCGCCAACCACGCCACCATTGGTCACCCTGCTCATTCTCAGCTTCTCAGAGTCAGGAGATGGGAAAAGACCCGGCGAAGGGAACAGAGGAAAAAGGGAGGGAGTGAGCATAGGAGATGGGAGGAAAATGGAAGAAAGAGGAAAGAGAAGGGAAAGAAACGGGAAAGAAAAACAAGGAAGGAGAGAGGGAGAGAACCCAACGTCCTCCTTTTCATGCTCCACCCAGAGATAAAAAAGTCTTACACACTCCTGCCTCCCACAGCCTCCTGCCTCCCGGAGCCAGGTGCCGAGGCTCCGCGTTAACCACACCCGTGCCCAGGCCCTGTGCCCGCTCCTCACACACCGTCGGGGTTGTTGGCGGTGGTCAGCAGCACCAGGAGGGAGGTCAGAGCCTCCGGCAGGTTGCGAAAGTACATCAGCCTCTCCCGGTCCTGCCCGTCGCCCTGCTGAGAGTAAACGTGGCAGCTATGAGGGGCCGTCGGGCCTCTGCCACCCCCCACCCAGCTAAGGCCTGAAGCTGGCAGAGCTCCATCCGCCGCGGGGTCAGCATCCCCTAACCTGCACCTGCCCATCATTTCCCAGCAGACTCTGCACTCATGGCCAGACGGGACCTAACTCAGGGCCTCTGTGCCCAAGAGCCAGCGTCCAGGGAGGCCGCACACCCACAGGGACGCTGGCCTCTGAAGCGGGTCTGCTCAGAACCATGGGGAAAAGCCTTCAGCCGCCCTGGCTGAGAAACACAGAAAGAGACACGGCACATGCAATTAATTACACAACCACATAGACAAACACACACGGGCATACACAGACACACAAAGACAACGCACACCCAGCGCACACAATTACACAGACACCCACTCAAAAGAGAATTACAGACACAGGGGAGCTCCGGCTCTCCCGGAATCAGAAGGGACAGTCTCCAGTTCTCCCTCATGGACAGGACAGCCTGAACCCCCCAGTACTGCCGCAAACTCAATGGAAATCGGCCTTGGCTGACGCCCCGGCCACATTTCCAAGACAGAGATGCAGGACAGCTCCAACCCTGAGGACGACAGTGACCCCGGCCAGGACGTGAGGAAAGACACACTGGACCACAGATGCTTGGCAGGGGGGAAGGACGGGGACCAGGGTGAGGGGTGGCCAACACCCCCACACAGCAACAAGCCGCTAGGGGCCAAGAAGCAGGGAGGCGCGGGAAGGGGACCCAGGGGGAGGGCAAAAGCCCCCAGATGGAGAAGACGTGGGGGCAGGCACTGTGGGGCGGACGGTGGTGCGGTTCACCCGATGGCCCCATATGCCAGTCTGAGGGCGCCTCCATCTAACAGGGCGGCAGAGAAAGCTGGGTTAGTGACAGGGCAGGAAGGGGAGAAGAGAGGAGGGAGGGAAGGAGGGAAGGAGGGAGAGCGGGAGGGGCCGCCAGGCTGACTAGCCCTGAGCCCGGGAGGCCCCAGGGACAGGCACACGAAGACTGGCCGCTCGCAGAGACACCTGGGCTCTAGGTGGGCCCCCACTGACCCTGGTTACAAGGCTAGAGCAGGCAGCCCAGCCGGTCCTCCACCGCTGCAGGCCCAACAACTACCTGGAGGACTGGGCCGACCTGCCCATCAAGGCCCCGGGCGCCAGGCTGGGGACCGAGCAGAGCACCGTACCTCCTTGCCTGTGAAGAGCAGCATCCCAAACATGGTGAAGACGCACAGGTGGACCCCCAACAGCAGCAGGACACTGGGGAGACGGATGTGGGTACTCAGCACAGGACACACGCCCCACGCACCAATGCGATGGGGGTCTAGGGACAGCCGGCCCGAGCACTCGGGGAGCCCCCTGCCCCAGAGCCTGACCTGCACTCAGCTACCGGTCCTCCCTCCTAGGGAGCCCTCTTTCCTTGGCAGGGACAATCAGTTCCCCAGGGGCATTTTCTGGGGCCCAAAGGACCCCTGGACTCTCAGGGGGGAAAGGCCACATCCATCCATCTGGCTGGACGGTGAGGGGCCAACCATGTGAGCCACTGGAGGAAGGGGACTGGAGGCAGAGGGAGGCCAGGGGACAGAGAACTGGGGCGGGGTGGGGGGTTGGAAGGAGAGAGGGGGAGGTGGTCAAGGCCACAGCGGGAACGGAAGGGCAGCATCCACAGGGCTCTGCAGCTGTCGAGCAGAGGGTACAAGGCCACTAAGTGGCTGCCAGGAGGCCCCCGAACACCCACCCACTGGCTTCCCCAGGCCGGGGGCCCGCCATGCCCCAGGTCACAGTCCCGGCGCCCCCGATGGCAGAGCAGTGAGCCCTGGCACCGAGAGCGCACCTGGCCATTTCCGGCAGCGAAGACCTGATACACTTGAGCGTCTTCTTCATCATGGATGAGTTCTGCATCAAGAAAAAGGGGCGCAAAAGCCTACGAATCCGCAGGGGCTGAAAGACAGCAGGAAAGGGCTCTCCAGTTCCACCCAGGCCCAAGACCGGAGGTGCCCAAGAGCCCCCAAGCCCCACTCTGACCCCTCCCGGCCACCCGCTCACAGCCCCAACCTCCTTGTCCCCACGCTCGCCCACTCCGGCTCTGCATCCTCCCCCCACCCCTGCCAACGGGCCACCCTCTCCCGTCAGCCCTGCAGCCACAGCGCCATGGGGGGGGGGGGGGAGTCCACACCTCCCTACGAAGCTCCTCCCCTGCCCCCACCCCTCCCAGCTGCGGCCCCACCCCTCACGCACACACAGCTGCTGGGCCGCACTCTGCACCTTGCAGCGCCCGCCTGCAAACACACTCATACACACCCTCCATGTGCATGCCCTACACGTGCACACCCTCTGCACACATGCACACACAGGCCCTTGTTTCCTCCTTCCCCTCTTTCTTCCTGTCAGAACCAGAGCGGCCCTCCTGCCCCCACTGTCTGCAGGACCACCTAGCCTTAAGCGCTTCCCACTTGCCCCTCCACCTGCCCCCCACGTCCTTGCCCCTGACCCAGCCAGTCCTCCTGTCTGGGGTGCTAACCCCAGCCTCAGTGACCTCCGGGCCTGAGTGCCCAGCACCTTGGGCCATCTCCCCCGTACCTGACCCCCGAGTGCTGACGCCCAGAGCCCCTTCCTCTCCTGTGTGGCCTCTCGCCTTGGAGAACTTGTCAAGCCACACGGTTTGTTTTTTTTTCTTTTTTTTTCTTTTTTTTGGTGGTTCATATCTTTTATACAAAAACAGAGCTACCTGCTCTCTTGCAATCACCCCATCTCCTGGGCCGCGTGGTTTTAAGTATCATGTTTATGCTCCATGGCCCATCCCAGCTCTCGACTCGACTCCCGCCCCACTGGGCATCTTGTCTTAGAAGGCCAGCTGACCACGTCCCCTCCCTACCCGAGGCCTAAGGACTGCCTGGAGGCCCACTCTGGCCCGTCCAGGGGCTGCCACCCGCCATCCTGCTGGCTACAGCCCTCAGCCCACCCCTCTGGCTCAGCAGGCGGGCTGTCCCTGTCCCTCCCATGCCAGTGTAAATGCCACCTCCTCTAGCATGGCACCCGTGGCACTATGGGATGCCACGACGTATCTGGGGTTTCTGCACACAAGAGGGCTCTCTCACAACAGAACAAGGTCCCACCAGCACTGGCACACAGCAGACCCTCCGGGTTGTCCACACGATACGGGATCCCAAGGCCCGAGTCAACCTCCCTGGGCTACATACATTCTCAGAAGGGGGCCCAGCTCCCAGCACAGGACCAGAAAGCCCAAGGGAACAGCAATAAAAGGGACACTCAGGGCTCTGCGCACCCGCCCCCCCCTGCCCCCATGGGCTGAGGGACCAGCGTCCCCAGCTCACCCATAATCCGCTCACTGCCCTTGGATGGAACCTTGTCTCAGTGCCCATATACCGAGTCTCTTAGCCATCCCTCTAGGCCAAGCAGCGGCTGAAGGTCCTACTAGCCACACCCAGGGTCTTGGACCCTCACCTGTAATCAGACACGGAGCAGGGTGCAGCTCATACCTCCTGCCAAGAGCCTTCCCCATGCTGGGGCCACATCAGGGTCATGGACACAGGGACGTGCAGCCTTTATGAAGGATGGGGAGGAACCGCCACAGGATCAACACCCATGAGCAGCCCCTGGTGAGGCCCGCACAGAATCACAGCCCACCAACTAACCTGCAGATACCTTGTCTCCCAGGAGAAAGAGCCACAGCAGAGTCGTGACCATGGCCTACCCAGTGACCGGTAGACCATGTATGATGGGACCCTCTGGGCCACAAGGTAGAAACAGACAGAGGGACTAGGCTGGAGTAGGGGGAGGCCCCTGGTCCTCCCCGCCCGCCCTCCCTCCCCTAGGGCCTGTGTGAGTTCTTTATGACTGGCCAGCTGGCCACAGAACCTCAGGCCTGGTTTGGAGACGGTTCTGCCCAGAAGTGGACCACGTGCGGCACTACGGCCTCCATCAGGAACCGCCCCGCCCCCCCAACCCGAGATGATGCTGAAAGGAAAGCATTTTGGTGGCCAGGGTCCACCCTGTCTGTACCGAGAAAGGTAAAACTTCCTGCGCGGCGATCAGGGCATAGAAAGAACAGGCCAGACAAGTGGGGACAAGGTCCAAGAAGCACGCGCGCGGACGGGCAGAAGGAACGCCGAGACAGATCATGTCCAGTAATGTCCAAGCCTTGGCCCCCAAGGCCACCACAGATGGGCTGCCCTCTAGAAGCAAAGCTCAGCTCCGCTCACCCACCCAGATGTGGCCCCCTGGCAGCTGGGGGTGACTGCAATGGGCCCCGTCCCCCGGCAGGGCGCTGATCTGTCCTCACTGGACAGGCAAGCGTGTGCACCAGAGGCTCTGAGCACCAGGACAGAACCGAACGGCAACTCCTCCTCTCCCCAGCCCACAGTTCAGTGTCCTGCCGCTCTGGAAACGTCCACCCCGGGGTGGGTGTTGCACCGGGGACACACCGGAAGATTCATGAAAAGCAGGGTGGGGTGCCGGTGGGCGCGCACCGCTCCGACTGCCAAGGACCACCTGGGGTGCGGCTGCGCAGAGGGGCAGGGAGGTCCAGGTCGGGGATCCTGAGGCTCATCCAGAGCCTAACAGAAAACAGAAAAGACTAACAGAAAACTCCGGGAATCACAAAAGGCAGGAGCACCGAGGACGTGGACTGGCCAAGAATGAAGGTCTGGGTCCCCGTTCAAGGTGAAGAAGCCAGAGGAGCCGGGGAGCCAGCTGAGCCCAAGGGTACAGGGACCCTGAGCAGGAGGAACTTATAAAGATCAGTCAGGGCCGCAACCAATAACAACGCAAGTCTGAGGAGCCGTGCGCGGCTTTCCTGGCGCACTGCACAGACGCGGGTTTGTACCCGTCCACGAAGCTCTTTCCTGCGCGGAAGTGGGAGGCGGGCACTGTGCCGTCCATCCTCCCCGCCGGCTCCCCTTCAGCAGCTGCTTACTCCTGCCAGGGACGGCAGCGGGGAGCGGCCGGGAGGCCGGAGGGGGAGACGCGACTGCTCCCCGCTGACCCCTTGCCGGCCCCAGGGCGGTACCCACGCCGGGGGCTGCCAGCCTCCTCTTCCTTCAGCACTGCCAGAACCAAGCAGTCTCTGGAGGGGCCCGGGGGGATCTGCACCCCTCCAGGGCCCGGAGGGCGGGGCGCCGGCTCTGGGTCCCCCGCCCCGGAGCTTCCTGCAGCTTCCTGCCCCACCGCCCCTGCCCTGCCCCTGTTCTGTTTGGCGGTTACTCAACACCTATTTAAGCTTCTGTGTGAATTCTCTTGGCTAAAGCGCCCAATGGGCTTGTGTCCCTGACTGGCCTCGGTGGACAAACTTTCTTTCCCCGCTTCTGTCCTATCCAGTCACAGGGCAGTGCGTCTGGGTGGGGGGCAGGACAGGACACCGGGCTGACACGGGCTTTTTCCCACTGCAGCCCACCCAGGGCTCCGGCCACGTGGCCAGGGCAAGGCCCCAGGGCAGCAGGGGACCCAGCCGGTCGAGGAGCTGAGCTAGAAAGTGGCGAGGCAGGGATCAGGAGTCCTTGTGCCCTCCCCAGGCCTCAGCGTCTCCTTCTGCAAGATGGGACAAGGCCCCATGGCCAATGGCTGACTGAAATGCTAGGAGGATGGGCAGGGGGCAGGGGGCAGGCCACCCAGAGATTCCTGCTCCCACCTCCAAGCTGCCGCACTACCTACCTCCTGGCAAACCAGACTCAGCGACACGATCCAGTCCATAAGAGACACGACCAGCACTGCAAGGTAGGCCAGCAGCCAGAGGTTCATCCGGAACTGGGCCCACCCAACCAGGTAGCTCTGCAAGAGAGGTGGCGGGTGAGGGAGCGAGCGGGTGAGCGGGCAGCCCCACAGACACCAGCCCCACAGCCAGCCCGAGGTCATCAACACGCCTGGGTGAGGCTGGGGCAGCCAGAGCAGAGAGCGCTTTGGCGAGCGGTGTGGTCTCCACGTGACTTGGGGAGCAAGAAGCTGAGCTCCCCGCCCAGCCTGCTGGTGACCTCGGACAGCCAGTGATCTCAGGCTCAGCACTTAACCACTCCAGCCCGCTTCCACCTCGGTAACAGGGTCTGAGCCGCCCCGCCCATCCCAACCACCAGTTTAGTTTATGCCCAGGAACCATTCTAGAAAAAGCCATTCTGGAAAAGGGGCTTTGCCAATTGAAGCTCTAACACCCCACATGGTCCGCTTCTGGTTAGGGCTGGCCCACACCCAGAACCGTCTATATACCAGGCCCGAGGGACGCCTGGGTGGCTCAGTCAGTTAAGCGTCTGCCTTTGGCTCAGGTTGTGATCCCAGGGTCCTGAGATGGAGCCCTGCATCGGGCTCCCTGCTCGGGGGGAGTCTGCTTCTCCCTCTGCCCCCTCCCCCCCCCGCTTGTGTGCACTCTCTCTCTCTCAAATAAATAAAATCTTAAGAAAAAAAATCAACCAGGTCCGAGGTCTTCCTCTGTGGCCACGAGCCCCACAGACAGCAGGGGAATCCAGAGGTCATTGCGTGCAGATAAAAATGTACACTCGCTCTAACTTGTGAGACTTCCCAACGCACCAACCGTTCAAAAAATACTAATGAGAACTTCTCAGCAGTTTCAGTTCCAGTTTAAAAACCCCCAAACCTCCTAAACGCATCCCGGGCTAAAGAAGAAACAATGCAAAGCTGCCCAGGGCCCTCGCCCACAGCCCTCAGCGTCAGCAGGACAGCCCAGCAGGGGCCGGGCAAAGGCACCCCTGACTCTGGGGACAGCCCGCCTCAACGGTGGCCAGCCGTGTCCCGAGGGCCCAGCACTGGAACGCTGGAATCGCTCCTGTCTGACAAAAGGAATCATGCGTGACCCACAGCCAGGCCCGGCCTCTCAGCCCCTCAGCGTCTCACTGGGAAGCCATTAAGGCTCTGAACCTCCGACACGGCCCAGAAGCTCAAATGAGCAAGGCAGGGCCCACCTCCAGCTTCTGGAAGGACTCGGGTCAGAAAGAATCTAGAGTCAGACACACAGCACGTGGCAACAGGCCCCTTTCCGCCCCACGCCCAACTCCTCCTGTGTTCCTCTTCTCGTGGGGGCGGGAGGCTGGGCCCTGAGAGAGACCACTGGTCCTGCCTTATTCTACTGGGGTCTCTCCTCACAGGGGCACCGCCAGACCCTTGGCCCCCCGCAGAGATCCCACAAGGCCGTGCACCTGGCAGGGCCGAACCCAGACGCAGTTTGGTCTGGAGAGGGCGGAGAGCTGACAGAGCCTCTGCTTCACCAACCAAGGCCTCTGCTCGGAGGGTCAGAGGGCACAGTCAGGGAAAAAGGAAGCTAGCTCCAGGAGAATAAAAATTAATCAGGAAAGCAGCGGACAGGCTGGGAGGGCACTGGCCCGTGGGCTTGGGCACCTGACGGCGCCCACCTGACCTTCACAGAGACGTCAGCCACAAAGACCAGCAGGCAGAGCACCTCGACGCTCTCGGTCAGGCCACAGGGTGGATCCCAGGGGGCCGAGCGGTAGCGGACGTCTGCGGTGCTAGTGAGCGAGGAAGGGGTCTCAATAAAAGCCAAAAACAGGATCAAGAAAATGGTGAAGCTCAATATCCTGAAAAAAAGAACAAAAACTAATGAAAATGCACGAACCAGCAGGGCTCTGGGCCCAAAACTAGATCTGCAGGCAGGGGAATGCCTGGGATGACAGCAGAACAGACTCCATGGTTTCAAAAGGACCCCACGCCTCCTGCTTCGTGCCCGCTCTCGAGTGGTCAGATAGCAGTACTCAGGTCAAAGCTCGATGGCCATGGCTGAACCTCATCACCGGAAGAGCCCCTCTTTCCTCGGGCTGGGCTCCTTTCCAGGAAGGAGGGGAAAGCGGCTCCTTCTCCACCTTGGGGAGGGGAAACCTGCCTGGACCCTGAGGCCGGCCTCCCCCAACCCAGCCAGGCCGCAGGAACCCCCCACTGCACGCCTGGGCCTTCTCACCACTGGCACGTGTTTGAGTAATACAAGCGGTAAAGCCACACCGATCTGGCGTCCATGCGGTGGTTAATGGAGCGATACTGAAAGTGAACATCACACAGGGGAGCGTGAGTGGGGGTCCCCTCGGAGCGACACAGCATGGCCAGCCACAGGCCGGGCACCCACTGACCCCACGACAGGCCCCAGGCAGGGAGACGGGCCGTGGACCAGAGTCCACTTCCACGGCACACGTGGACAAAGGGCTCTCGCGTGACCCTGTGGGGCACCCGAAGCCTCCACGGCCCTGCATGGACACCCACTTCCAAACGTACAGCTGTGCCCACTGCCTGCCTGTGAGGCACCCCCTGCTATACAAGGCCCCCACCACTCTCACTCTCCAGGCCACCCCCCAGCCTAGCCCCCCACATGGTTCCATTGCTCCCTTCCATATTCTATTTCCCGAATTGAGCCTGAGTGTTGTTTTCCAGCAGGGGACGGTCTGACCATCTTTGGGCATCTCTCAGAGGACCTGGGACAGGCAGGCACACGACAGGCCCTCAGCAGGTGTAACTCAACAAAACCAGTGACTGATTCTAGGACTCAAGGGAAGAGCACCCAGCGCCCACCTGCTTTAGGGAGGACTCCAGGCGAGCCGTGCCCACAGGCCCCATTATCACTTTATGATGACCACACGGGCCAGCCACCGAGGCGCCGGCCCCAGGACAGCAAGGAGGGGACCAGCAGGGCAGCCATCACCCAGCCCCCACAAAACGTGAAGAGGAGCCCAGGCCCAGCCACTGGGAGTAGGTGCTGCCCACCTGGATCGCATCTTCGATGAAGACAGCAGCCTGGTCAAAGCAGAGATCCCGCCTGGACCGAGCGCCTGCAGGCAGAGAGAGCACGTCAGGAGACAAGGCGGATCACATGACACTCACCGGCTACAGGACCACTGAGATCAAGGAAAGAACCTGGAGGCATTCTTCTCCAAGGCCCTGCAGTGAGAGGCCTTTCGCCCCGCAGCAAGTCCGCACAGGAGAGGGCCGCCCAGGAGGGCGCCGCAGGCCCGGCCCGGCACACGGAGCGTGCTCCATACGCGGGCAGCTGCGGCCCCCTCCTACCGCCTTCACACACCAGCACCCGGGGGTGTCAGGGCACGGGAGGCCGGATAGGGCCCCTGGTGGGCCCCGGCAGGCTCCCGACTACGCGGGGCCTTCAGGACACGTCAGGCGGCTGGAAGCCTCATCCCAGCACCCCCGCCCCCTGCCCACGGAGGAGCCATAAGCTGCACACTAGGTCAGTCCCTGCAGCCTTGGGTTCCGGCCACTGCTTGACACGAAGGGAGAAGAAAGGCATGAGGAGGGCGCCCGCCTGGGTGGCTCAGTCGTTAAGCGTCTGCCTTCGGCTCAGGTCATGATCCCAGGGTCCTGGGATCGAGTCCCGCATCAGGCTCCCCGCTCCTTGGGAGCCTGCTTCTCCCTCTGCCTCTCTCTCTCTCTCTCTCTCTCTCTGTCTCTCATGAATAAATAAATAAAATCTTTAAAAAAAAAAAAAAGGCATGAGGAGACGTGGCTCGCAGCAACAGAGGAACCCCATGGCCCGAGGTCCATGCGAGAGGGTGCAGCCCAGGCAGCCCGGGCCCCAGGCGGGGAGCAGAGCGGCACGCAGCCCCCAGCACCCCCCAGACCAGGGCTTAGAAACGAGGGGGCAGCTGTTTCTGCTGAAGATTCTACTTTCAGCTCTGGTCCTTTCGTGCCAGCAGCAGTTCACCTCGTACAGAGAGAACACTGCTACGTGCATGCCTCCAGAGCAGAGGTATGGAAGCCCAAGGCAGTGCGGGCGGGCGGTGGGCGACTGCCTACTCTGCCCACCACCCCCAGGGAAGCAGCTGCCCCTGTCCTCAGGGCTCCTACCACAGGGTCCCGGGGGCCAATCAGGGACGTGGGGGACCCTGGACAGAGGTAGGAGGCAAGACTCCAGCCTGGCTCTGCCATCACATTGCTGTGTCGCCCAGGGCAAGCGCCCATCTCTATCTAGGCCTCAGCTTCCCGCCATGTACAACCTCCATGCTTGCCCTGAGGAGCCCTAAAAGTTCTCCCAGGGAGTCTGTGAGGATGGTGACTGCCTGCTTCCCCTGACGGCATCCTGGGAACTGTGATCAGACAATATACTCTGGTCTACTCCCTGCTGTACCCACAGAGCCCAGGACCGTGCAGGGCTCGGCACACAGTGTCCTCAAAGCTTCTTTATGGAGTGAGTGAACAGCCCTGACGGGAGGCTGCGGGGCAGGGTGGTCTGAGGGCCCACAAGGGACCCCATGTTACCCAATCCCGGGATAAGAGATGAGATCGCCACCTGGAGAGATCTAAGGATACAAGCTTCTGAGACAAGAAGAGCCTGTGGGCTCATTCTAGGCCCAGATGCGGGGTGCAGCTCATGCCCAGGCAAGCCATCACAGGCCAGGGGCGTCAGGCACCCTGGGAATTGCCCAGCACACACCAGACCTCTGGCCGGGGCCGCAGGGCACCAAACCTCAGAAAGGCCACCCCACCTGCTTTGCAGCCCCTGACACCAGCAGCCAGGGGCACCCTGTCACAAACCCTTGGTCGTGAACATGTCACAGCTTCCCGCGAGCCCCCAGTGCTCCTGGACAAAGTTCACACTGTCCCCACCTGGCACTACAGTGCCCACCTCACCCACTCACCCACCCGTCCTGCTTCCCCCTCCCTACGCCCTCCACGCTGCTCATCCTGAACTTGGCAGAGCCAAGTTCTCCCAAGACTCCAAGCCCTTACCCAGGCTGTTGTCCCTAACAGGAGTACTGTCGCCCAACGTGGTAGTGCCCCACCCCGGGTGGCAATCAGCGGGCACACCAGGTCGGAGCATCGGGGTAGAACGTCTGCCGCAGAGAGCAGAGGACAACAGGGGCACAAACACCGCGTCCCACACCAGCCTCCTCTCCTTCCTGTTCCAGGCTCCACCCTGCACGACCCGCCTAGGGCCCCGACCAGCTCCCTGATGACCCTGGGCAGGTCCCTGCACCTCTGTGCCTCAGTGCCCCTCCTGGGTCATACACGACGGGACAGATGTGCAGACTGAATGGGCTGCTGTAGCTATCTGCTGCTTTTATTCTAGAAGCCCCTTCCATGGTATGGTGCTCCCTCGTCCTCTGACTTTTCCATAACCAGAAAGAGTATGACTCCCTAACCAGGAACAAGAAGAGGAACAAGAAGAGAAAATACCCTCGCTCTATGGCTGATGAGGTGAGGCTGGGTCAGAAGGACCTGACTGCAGGGTCTGCGGGGCACCCAGCAACACAGTCCCCCCACCCATCAGTAGGAGGATCCGACTGCAGGACACACAAACTGGGTGCACAGAGCCCCACCTGGGAGCCCCCACAGGAGCTTGAGGGCAGACCAGCCATTCTCAGTCCCCACCACCCCCGGGGGCCAAGCAGCCTAGCCAGGGAGACTCAGAACAGAGGGTGTCCCCTCATGTTCTCAGGAACCCTCATGGAGGACATGGCATCCAGACAAGGAGCCCTTGCTCACCGCCCACACTGCCTGGCCCTGGCTCCTACCTTACACTGCAGGTCTCATGTGCCCACCGTCCACTTGGCCAGGACCGAGACCTGTGACAATCACGGTGCGCTGCCCAGAACGGCCCTCAGCACCAACTGCACCAGCTCTGCCACCCGGCCAGGTCCTGCGCCGAGGCATTCCCAGCGTTCTCTCCGAATCCTCACAACACCCCTCAAGTCAGCCCCTCTGACTACCTGCCTTTTATTAAAGCTCAGAAAGGTCAGGCAACCTGCCAAGGTCACACAGCCAGAAGGGGCAGCACCAGAAAGGCACTCTCACCTCCAGACTCAAAGTCTGCATGCCCTATGTCCCTTGCCCAGGGACCCGTGGAGCCTGGCACGGGTTGGATGGAGAACTTTCTTGGGGACAGCCCCTGAGATGCACAGGCAGGTGGCTGCCCCCCCCCCTAGTTATCCCGTCTCCTGTCAGGAGCCCGCCACCCCCCAGAGTCCACGGATGGGCACACGCTATGGGCCCCTCCCAGACAGAGGAAGAAAGCAAGTCCAGAAAGCGAAAGTGCTCCCGGAAGGAACACCCAGCACGACACCAGCCGCAGCTGCACCAGATCCCAGGGCTGACCCTGGACAGGTCCTGGAGACTCTGTGGGCCTCGGTTTTCTCCTCTGTAAAATGAGGCTGAAGCCCTTCCATCCCTAACCCAGTACTCAACCCCCTTGCCGTCTGCCGGAGACAGATGGACTCCACCCTCCGGCCCTCCTCGGGATTCAGCAACTTCTCCGCTGGTAAACAGGAAGGGCAGGAGGGAGCTGCAGAGGGCAAAGGGAGGAAGCTGCCCTGGTCTGGGGAGGCCTGCCCCAACCCCAAACTGAAGGGGGACCAGCCTCTGGGGAGACTCCAGCACCGAGACTGAGAGAGTAGACTGAAAGAACTCCTAAGTCTACTCCCAGCTGGGCTTGAACCCCACCGCAGCCACTTCCTGGCTGTGGTGACCTTGGGTAGGGGAACGCCCCTCTCTGTGCCTCAGTTTCCCCCATCATAACCGGGAGGAAAACGGAAGTGCTGCCTCCTAGGGTAGGGGCCACCAAGGCGATCCGCGAGCCCTGGGTCCACCCGAGGCCCATCGAGGGGGCTGCACGGGACTGCGGGGCGCGGGCGGCCGGCTAGGCGACGCCTCTCAGGCGGCTGGTCAGAGGCAGGGCGCGACCCTGCAGCGCGTGGCCGACCCTGGCGCCCGCTACCCCGCAGGGTGCAGCCCCCCGCCCTCCGCAGGGCGGCTCCCCTCGCTCCCCGCGCCCGCTCAGACCCCGGCCCGTGGGACGCGCCCGCAGCGGCGACAGCGAACGGCGCGGAGCCGGCAGGACCCCACGCACCACCCCCGCGGCCCGCTCCCCTCCCTGGGCCGCCGCTCACCAGGGCCGCCGCGGACGCTGCGGCAAGCGGCTGAGCCCTCCAGGCAGTCTCGGCCGCTGCCGCCCCGGGCCCGACTCAAGAGGGGCTCCGACTCGGCCCGGGAGTCCGCCATGGAGCCGCCGCGGGGCAGCCAGGACCCTACCAGGAGCGCAGGACGCCGAGCGCGAGCTCTAACGCGCAGGCGTGGCGTCCCCGCCCCTGGAGGTCGGGAGGAGGAGGTGACGGCACTGGGACGTTAGGGTATGCCCCTTCGCTACCAGCCAATAAGAATGGAGGGTTCGCGTGGAGGCGGGGCTCTCCAGGGCCCTGCCTCTCGGGGGGAGGGGCTCTAGGGACCCTTTAGGGCTGGGAGGAATGCCTTCCCAAAGAGCGGTGTCAGCAGCTCCTGGGCACGGGTTTGAAAGGCAGATTCCTCGGCCCTCCCCGAACTGCTGAATCCGAAACTCCGGGCAGGGCCCAGGAATCCGGGTTTTGCTTGTGAGTGTTGGGTACGTGGGGGTCACGACCAAAGGACATCCCCCGAAAATGGAACTTGAGTTTACCCTCTGGTAATGAAATTAGTAAGATTGAATGTAATTAAGAGTAAGGTTTAAAAAGGGCGCCTGGGTGGCTCAGATGGTTAAGCATCTGCCTTCGGCTCAGGTCATGATCCCAGAGTCCTGGGATCGAGTCCCGCATCGGGCTCCCTGCTCCTTGGGAGCCTGCTTCTCCCTCTGCTTCTCTCTCTCTCTCTCCCTCTGTCTCTCATGAATAAATAAATAAATAAAATCTTTAAAAAAAAAAAAGAGTAAGGTTTAAAAAGACAACTGACACACTTGAAAAAAATATTTACAACATATACATGAAGTGTTTCCAACATTAACCCATAAATAGCTGTTTTCCATTGCTGCTGTGACACATTACCGCCAATTTACCAAAAACCTCTGCCATTTATCATCTCTCAGTCCCGGAGGTCCGAAGTCCAGGGCCTGGGCTGGGTCCTCGTGTCGGTGATGAGGGAACAGAAGGCAAACGGAGGACAAAGCCGAAGCTGGACCCTACAACTCCCCCCTCCCCCCACTTTGGGATATATGTGACTTTCCTCAGGCACTCCTGGCTGCCCTAAAGGAAAAACAAATGGTTAACTGATAGAGATCACAGTCCTGCAGGACAGGAGTCTCCCTCACTTTACAAATGTCCTAGTGATTTACAAGGAAGAAGCTTTCTTATCAAGAGCCTAACTCCCAGAGACCCATAACTCAGTTTCCTGAGGCCCTAACATCACCCTTCCCTACATGAAATTGAGGGAGACTGAGGCAGAAGGAAATGTAAATAAAACTGATTTGCTTTTGAACCTGAAGCCCATTGACAAGGACGCGTGATAGGAGGAATGTAACATTCTTCCAGGAAACTCCCAATTGTCTTCATGTTAGTGCCTCATTAGAGAGAAAAACAACCTTGGCTTGACAATAACCAGGCCTCCAGTATCCTGAGAGTCTTTAGCATATGACAGTCCTTCCGGACACCCCCTTTGTCCTCACCTCCCCAACTCCTGACTATATAATCACCACTCCTCAAGACCACAGGGCGGCAGCTCTTTCTGCCCCCGGGTCATGTCCCCGTGCTTTAATAAGCCACCATTTTGCACCAAAGACGCCTCAAGAATTCTTTTTGGTCATCGGCTCCGGACTCCACCCCACTGAACCTCACCTATATTCCAAAACTGCATCATCGGAGCCTCACAAGGCCAAGGTCAAGGTGTCAGGACCAGGCTCACTCACCGGGCTGGCTAGGACTGCTGTCCCTGTTTCTTGCTGGATGTCGACCAGGGGTCATTCTCAGCTCCTAGAGACCACCACATTCCTTCCCTCAAGGCCCCTTCCATTATCAAAGCCGGCAAGAGTGCACTGAATCTCTCTCATGCTTCGAATGAGATGCTTCAAATTGCAGCAAGATGCTTCCCGTCTCTCCGACTTCCTCCCTCTGCCACATCTCTTTCCTTTTAAGGGCTCCTATGAGTACACTGGGTGCCTCAGATAACCCAGGATAATCTTATTTTAAGTTCAGCTGATTAGTAACTTTAATTACATCTGCAAATCCCTTTTGCCAGCTATCCTATCTTAACCACCGGTGTGATGCTGGGAGATGAAGATACCAGGAACCAAAATTCTGCCTCCCACAGAGCTCTTAAAAATCCGTTAAGAAAAAGATTATATTCTCCTTAGGTGGGAAAGGAACAAAGGACTTCAACCAGAAGTTCACAAAAGAGGAATTATTCATGTAGAATGCTTGAAACAAAGCTTCACCTCATTAGAATACAAAGATATGCAAATTAAAATAACAATAAAAATCATTGAGTGAATCAGTTGGCAAATATTTAAAAGGGCTAGAGTGCAAGAATGTGGTTATCCCAGGAGAGTAGAGAGAAATCATAGAATTTGTTCACGGGTTTGATTTTTTTTTTTCTTTTAAACAAGAGGCATGCGTTTTACAACCTGAAAAAATTAAGATACTTTTATTCTGGAAAAAGAAAGCAATAGACACATGGAGAACTTTGTAAAAAAACTGGCCCATCCATCAAGGATTTATCTTTATTGCATTAAAGAATTCCCTTTAGGTTTGGGCACAAACTCAAGGAGGCTCAAGTGGAACGCAAGGCAGTAAAAGCATTTGGTGAAAATTAATTAAAGGAAACATTATTTAAAATGGAGTGGGGAGGGGGTGCCTTGGTTGTTCAGTCGGTTAAGCGTCTGCTCTCCGGCAGACCCAGCTCTGAGACCCTGGGCACATCCCACCCCTCTCTGCCTCGGTTTCCCCATCAGTAAAGTGGGGAGAAAATTACACCAGCCTCACGTAGATGTTGAGAGGGTTTAAGCAAGGTGACACCTGTCAAGAGCCAGGCAGATGGGAGGCGCTCGGGCGCAGGGTGCCCTTCCTGCAGGAGCAGTCTGAGTGCTCGGCCCCCCCCACCAGCCCACCCTCGTTGCTCCTTGTCCCTCTGGTCCAACGGAGGAGACAGGACTGGGAAAGAGGACACGGTGACAGCACTTCCCGGGCCAGAGGGGAGAAGTCCTCTGCCGAGCTCTCCCCCTGTGTGCAGCTGAGACTGGAAGAAGTCAGTCCTCCTACCTGCTTGGTCCACGGGTCTTTCTGGTGCCCCAGACTGGGAGGCAATTCTGCAGGGGAGCCAAGGCGTGACCTTGACCTCATTTGACACCCTCTACTCCTGTCTTCCTTTCTCCTTCCTCTTGTACCCCAACCTCTGCTGTGTCCCTTCCTCAGGCCAAAGAACGGAGGTAACTGCCAGAGTCAGACGCTGCCCTAGAAGCGCGGTTCCCAGATGCCCACTGGGCATGGGGCTGCAGGAATCAGGACACAAAGCTGCCCCTCCCCTGATGCGGACACTGCACACATTCAGGCTGTGGTTCGAGGGGGAGCCAGGGAACCAGAGGAATCCTGCCCCACACCCCACAGACGGCTGCCCCCAACATAACCTTAATTATTTCTAATATTGAATACACCTGCCACGGCTTCGCAATTACTGTCCCATCAATATCTTTTTTTAATATCATCATTTAATTTTATTTTGTTTTATTTAGAAAGAGAGAGTGAGAGGCAGAGGGAGAAGCAGGCTCCCCACTGAGCAGGGAGCCCGATGCGAGACTCGATCCCAGGACCCCGAGATCATGACCTGAGCTTCTGCCTTTGGGCAGAAGCTTAACCATCTGAGCCACCCAGGCGCCCTGTCCCATCAATATCTTAATTCTTACCGAACTTTGGTCATTGTCCATCCCCCTCCATTCGTTCTTTTATTTATCTATTCTTTTTTATTTATTTATTTATTTATTTTATTCTTTTATTTATTTACAGTTCTCTTACAGTTGATTTAAATGACCTCATTTCCCCGAGTTTCACTGCAATCAATCAATAAATGTCTGCAAATCCAAACGATGTGCTACTTATGCTTTTTTCTAAGACACATTAAAATAAGTACGTATATTGGTTACCTACTGCTCTGTAACAAATAACCCCCAAAACCTCATGGTTTAAAAGAACAACAGTTGGGGCACCCGGGTGGCTCAGTCGGTTGAGCATCCGCCTTCGGCTCAAGTCATGATCTCGGGGTCCTGGGATCAAGTCCTGCGTCGGGCTCCCTGCTCAGCGGGGAGTCTGCTTCTCCCTCTGCCTCTGCCTCTCCTCTCCTTGTACTCTCTCTCTCTCAAATAAATAAATAAAATCTTAAAAAAAAAAAAAGAACATCAGTTATCTCAGTTTTTCTTAGACTGGAATCTGAATGCAGTTTGGCTGGGGCCTCTGGCTCTGAGTCTCTTGCAGGCTGCAATCCAGGGGTCCGCCAAGGCTGCAGCCATCTCGAGGCTAGAGGCTCACTCAGCAGCTGTTGGCTGGATTCAGTTCCTCGTGGGCTGTTGGACCCGAGGGCCTCCATTCCCCTACCATGTGGGCCTCTCCCTAGGGCACTCACGACAGGGCAGCCCGCTCCATCAGAGCGGTCAAGAGAGAAAAGCCAGAGAGAGAGAGAGAGAGAGAGGACTAACAAGGGAGAAGTCACATCCTGTCTAACCCAGTCCCTTCACTCTTGCAGTGTCCCGTTGGTGAGAGGTGAGTCACCAGGTTCAGCCCACCTTCAAGGGGAGGGGCCCTGTGGGGGTCATCTTAGACGGATGCCCGCCAGGGCACCTGGGTGGCTCAGGCGGTTAAGTGACCGGCTCTTGATTTCGGCTTGGGTCATGGTCTTGGGGTCCCGGGAGCTAGCCCCACACTGGGCTCTGGCTAAGCGCAGAGTCCGCTTGGGGATTCTCTCCCTCTCCCTCAACCCCTCCCCTCACTCTCGCGCTCTCTCTCTCTAAAATTAAGGATGCCTGCCCCGATAGGTGACAAGGCTTTGTTTTAACGCTAATTTCTGTGCCCATAAGGTCATCTCCCACACCACAGTTATCTGTTCTCACGTCCGTCCTGTGAGCCAGGACGGCTGTCACTCTCCCCGCCGGCAGACGAGTGAAGAGGCTGGGGGTGGTGGGGGGGCTCAGGGGCATTCCTCCCAAGGTCGCGTCGCCCAGTGGGCTAGCAGCACCATGTCTGAACACAGCCCTGGCCCGCCATCGACTCAGTCCCCTAGCACGGGCCCCCCAGGTGGCCGTGGAAGGCGCCCCCGGTGGGCAGGCCACACACAGCACATCGGGCCTGGGGCAGGGCCAGGCTGGGCCCTGGCGCGGCTGGGACTGCAAAACGAGGCCAGCCCAGACGAGGCACCGGGGCAAAGTCAGAGCTGGCAGTGTGCGGAGTAGATGAGAAAGGGGGGGCTTGGCCCGACTCCAGGCAAGAAAACAAACCTGAGATTCACCAGGGGACAGGGGCCTCCTCTCTCCAGCTTCCCCCTCCTCGCACAGAAATGAAGAGCCCACCCACCACCACGCAGCTGTGTTTCCAATGTTGCTTTCTTGCCAGTGTCCCCCGGAAGCTGCAGTGGAGAAAGGCGCCCTCTTGGTGGGGACACTGACTCGTGCTCAGCCTGAGGATGGCTTCATGTCACACCAGGGCCACTGTTGGAGGCTTGCACCACCAACAGGGAGGTTTTTCTACCAAGATACCCACCCGGGGGGTGGCTCGAAACTTGGTTTGAATTTCAGAAATGCCCCCTCGGTTCCCAAAACCGTGCGGGGGGGGGGGTGGGGGGGGCCGCTCTGTGACTTTGCGCAAGACGCCAACCACCTCTGTATTTGGCTCCCGACTTCACAGGGGGATTAATGGGAACTTCCTGGTGAGGCTGCAGGGGTGTGGGGTGCACGGGAGATCCCAAGAGGGGCCCAAATGTTCCTGCAGCCTGGGGACACCCACCGTCACGGGTCAGGCTCCCCGGGCCTGCTCTAGACGCTTCTGGTACCTTCCTAGTTCTTTGCTTTTTCCCGGGGACCTCGGGCCCACCGCCCACCGTGGGGCTGGGTTCCCCCGTAGCTGCACTGGCCGTGAGCATGCGCCCACGTCAGCCTTTCTAAAGGAGGCTTTGTGGTTTTATCCACCCATCCCTTCACCCGTCCCCCCTACCGGGCACCGACTGCACGCAGGACCGGCTTGGGCACCACCCAGTAGCCCAGAAGGTGCTCGCGGGCTTCGTCGGGTCGAGCTCGTATCCCTCGTGAGCTCCGGGCGCCCTGGCGCCTCGCTGGGCCTCGGTTTCCGCGGCCACAGCATGGGGTCAACGACAGTGCAGACTCCCAGGTGCGCAGGGAGAAAGGACACACGACAGAGCCTCAGTCCCTGTGCCGCTCCTCCCCCCACCGTAGCACACGTCTGTGAGAAACAACAGCGTTTGAGGTCACGGCAAATCCCCAAATCCCGTGTCACTCTTCAGTCTCCACACTACTGCTGAGAACAGAGCGGCAACTATCTCACTGGTGTGCTTGGGGAAACTGAGCCTCAGAGAGGCCACGTGCTCTGTCCGCGGTCACACAGTGGGCGGGGGGGACACAGCGGCCGCCGCTGAGCCCGGCGCCGCCTGCAGGGGCGCTGGTGAGCTAAGCCCGCGGCAGCGCCCTGGGGACAAGTCCCCCCCCCCCCCGGAAAAGGCAAATACTTCCCAGGCCAGGCTGCACTTGCTATTTTCAGTTCTCTCACACGTGACACAAGCCACAAGAATCCGGGGAGACCCAGATCATTTGCGGTGTTGGGAACTGAGCTGCCTGGGGAGGCAGCCAAGGGAGGGGCAGAGGGGGCGCGGTCAGCAGGGCGGGGGCGGGAGAGCCCGGGGTTGCGGTGCAGCCCCGGGGAGAAGGCCGGTGGGGAGCCCGGGGTGAAGGCCTGGAGAGGCGGGCGCGTGGGGCGGACTCTGGGGCCTTGGCAGGTCAGGCCCAAGCGCAGGCCTGTCCTCCTAGGCTGGGAACCCCGGGGGGGGGGGGGGCAGACCCTGACACGGGCTTGGGGTAGTTTGTTTGGATGGGGAGCGGAGAAGCAGGTCAGGGAAGGGGAAGAGTTCACAGAAGGCAGCAACGGGCTCAGTCCCAGTGGGGACCTCGAGGAACCAGCCCCTCTAGGGGCGAGGAAGCCAGGTGTCCCCCAACTGCCCCGCAACACTGGCCATTGGCTGGGGTCGCTGGGAGGGCGCGGTCCTCCCGGCACCGAAAGCTCCATCAGCCTGGAACAGTCAGCGAGCGGCCGGTGCCGGCGGCAGCCGCTGTGACCGGCGCACACACCCCTGCTCGCTGAGCACCCCCGTGTGCCGGCACCCGGGCGCAGCCAGGAGCACGCAAGCCAGGCCTCTCTCGGAGATGGTGTCCCATCAAGGAAATGGGAAATGAGGGGAGCACTCGGGGATATCAGGAGCACTCAGGGCATTCTGCACAAAGGGGCAAAGGATGGATGAACGAAACGGGGCGTGCGGTGCAATGGGATGGTGTTCAGCCATAAAAAGGGGTGAGGTGCTGAGTCTGCTCAGTGGAAGAAGCCAGATTCACTTGTGTTAAGTGTCCAGAACAGGTAAATGCACAGAGACAGAGGCAGTTAGGGGAGTCAGGGCCTGGGGGAGGGAGAGTGGGCACTGACTGCTGATGGGCCCCAGGTTTCTTTTGAGGTGATGAAAGCGTTCTGGAACCACATGGCTGTGGTGTCTGCACAGCCATGTGAATATCCTAAAAATCAATGAACTGTATGCTTTAAAAGGGTAAATTTTAGGGGCGCCTGGGTGGCTCAATCAGGTAAGCGTCAGACTCTTGGTTTCAGCTCAGGTCATGGTCTCAGGATCATGAGATCAAGCCCCGCACTTGAGATTCTCTCTCCCTCTCTCCCTCTGTAACCCTTCCCGTACTCTTGCTCTCTCTCTCTTAAAAGAAATAAATAAAAGGGTAAATTTTACAGTAGGTAAATTATACCTCCATTCTAAAAAGCACACACATAGTGGGGCCATTTTTAGATGAGATGATCAGGGAGGGCTTCTGGGAGGAGGTGACATTTTAGTTGTGGTCTGAAGGATGAGGAGGCGTTTGGGCACAGGGTGGGGCAGGAGGAGGCGTGGCACATAGGGGGAGTGACAGCGGACTAAGGACAGTGACCTTGAGGGGAGAGGGCTGAGGCAAAGTGAGGGGGTAGCAGCAGACCCTCATGGCCAGGCCTCCATACTGAGGGGTACAGATCTCACTCGGAAAGCAAGGCTGGCTGCTGGAGGATCTGGGCAGGGGAGAGACACGATGGGGTTTTGAAGGGTGATGGCCTGGGGTGGTGGATTAGAGAGAGCAGGGGGCAGACCCCCTCCCCCGGAGACCAGATGCCTCCTGGGAATCACTTGGGACTAGTACTGGAGGCTACCTGGCACAAACGTGTCCTCACTCCTGTGCCCTAAGAGGGCCGTGGGTGGGACACCCTGCTCTGGTGTGGCCATTTGCATCCCTGCCCTCAGATGATGAATCCTAGGAGGGAGAGAGAAGTTCGGGGGTGCCACAGCACAGAAAGGGAGCTCCGCAGGAGGACCATCTCAGGCCTGCAGGGAAGGCAAGAGGGGATGAGCAAGAGCCAGTGGGGCAGGGGTGGAGGCAGATCCCTCAACCACCCGGAGAACAGCCTGAACCTTGAGCTTGCTGCCAGGCCAGCTTCCCAGCGCTCCTCAGCTGGTCCCAGGACCAAGGGACAGAGACCAGAACCAGGAAACCCAGTGCTTGGGGTCTGGAAGGGGAGGTCCTTGGACTCGAGGCCAAGGAGGCACTTGCGGTCATCCAGGCTGGAGAGAGCTGGTCCTGCCTTGACCTGCAAGAGTCTAAGCCAGGCTAGGGGGCCTGGAGGTTCATGGTCAAGATTTGCTTTGTGGGGCAGAGGAGAAGCCCCCACCCATCTCAGGTGACTAATGGACCATGCAAGCCCCTCAGAAAGCCAGCAACATCCTGGCAGCTGGACCCAGGCAGTGGCTCAGAGCTAGCTGGGTGTGCCACACTGGAGACACTCATCCTGCATCAAACAGGGGAGCAGTGCACAAACCAGCAACAGTACATGGTGGCCCTCCTTGTTGCTCTCTTCACAGGGTCTCCGCAGTCTGGTAAGAGCGGCCTAGGAAGACCCAGATCCCCAAGCATTTTGTGCTCCGTTCTTTGGCGCTGCTTGTTTGTACTGAAGAATGATTGGCTGCAAGCTGTCATCAACTCTGGACAGGGACAGAGGGAGAGTGAAACAGAGGTCCAGATAAAAGAGGGACAGTTTATAGCCCACCTCTCCTTCCGAATATTCATAAAAACTCATCTCCCTGGGAGAAACTTGAGCAGCAGAAAAGAACGGTAGTCAAAACTCACACAGGGGCGCCTGGGTGGCTCAGTCGGTGAAGCGTCTGCCTTCGGCTCAGGTCATGGTCCCAGGGACCTGGGATCGAGCCCCGTGTCGGGCTCCCGGCTCAGAGGGGAGCCTGCTTCTCCCTCTCCTATTGTGCTCTCTCTCTCTCACCCTCTCTCTCAAATAAATAAATAAATAAAATCTTAAAACACACACACACACACACACACACACGCACGCACACAGAAAGACACTGTACAGGGGCACCTGGGTGGCTCAGTCGGTTAAGCGGCTGCCTTTGGCTCAGGTCATGATCCCGGGGTCCTGGGATCAAGCCCCGCATTGGGCTCCCTGCTCGGCAGAGAGCCTGCTTCTCCCTCTCCGTCTGCCGCTCTGCCTACTTGTGCTCTCTCTCTATCTCTGTTAAATAAATAAATAAAAAATCTTTAAAAATCTTTAAAATTAAAAAATCTTAAAAAAAAAAAAAAGAAAGACACTGTACAAAAGAGAATGAGGAACAGTGACAACCCTCCACAGCCCGGGAAGACGAGTTGCAAAGACGTGCCTTCCAAACGGATGAAAGCTGTACATTTGACATTTCGAACGTTTGACATTCCCGGAGCTTATTTTATCTTTTCACTGGAAGTCTGTGCTTTAGACCCCCTTCCGCCATGTCCCCCACTCTCCCCCCTGCCCACCTCTGACAACCACCAATCTGTTCTGTTTCTGTGACTTTGTTTTTCTTAGATGCTGCAGGTAGGTGAGATCACACCATATTTATCTCTCTCAGTCTGACTGATATCACTCAGCATGATGTCCCCCAGGTCCATCCACACTGTTGTAACTGGCAGGATTCCCTTCTTCTTCTTTTTTTTTTTTATGGCTGAATGATATCTGTTATTTTAGATAGTAAGAAATATTGTGACCAGATAGCCTGAGCAAGAATTAGAACAGACGCAGAAGTGAAGCAAGTGGAAAACAGGGAAAATTTGAAAGGAGGTGGCAGAACCAAAAAGAATTAAAACAAGAGAGGAATCTAAGAAATGAGAGCTGAACCAGAAAGGAACCAAGAAGAGCCAAGAAGTAGCACAAATGAGGCTTTAAGGAAAGCAGGAAACTTTACCAATCAAAATGAAACCTTGAGACAAAATTACAGACGGGGAAGATGGGCAAAGAAGATCCAAGAAATGCGTAAGAGGAATCCCACAAGGAAAACAAAGCAATGGAACAGAACATGTATCAAAAATTATAATTCAAGAAATTAAATAAAATGTTAATGACATAATAGAGAAGCACACCACCCAGAGTAGAAAACCAATTGGCCAAGGCCAAAAACATGAGGGACTGTGGATGTTATGTAAGGTCATGACTGCAACCACAAAAACGAAGGTCCTAAATACCAAAACTATGCACTAAAATAAAAAAAGAGACATAGAGAGTGTGCTAGTGTGGTGGACTGAATTTTTGTGCCCCGCCCCCCAAATTCCCATGTTGAAGCTTTAACCATGTGTTATTTGGAGACAGGCCTTTGGGGGTGGTGAGGGTTACATGGGGTCATGCGGGTGGGGCCCCCATGAAGGGATCAGTGCCCTTCTAAGAGAGACGCCAGAGAGCTTGGTGGCTCTCTATCGGCTGCGTGAGGGCACAGCAAGAAGGCAGTGGTCCAAAGGCCAGGAGAAAACCTCTCACCAGAACCCAAGCACTGTCGACCTTGCTCTTGGACTCCCCAGCCTCTGGAACCATGTGTTCGAGCCCTCCAGCCTGTGGGGTTTGGTCATGGCAGCCCTGGCTGACACACGGGTTGTCGGATACCCACCACGGGCCACTGCCACTCCTTCTAAAGCTGAGAACCGCATGTCTCAGAATCCCCTTCTCTGAACGGTTCCTGGTAAGAGTTTACCAATAAGAGGAATTTTCAAAAGATTTGAAAGGTATCTGTAAAGCAGAATTCTCTAGATGATGTGCCAACCAGATACAACGGCTTCACGGATGTCTCCGGGAGCTTCCCCTTGGCCCTGGATAGGCATGAGCAGTGACTCTGAACACCCCTCCTGGGCTCCTACCTCCCGCCCATGGTGGCCAAAGGTGGTTGCCTCTGGACCACTCCCTGAGCTGCGTGTCCCTCCGCTCCAGTGCTCCAGGTTAAAGTGAACAGTGACTGTTTCCCTGATCCTCTGGGATTTCCAGACCTTTACCCCAAAGCTCCTCTCCTACAGAGAAGCCCCAATTTCTATATTAAAGGCCTGTATTTCTGGAATACCTGGAGAGGCTCTGTTTTCTTGATCAAGCTTAGATGGATACCATTTTCTGTAACAGGAATGAAGTCTGGAGATGAGAATCTGCAATGTGGTCTCTGGCTTGATTACATTTAAAGGCACTTTATTGCCAGCAGAGACTGGGACGCTGGTGTTCACGCATGCATGGGGGCCGAAACGGTTACCTAAATAATCACCATGAGTCCCGTGGAGGCTGTGCAGCCGCACCCTGCAGACTCTAAGCCAAGGGTGGGTGATAACCCAGCGAGACTGAAGAAAAGCCCTGCAGACAGCAATCGAGACATAGGTTTATTGGCGGGACTCATGGACAGGGCGTCCGGGAACGGCCGACTGGACGGATCATCCACAGCAGCAACCTCTGTGGGGGACCTGCATGCAGCGAGCTTTTATATGGAAGCAACTCTCTGTGGCCACTCCCTCCTGGCGTGGCCAGCGCTCTGAGATCAAGGCATGCCACCTGATGTTCTTCGTTACAAGGGAGATGCTCTGGATTGGCCAGCCCCGGAGTCCCTGACCTTGAAGGCTGGATACTACATTCTTCTACACATCCTGCTTGGTCGGAATTTAGAGGGAGGACGGGATCTGTGATTTCTCAAGACAGTGATGAATGGGGGCGTTCACGGTGTGCTTTGCCCAAACCAGGCTTCCAGCATGTACCATAAAGGGTCAAGTGACACATGCTTTTCCTTGACAGTGACAATCACACCCAGCAGAGTGTACATGCTATGGAGTTGGTGGGCCTCTTTTAACGGCACAGGAAAATTAAGAGGGGAAAAAAATGAGCTCAAGGCTTTAACTATTCAGTGCATGGCCAAGTTAAAGTACCAGAAAACTTCCATGACTGCCTGAAAAAAGCCCACATCTCTTATAGCCACAGAGTTGAAATTTCTGAAAATCCAAACCCAAACGTTGACCTTGTGGGGTGGCTGAGCTATACATGACATGACCATTTCAACTTGTGGCCACGCGGCCCTCCTCAATTACATTAATGCATCAATTGAGGAAGAGGGGAACCCTGAACACTGGAATGAATTCCATTTAAAAAGACTCCAGTACAGCTGAAGACGTTGAACCTCCAAATTCCACGGAACCTCTCTTGCTGATCGAAGCAGCCCTTGTCCCCTCTCGAAGGGCATTAGCTTGAAGGAACTATAAGGGTCACTCCTGAGCTAGATATGTCCTCAGGAGCCCACCTCTTCCTCCTGCTTCTAGATCTGCACTTACACTCAAACTCCAGCACAATCTGGGAGCATGGAAACAAAATCTGACCCAGGAAGACATACTATACACAACCAAGGATTGGGAAGTGTTTTCAGTTCCCATTGGCAAAAACTTCGGGAATATGTATGGGAATGGCCCCTACCCCAAGGGTGCTGGACCAAGGTGGGAGAAATGTGATGTTGGGGCTTGCCAGGAAAGACCATGGGAGATGCTACCATCGACGTGGACTTCCTGAAATCAACAGAGATGATAGAGCCCCCACGTGGCCCAGGGCCAGGGAGCCAAGGAGTGCATAGTTACCATAATAGGAACAGTAATAACCAGAAGAGCTTGACCCATGGTGATCTTTGACAACGGCTACTTGATCGTGAAGTACCTGAGACCAAAATGTTTGGTTTAATCACGTAAAATTGATGGTATTCAACCATTTTGTACCTGAACGACTATAATTTAACATGATTCACAAACAGATGAGCAGCCCACCAGGACCTTCCTTGACTGGAATAAGAAAAAACCCTCTAGATCCGATCAATAGACCTGGCCTGAATCACCACAATAGAGAGTCCTGGCCCCTCTTCCAGCCCCCAGATTTTACCCAGAGCCCCTTGAGGCACGACCCTACTCGTCTACCAAAAATGTTTAGTGTACAGATCTCCTCCTTGCCTTCCAAAGAGGCCATTTACTTGGGCAGTTGTAATGGAGAAAAGGAAGGATCCAGATGTGTGGGGAGGGGAGCATAGGACCCTAGGTCCGAGCTGATGTGAATTCTGGGCAGCTCACATCTCCCCTGTGGTCCTCCTTATGAATGTCAAGCAGTTAACAGGGTTTTGAGACTGATCCATCTCATACCAAGCTCTGTGGGTCCTCCAAGTCCTCCTGTAGGTCATCCCCCTTATTCTGGAAAGCAGGGTAGGATAGATGGTCTTAGCAGGTGGAGGTTCCCTGGCTGGCTGGGGGAGGACTATGGTAGCAGAGATGGCTGAGTAGAACACCCCAGAACTGCCTCTCTCTCTCTCCCAAAATAGAAAACCAAAAGGAATATTGTAAACTCAATTGGTGGTGAATTCAGTTTCACATGCTCTTCCAGATGTGGGCCTCTCTACCAGAGCAAATCAACATGGCTCCCAACACTCAACAAATCCTTTTACCCCTATACTCATCATTTATAAAACACAGGCAAATGGGAAGTTTGTTTTCACTGGGCAGTGAAAACAGTGCCCCTTAGGCCCATCAAATGTCCAGCCCTGCGTCATAACCTAGCACTCTGGGACTTGGGGACCTCACTGTTCCATAGGACAACACACTGATTCACAGTACTGATGACACTGTGTAGCTCAGACCTGATGAGCAAGAGGCACAAATACTCTGGAAATCTTGGGAGACATGTGCATATCAGAAGGTGGGAAGTGAATCCCACAAAGTGCAGGGGCCTATGATCTCAGTGACATGGCTAGTGCTACATTTGTCTGGGGCACGTTGCGACATCCCCTCCAAAAGGAAGTACCGGTTGCTAGACCAGACCACTCCTACTACGAAGCAAACAGCACAATGCCTAATGGGCCTCTTTAGATTTGGGATGCAACATGCATCTCATGCCATGCCATGTGCTCTCCCAGGTCTGAGTGGGGTCCGGAACAAGAGAAGACTCTGCAGTTCATCCAGGCTGCAGTACAGCTTCTCCACGGCTGGGGCTGAGTGACCCAAAAGAAAGTAGACAGCTGCAGCTCTGCAGCTCCAGGGAGGTGGTCGGAGGTGGTCCTGAAGTGGCTAAGGACAGAATTTCCAACAGCACCCCTGACTCTTCATTTTACTTGGAAGGGTAGATGGTCAGACATATGGGTCTACACTGCCTCATTGGCGGCGCCTAATGGATGGTGAAGGACTCTCGAAAGGAACAAGATTGGTCACAGAAGGTCTGGGGAAGAATCTCTTCTAGTGGGCACAGAGTGGGCAGATAGATACTTGTGTCCCACGTAAAGCCTTACTAAAGGCCAGCTTCACGGAGGAGGCTCCCAATAATCGGGTGGACCAGATGGCCCTGTCCGGATGTTGGTCTGTGTCCTCAACTGCCCTGCTTTGCATGAGCTCAGCAACTCAGGCTTCCCCTCAGCAAAGCTGATAGAGCTCAGTCAGGGCTGAGAGCCAGACGCCCCGGAAAGAGTGCCATTCCCCAGAGGACAGCCAGCCACTTAGTGGCAGTCTGATTTCACTGAACCCCTTCTGTCATGGAAGGGATAGCAACCTGTCTTTCCTGGAGTAACCACTTGCTCCCAGTGTGATTTTGCCTTCTCTGCCAGCAAGGAATCCTGACAGTCACCATCCATGGACTTAAGGGAATGCCTTGGTCATTATGCAAGTTCTAGAATACTGCTTCTGTTCGAGGAACTCATTTCTCCACAAAGGAAGTGCATCAGTAGGCTTATTGAACTCTGCTTTGCCATGCTCCCCACCATCCTAAGTATTTTTGAGTGAAGGGATGGCCGTTTAATGGCTGGGGAACAATACTTTGCAGGACCCTAGGATGCAAGGGACCTAGGACCCAGGACCCAAGAGGCAAAGAAAGGGCTTACTCTGCTGTCTAGGATGACTGGTCCTGGTTCCAAGCAGAAAAGGGGGACCTACCAGGCAGTTGGGAGCATGCACCCTCAGAACTCCCATGTCCTGGTACGCATGTGTGGGAAACTCCAGCAACCCAAGAGAGGTAGGCCCGCCGGATGGCACGGAACCTTCAGGGATGAAGGTTTGGATCACTCTGCCAGGCAAAGAACCAAGACAAGCCAAGATGAGTGCAGAGGGCCAAGGGAATGGTCTGGGATGAGTAGAGGAAAAGGAAGTCCACCTGCTTCGTTGGAGCTGCAGGAACAAGGGCTGCTGTGGGTGTGGATGCGCTCTTTCCCCCTCTCCCCTTCCTGCTCTAGCTGATAGGAAATGTGTTCATAGTGGCTGCCCAGTGTCTAGTGTTCAAGCTACAAGATCCAGAAGGAAGCGTGGCTCAGCTAGAAGGAATGAACACCACCCAGAGATGGATAAGGGGCCAGTAGGACTTTACATCTCCTCTTCTGGAAGGAGCGTCAGTGTGTCCTTGGTTGTTAAGGCACAAGTTGGGTTCAATTAGGTAGAAGGATAGTACTGTTTTCTTTGTTCAAAAGTTAAGTATAGGTCACCACAGTAAGATTCCATCTCACACCCCATCAGGAGGCCACTAGGAAAAAATGGGAAATGACATGTGTTGGTGAGGATGTGGAGAAACTGCCACCACTGTGCGCTGTTTGGGGGACCTTGGGGGGATGGAAAACAGCATAGTGAGTCCTCAAAAGTGTCAAACTCGGATTACCATAGGATCCAGCATATCCCCAAAGGGACTGAAAGCAGGGTCTCAAAAAGACATTTGCAAAGTGATACTTGGTGTGTTCATAGCAGCAGGATCAGCAACAGCCAAAACATGCGAGCAAACCGTGTCTATCTGTGAATGAATGGACGAGCAAAATATGGTCCGTCCCTACACTGGAACAGTAACCAGCCTTAAAAAGGAAGGACATTCTGACACAGGCCACGACGCAATGGACCTGAGGACCCTAAGCCGTGTGAAACGAGCCAGTCACAAAAAGACAAATACCGTGTGATTCCACTTCTATGAGGTCCCTAGAGTCGTGAAATTCATAGGAAGTAGGACAAGGGGTGCCAGGGGGAGGGTGGGGCTGGAGGGTGAATGGTTAATGGAGACAGGGTTTCTGTTTTGCAAGATAAAAAGTTCTGGAGATGGACAGTGGTGGTGGTTGTGCGACCGTGTGAATGCACTTCATGCCAGAGAACTATGCACTTAAAAATGATCCAAGCGGCAAATTTTACATTAGGTGCATTTCACCGCCATGTTTTGAATATCCTGGTATTTAAAACTTAAGAAGAGAAACAAATGACTTGAGGGGCACCTGGTTAAGTGTCCAACTCTTGGTTTCAGCTCAGATCGTAGTCTTCGGGTCGTGAGATCGAGCCCCGTGTCAGGCTCCACGCTCAGCGTGGAGTCTGCTTGAGATTCTCTCTCCCTCCACCCCGCCCCCTTCCCTGCACTTGCACGTGCTCTCTCTCTCTGTCTTTAAAATATATAAATAAATCTTAAAAAAAAAGAAAAGAAAAAGAATGACTTGAAACACACACACACACACACACGCACACACAATCAGTGTGATCTGTTCAGCTGGCAGATGGAACCAGGATTCAGGGGAAATTCCAGATCAAACAGATGTACCAGGAGCAAAACAATCTTGAGTTTTCTCTGGAAAATAGCTACTTGTGCCGGAAAGCTTAGGAACCATGGCCTTCCATAAACAGAAGACAGCAGCTCACCCAGACCTGAGAACAACGCAGTGATTTTGCACTAGTCCCAGGGAAAACTGTAACCAGTTTGATGTGGGCACCAAGACACACTTCCATTGTATTTGTACATATGCACTGATGGCAGGCCTTGATGGGAATGCAGAACATGACCTCGGGACTTAGTGCAATGTCATCTCTGGCCTCCCAGCCTCCTGTTAGCCCAAATCAGGAGTCAGTTTACCCCAGTCCCCGCAAGGGTCTGACCGCCATCTTGACTGCTGGCCTCAGCCTGTCTCCTCACCCTCCAGCCACCCGCCCTAGGCTTATGCCTGGGTCTGCAGGTGTCCATTGTCACAATAACCCAATGATCGAGACTTAGGCCATGGTGGGCTAAAGACTAGACCCCCTCAAACAAGGTGGGGTATTCTCATGACTCCTTTCCTCCCTGGCTCACTTCCCCACCTCCTTGTAGTGCTTCCTGGGACCATCACCCAAGTCAACTACTTAACTGCCCAAAAATGTTAAGTATAGTTAAAGTGGAGGGGAGGTCACAGGGGAGTCTGGACCAGAGTTGCCAGAATCCTGCCCCGAGTCCAGGCCATGGGGGAGAGAGAGAAGTGGATGCAGTTGGGAAATTTCTGGGCCCTAGGGAAGTGAGGAATTGGAAACTAGGCAGAGAGTATCCAACTGGAAATATGGGAAACTGGCCAAGATGCTCCGCCCACAAGCATCCTGACCTTGGGCTCCAGGAGGCAGCACTTCACCTGGGCTGTCAGGGAGCTAGAGGCGGCACCCACCTCCCCAGCCTCATTGCACACACCTTCACAATCCTACCCTCCAGACACCCTTTCTGTTCTGCTAACACACCAAATCCTTACTACCTCAGGGCCTTTGCACCTGCTGTTCTTATCCTGGATGCTACAGGTCTCACTCAAGCACAGAGAGCTTCCAGTGCTGCCTACAACCCGTATTACTTCTGGATGGCTGCTGCAACACAGGACCACAAAATCAGAAGCTTAAAACAACAAATATTTATTCTCTCGTACTTCCGGGGATCAGAAACATAACACCAAGGAGGAGGCAGGGCCTGTCCCTTCTAGAGCACCTAGGGGAGACCCCATTTCCTTGCCTTTTACAACCTTTCGGAGCCACCTGCTTGCCTTAGCTCAAGGTCCCTTTTCATATTCATCCAACCTTGTTCATTAGTCATCCCGCCTCTCCCCACCAACACCGGTGATCACACATCACTCTGAGCCTCCTGCCTCCCTCTTATAAGGACCTTGTGATTATGCAGGCTCACCCAGATGATCCAGGATTTTCTTCCATCTCAAGACCCTTAGTTTATCACATCTGCAAAGTCTCTTTTGTTTTGTAAGGTCACATACTGCCAGACCTAGGTATTAGGATGTCAAAATTTTAGGCTTACATCACACCTCCCCACCCTCTCATCATATCATTCTCTATCACCATCCTTGTTCATTCTCCACACTGCATGGATCTCAGTTGGAATTCTTTTTTTTTTAAGATTTTTATTTATTTGCGAGAGAGAGAGAATGAGAGACAGAGAGCATGAGAGAGAGGAGGGTCAGAGGGAGAAGCAGACTCCCTGCTGAGCAGGGAGCCCGATGTGGGACTCGATCCCAGGACTCCAGGATCAAGACCTGAGCCGAAGGCAGTTGCTTAACCAACTGAGCCACCCAGGCACCCCTTTTTTTTTTTAAGATGTTTATTTCAGTTGGAATTCTTGTGTTCATTTGTTTCTTTTCTCAGCTACCTTCCCCGCCTCCTGTTCTGGTTTATCCACTATTTCTTCCCAGCACCATTGTGGGTGTTCAGTAAATATGTGTTAAAAGTAGATATGAATGGATGGATGGATGGATGATGAGTGGATGGATGATGAATGATGGATGGATGATGGGTGGTGTGTGGATGATAGATGGATGGGTGGATGGATGGATGAGTGGATGGGTGGGTGGATGGATGGATGGATGGATGGATGGATGGATGAGTGGATGGATAGATGGATGGCTGAGTGGATGGATGGATGGGTGGTTGGATGGATGGATGAGTGGATGGATGGATGGGCGGATGGATGGATGGAAGAGTGGATGAGTGGATGGGTGGATGGATGGATGGAAGAGTGGATGGATGATGGGTGGATGGATGATGAATGATGGATGGAAGATGGGTGGTGTGTAGATGATGGATGGATGAGTGGATGGATGGATGGGCGGATGGATGGAAGAGTGGATGGATGATGGGTGGATGGATGATGAATGATGGATGGATGATGGGTGGTGTGTGGATGATAGATGGATGGGTGGATGGATGGATAGGTGGGTGGATGGATGGATGGATGGATGGGTGGATGAATGAATGCATGAATGAACAAATGAGTAATCTCCCACATGCAGGACAAAGGAGAACGTAGGCTTCTGCAGATTCCCAAGATGCACTTTCCATCACCGATGGTCCAGCCTGGTTGGAGAAGGGGGAGAGTGGAGGAGGAGGGGGCCCCACTCACCCTCGCCCATCAGGAAAGCCAGCTAGACCTCGGAGAGACCTTTTTTTAATCTCCAGAGCTGAAACCAAAAGGGAGAAGGGATTAACTTGGGAGATGCCGACCAAGCCTACACTGGCCTTGTCTCCCGGAGGATCTTAGTGAAGTGGAAGAGAAGGGGTCCTAGAGCACAGGGCCCTAAGGAACCAGCCTATCACCATAAAAAGGGACGCAGCACTGGCACGTGCCACAATGTGGATGAACCTTGAAGACTTTTACTGAGTGGAATAAACAAGATGCAAAAACCACTAAGTGTGTGATTCCATTTCTATGAAACGTCCAGAACGGGTAAACCCACGGAGACAGACGGTAGATCTGTGGTCACCAGGGGCTGGAAAGGGGGATGTGGAGTGACTGCTCATGGGTACCAGGTTTCTTTCGGGGGTGACTAGAATGTTCCCTAGGGAGACTGTGGTGATGGCTGCACAACTCTTCAAATATATTAAAACCACCGTACGCTTGAAAGTGAACTGTTTGGTATGTGAATTATATCTCAGTAGCCCTGCTGAGAAAAAAGAAGAACTAGCCTAGTAGAGCTGGAGCGAAGGGTGAGCACGGGCACGGAGCAGAGGTCTCACCCAGTCCCCCACCACCACTCCATGGTACAACTGGGGAAACCGAGGCCCAGTTGTCTCAGTTCATCAGAGGCAAAGCCAGGACTAGATCCCAGCGCTCTGGACCTCTCCTCATATCCCAACACCTCCATGCTTAGTGCTGGGGATGCAGAGATGAAGCGGACCCCGGCCCCAGCTCAGGTCCTGCAGGGGGGGTGCAGGCGGCCAAGGGAAACACGGAGTTGCTCCTTGGGCCTCAGTTTCCTCATTTCCAGGATCCGGGCACTTTGTAGGCAGGGATCACTATCTGTCTCATTCATCAGTGGGTTCCCGGAGCCTAGCACAGTGCCTGGCACGTAGTAGGTGCTCAGTCTGTACATGATGAATGAATCTGTAAAACGGGGGACGCTGTGAGGACTGAATGATGGAACTGAGGCAGGCCCTGGCTCACAGGATGCGGGAAGAGGCAGCTGTGGTTGCCACTGTCAGCCCTGCACCTGTCCTCCGAGCACATGGCACAGATGGCAGTAGAAAGGTGAGGTCAGCACAAGGTGGCCAGGTCCTGGGCCCAGAGGGGCTCCTCAGAGTTGCCTGGCAGCTGGGTCTCATCTACCTCAACTCACCTGTGCCACAAGCCTCCCTGCCCCAGGGCCTTTGCTCCTGCCATTTCCTCTGCTGGGGATGCCTCCCGTCCCCCTCTCACCAGAGCCACTCCTGCCTGACATTCCCACGGGCTCCATCGTCCCCTCCTCAGAGAAGCCGTCCTGATATACCTGGCCTCCTGTCCGGGTGTGGTTTTACATGTGTTTGGGTCACCTGAGCCGCCCTGCCCAACTTCCGCTTCTGGTTCATCAGCCGGGGGCCCATATGCTCAGAACACTCCCTCGGGGGCTGTGCGACCTCACAGAGTCGGAGGGGCCGTGGGAGGGGCCGCGGGAGGGCTGTTCCCCACCCCGGCCCTCATCCAAGAGCAGCAGGGCCATGGGGGACCCCAGAAGGGCCCTGTCAGGAGCTAGCCCGCCAGAGCCTGCCTCCTGCCCCCTAGGGACCCCAGCAGAGGGGGGTCCTGGCCTGCACCCTCAGGAGGGGGTGTGGGGTGGGGTGGGGTGTGGCAGGCCCATGGCAGGTGACAATTAAAAATAAAGCTCCTCTCTGCTGGGGGGAGGGCAGAGCGGTGGCGGGTCAGAGCATGACAGGATGTGAGGGAGCAGGGACTGTGGCCGTGTCACCTCAGCACTGAGTCCTACACCTTGTGGCGGGAGGGCGGGCATGAATGGGTGAATGCTGCCAGGCCCACACACGGAGCCTGAGGCCGTGGTTTCGCCAGCCCAGCTGGGGCTCTCTCACTGTCCCTGCAGGAGCCCGGCCTCCAGGCCTGTCCCCTGCAGCCCCGACATGCTGCTCCACGCAGGGACGCTGGGTGGCAAGGAGACCCAGCAAACACAGGCCAAGGATGGCATTACCATTCACAAGCGCCTCTCATTAGTTTTGAAAGAAACAGATTTCCAGACCAAATAAGGCGTGGACTTCAGAGCCGCTGCCCACTTCACACGATTCCTTTTAAGTGTCCAAACGCAATTACACTTGGAACTTGCCTGGATTCGGCCTCCCCCAGCCTCCCTCCTCCCCCTGGCCTCCCCATGTCAACAAGCAGCCCAGCTGGGCCCCAGCTGGCCTGCCCTGGAGAGGAGGGGAGGGTCACCAACCGCTGCCTGCTCCCTGCCCAGCCTCTCTCTCAGTCCTGGGAGTGGCCATGAGCTTCAGTATCCTACAGCCCTCCCCTCACACTCTCCCTAAAAACAAAGGCCCCAGAAGGCCAGCTGGACCCTGCGGGGAGCAAATCCTCTCTGAGATTTGCACTTGGGCAGGGACATCGGGTTCCTCCAGGGGCCAGAGGCCTGGAGCTCCTGGAGCAGGTGCAAGGGGAAGCTCTATTTCTGGGTTCTCTTCCAGATGCCCACCCCACCCCCAATCTGGGCACCATTTGCTCCCATAGGGAAAGCACTGAGGGGAATTCCCTTGGGGTCCCCAGGCCATGAGAAAGTTGGCGCAGGTTGGGGGGGTTGGGGGGGGCTTCCCGGGTGGCTCCCTGGGAAGCCACTCCTCACCACCCCCATCCTCACAGCCACCCCTGGGGCTCTTGCATCCCCTTTCAGGCTTTGGCTCACTGCCCCAGGACCCTGAGAAGGCTCACAGGGTAGGGGGGAAGCCTGACTCATCCCCCGCGGAGCAGGCATGCACAGCCCGCCAACCGCACACCCCCCAGGCAAGCGCTGTGATTTTCCACTTGCGCCATCTGATTGCTATTAGGGCCGGGGAAAGGGGGTTCCTGGTTCCATACGCCAGCAGGGGGCCCTGGGCAGATTCCAAGTGGGAAGGGGGATGGGGTGGCCCCTGGGTGGCACTGCTGTCCTGCTGCTCAGCCTACCTCTCAAAAGTGCCTGCAACTCCCCCCTCCATGGAGCCCTCACCTTGTCCTGGCTTCTCTGTAACAGCCCCTGAACACATTTCAACAACCGGGTGGGGACTTGCCCCTCCCCGGGCCTGCGCGCCCCGAAATGCCCAGTGGGAGCAGAAGGAAGGAACCAAGCAAGTGCACAGCCCAGTGCTTTCTCCAGGGCAGCCCCGAGTTGCTGCAGGATGGAGGGAGATTCACAGCTGGACTCCAGCAGCGGTGCTCTGGCCAACACGACGTCACCAGGCAGGGAGATGAGCTCCCAGTGAGGCTGGGGGGGTGGGGTGGGGCGGGGGCTCCTGAGCGGGGCATTCCTTCCCGAAGCTTCATCCCAGCTCTGGCTCAGCCCCTCCTCCCCTCCTCCTCCCCTTCCCCCTCCCTCTGGGCCTGGAGTTGGGTTTGAGGCGGGTTCTGCTCCCCAAGCCATCTCCTCCGCAGGCAGGCAGGCAAGGGCTGTCCGAGGCTCTGAGCTCGCCTTTTCCGAGGCTCCAGGCGGTGCTCTGTGCTGGCCTGCTGCCCCAGGGATCCGCGGCCAGAGGCGGGTGTCGCGCTCCGCGAACAAGACCTCGGAAGGTCGGGACAGCTGCAGGTAGCTGCATGGGGGCCCTGGGGCCCAGGGGAGGGCGTTCTGGCAAGCAGGGCTGCAGGGAGAAGGCCAGGCAGGGGGAGGAGAACGAGGTGGGCGCTGTCAGGGCACTCGGCCCCCAGAAATCACGTGGCTCGGAGCAGGAACCCTGGGGCTCCAGAGAGGACTCGGGCACACTCCTGTGGCTCTGAGAGGCCCCGTCCTGGGTGGCAGGCCCTGCATTCTGGCAGTGCCTGACCCCCACACTGTCCTCTATGTCCAACTCCTGCTCTGGTCTCCTGGCAGGGGTCGGGGGGGCTCCCCCTCTGTCCCTACCCCCACCCGTGCCAGCCATCCAAGTCTGCTTTCTGGAAGAGCGGAAGGTAACACCCAGCCGGCGGCGTCCCAAGTACGGAGAGATGGCTCCCAGGGTTCGTGGGCATGCCAGCGGCGTGGCCCACTTGTCTAGCTTGCAGTGGCGCTGAGCTCGGGCACGGGAGGAGAAGCAGCTGCATCCCACCCTGTCCCCCCACAGACGGCCCCCGCTGTCCCCAGATGAGCCTCTTTCAGCCGAGCTGTGAGCAGGGGACCCGGGCCCTGGAACGGGAAATGCAGCCTCCCTCAGTGGGGGGCGGGCCGGTGACAGCTGGGAGGAGGGGGGCCAGGAAGACGGGTTCGGGGCTTGCAGTCTGTGCCCACCTGGGCCTCCTGGAGTACAGCCTCACCTGCCACCGGCAAGTGTGGGGCTGGGTTGTGGAAGGGTGGGGTGAAAGGAGAGGAGGCGGACAGGTGGCCAGAGCCCTTTGAGGCCTGGTGCTTCGAAGGGAGGGTCAGGAGTGCATGGAGCTGACAGCTTTTTTTTGGTCTGCCGCAGCAGAAGCCACATCCCAACCCGAGGAGTGCACACACTCACCCCTGCTCGCACACATGTCACACACGTGTCTTCTCAGGGCCCATCTGGGACTCCCTTGCCTTCTAGATCTCCGCATGCATGCAGGAGCCTTTCAGATTGCCCATGGCAAGGCAGGAGGAGAGCTCAGAGACACACTAGGGTCACCTACCCATGGAAGCAATCAGCAGAGGTGAGCTGGGGCCCTTACTTCGTGCCTGGCCCCAGCTGGCTGCCCTTGGGGGGCATCTGGGTATTGGGGGGGTCTAGCTTGGCTGAGGAGAAAGGGCAAGCCTCACAGTCAGGACATCCCCAAGAGTCCAGGCCTAGGGGTGGTGTGCAGCCAGGACCACCAAGTGGAGTGGGAGCATTGTGAGTGGGGAGCAGAGGGGACCAGCAAGGATGGGAGAGAAGCCGGTAGCTGGCAGGCAGGGGAGAGCTTGGGCAAGCCCCAGCGAGCAGGTAAGGCCTGTCCGAGGCACTGGGGCCAGTGGCCCGGCTGGAGTCAAGATGATGGATGGAGGGGGTGTGGGGCTCTAGATACACACTTAGGGGCACCTGCTCTCTGCGTGCACACACGGCACGCACAGCGGACTCGCCCGCTTCCTCCGGAGCACAAGGGCCCCCACCCGAGGACAGCCACCTGGGGCCCAATGCTGCCCTGCTGTCACCGCATGCCGCGCTGGGACCCACACGCCAGGCACACACGCACACTCGCACACACCACACTGCGCAAGCGTGGGCCCGAAGGACGCTCTGGGCAGATGGGCCGGGAGGGGAGCAAGGCCGCGGCTGGCCACCCTTCCCCGCCCGATGACGGGTGTGCCTGCCTCGGTCCCGCCCCGGCTGGGGGTGCGGAGGGACACACGACCTCGGTGGGCCGGGAAGGAATTCTGGGGGAGGCCAGCCGTGTAGCCCAGCATTCCCTCCAGGAGGAGGGCAGGGCCAGCGGCCTGCGGCTCGGCCTCAGTTTCCCCGCCCACACAGTGGGAGGGCTAGGTGCTTGCCTGCTGGGGCAGGGCTCAGATTGGGGGACAGGAGTCCATTCCAAGGGGACCCAGGGCACGTGGACCAATGAGCTCTGCCTGGCCAGGATGGAGCCGTGTCCGTCAGGCAGGGATGCCCCCTCCCCGGGCCGTCACCCCTTCCAGGCCTCCTGACCCGGCTGAGTACAGCTTACCCATCCTCCAGCCTGGAGCCGGGGCCGCCGCACCGCCCTCCTGGCCGGCTCTCTCCAGCTGCTCTTCCTCGGCAGCCCCTCTGGGCTCAATGATACGCAAATCTCCCAAACGGCAGTGGGCGCAGCTGTTACCGCGGGGGCCCCTGGGCAGATGGCCGCACCTCCCTGAGCCTTGAAGCCCCCGTCATAGGGGAATGATGATTCCTGCCTCATAGCCGGTAATGAGGACCGAGTGGGGCAATAGCCATTGGCCGGCTGGCACAGTGTCCAGCTCCTCGCTGGGAGTCATTGTCCCAGGGGTTGATGTGGTGTCAGTGACCAGGCTGTCCCGCCTTGCAGTCACCTGTTGTGGTAAGACCCGACACCTTAGCGGGTTACAAGCACAGGGCCGGACCAAGCTGCTGCGTGTGATGAAGGGGTGAATGCAGAGCCCAGCCAGGAGGGGGCAGTGCGTCTGGACCCCGCAGGACAGTCCCTGTGCCCCGCTCAGCACAGCCCCGCCTCTGAGGGAGCCAGCTGCTTGCTTGCCTGCCTTTCCTCTAAGGGGACAGCTGTGGGGGCTAGGGGCAGGGATCTGGAAGGTGGAGGGGCCTTCTGGGCGGGTGGGGAACCCCTCTGCCCTGACGCGACCCTTTCTGCCTTTGCCAGGGGCCTGCCCGCGGTGAGCAGAGCCGGGAGGAATCTGGACTCGCCAGGCCTGGAGATGGCGGGGAACTGTTCCTGGGAGGCCCATCCTGGCAGCCGGAGCAAGGCAAGTGCCATCAGGCAGCAGAGGGGGCTCCGGGCACAGCAGGGCCGGGTGTGGCGGGAGAGGCAGGCTCAGCCCAGCATCTCCTCCCCCTGCACTCTGCCACCCATGCCCATCCTCCGTCTCAGGACTCATAGGTGGGCAGAAGACCCTCTGCGCTATGCGGCCTGGCACCGGTTCCAGGGCCCCCCCCCCCCGGGATTGCCAGTGTCCTCATCAGCCTCGAATCCTGCCCCCGTGCACACCCTGCGAGCTGTTAGCACCTTGAGCAGCCTCCTTCCGTCTCTCCCCTGCAGAGATGGGTGGTCAGCTATGTCCCACGGCCAGGCCCTGCCAGGAGGCCCTGATGTGGGCCCCAGGGAACACCGCCGCCTCTGGGCCTCCCCACTGCCCGTGACTACACTGTGCTGTGTAGTCACAGTTTATGTTCAGGCACCAGCTGTGGCCAAGACCCTGACAAGGTGTCCGGCCAACCCACCCCTTTTGCCCTTCTCAGCTCCCTACTTCTCTGAGCTCCTCGAAAATTCTGGAGTTCCCTTCTAAATCTCGGGCAAAACCCTCTCCAAGCTTGGAAGGACCTTTTGAGTTTATCTAGTACAACCTCATCCACATTTGAGGAAACTGAGGCTCACGACAGCACGGTAACTAGACTGGCATGAGCCCAGAGGTGGGAAAAGAGCCTGGACTCTTGCCCGGGGCCTGCGGCCCTTGGCCTTCTCCCTCAGTGACCACTGTGGGCAGCAACCACGGGAGGCAGAGATGGGACCAGCTGGGGAGAAGTCTCCAGAAATCCCCAGAGAAAAGACAGAGCCCAGGGAGGGGGGGCCAGGCTCCAGGGCAGGCATTTTACAAGGCGGTATGTGGCTAGGGACGGCAGCTACACGCCCCGTGACTCACCCGGCCCTCCCGCTCTGACTCCGAGGAGGGGATTGCAGACTTTTTCCAGCCTGTGAGGAGCTCTGAGTGATCCCTTGGCGTGGGCTTGTCTGGGCACTGGGTCTTGTGGACCGCTGCTCCGTGGCCTGGAGTGGTCAAAGCCACCAACAGGAAAGGCTGAGGAAAGAGCAAGCTAAGGGGTTTGGGGGTTGATAGACAGAGATGCTAAGCCAATAAATGTACCTGGAAGATGATGGGTGATGAATAGGACCCCCCCCAATGCGCTTGCCCTGACCTCACAGAGTCTCCCCAAAGTTTGGCCAATACCTCCAGTCTCTGCTTGCAGACTCCCTTGACAGAAGCCCCCCCCCCCGCCACCATTGTGGGGTATCTGGCAAAGCTGGGGGCCATCTGGAAGGTGGCGGAATGTTCCAGCCTCAAGAACCTTTCCGTTTGTTTTCTTTTGGGGAGAGTCATGAGCAATGGGAATCGATACCCAGCCTTACTTAAGCTGGGGGGGGGGTCTTGGGGGGGGGTGTCAGGTTCAGGCTCTGTGGGAAGGAGTGCTGGGATGGACTAGTGATGTCTGCCAGGCTGAGGGAGGGGAGTGACAGTGTTCTGGGCAGCCTTGTTGCTTGGAATGGGAGGTCAAAATGACAGCCTGAGAATGAATCCAGCTCGTAGATGTGTTATGTTTGGCCCACACAATGTTTTTTAAATGCGAACATTTAAAGATCAGGGTAGTTCACATAACAATCTAGGGTTCTGGCTTCTCTGGGGAGGGGGGAAAGGATGACGGGCCACTCAGCCCACGGTCCCGTTTCAACTGCCCGCCCCCCCGCCCCCCAGCACCCACCAGCTCAAGCAGAGCAGCTGCCCACTTTACTCAGGATAGGTGCTCTCCAGTTTGCACCCTCCCACCCCGTTTCTTGCACCTGGCCCACCTTCATGCATTTATCCCCAGCCCAGAATTTACAGGCAAGATACTCAGCCTGGTGCACTCGGTCAGCCAGATAGATTGTTCAAGTATCAGAGTGCTTCCCCAGAGCTGCCCCGAGTCTCCGCCTCCCCAGGGGGGCCCTGGGCCACATCCAGATCCCTCATGACCCAGAGACTCAGGGTCACCCTGGCCCTGCAAGGGACCGCCTCTGAGTCCCCAGGTCTCTCTGATCCCGCTATGGGACAGCCTCCCACTCCAGTTAGGGCCAGGGCCCACTTTTTCCAATCAATTACTTTATTCTATTTTTTAAATAAATATTTTCACGTTTTGGTGTGAAAAATGGCAAATGCACAGAAACTTCACAAGGACAGCGCAGTGCAGATGTGCGTGTCCTTCACGAGCTGGCAGGCTTTGCTCCCTGGGCTCTCTCTATGCGTCTCATGATAGACTCTTTCCCGGAACCGTTGGAAAGTAAACTGCAGACACCAAGCCCTTCTGCCCCCAAATAGCCTGGGCCCTCTAAGAACAAGGACTTCCAGTGCAGGGCAGCAGCGCATCTTCCTACTCAGAAAATCTAACGTTGGTGCAGTACGGGGATACCCAGTCCGGATGCACGTTTCCCCCACCACCCCACTAATATCCTTCACAGCAACCCTTAGGGCCACTCTAAAATCTAGGATTCAGCCTCGCATTTATTGGCCACGGCTCTCCATTCTCCTTCAATCTGGAAAGGTTCCTCGGTTGTTCTGTATCGTTCAGGACACGGACACCTTTTGACCAGAGTCTGTTCTGACAGGTGGGCAGTCCCGGGCCTTTATCAGGGACTGTTTTCGCGGTCACTCCTCTAGGCCGCTAGCTGCAGACTCGGGGACACAGAGTCGTGGCACTATGTGGGAGCAAGGGTGTCTTCTGCTCTAGTTACAGCCAGTTCATTGTTCCAGAGCGAGGGACTCTACCAGCCTGTGATCAGCCTGGACACGGGTGCAGGTTTGGGGGTGGGGCCCAGCCCGCATCATGAGTGTCTCCCCTCTGCACCTGCACAGATGTGTCCCGACGTGAGTGAGGCCCCCGAGCTCTACAGCCGTGGCTTCCTGACCATTGAGCAGATCACCATGCTGCCACCGCCCGCCGTCATGAACTACATCTTCCTGCTCCTCTGTCTGTGCGGCCTGGTGGGCAACGGGCTGGTCCTCTGGTTTTTCGGCTTCTCCATCAAGAGGAGCCCCTTCTCTGTCTACTTCCTGCACCTGGCCGGCGCCGACATCGGCTACCTCTTCAGCAAGGCTGTGTTCTCCATCCTGAACACGGGCGGCTTCCTGGGCACATTTGCTGACTACGTCCGCGCCGTGTCCAGGATCGTGGGACTCTGCACGTTTGTTGCCGGCGTGAGCCTCCTGCCCGCCGTCAGCTCGGAGCGCTGCCTGTCGGTCATCTGCCCCGTCTGGTACTGGCGCCGTCGGCCCAAGCGCCTGTCGGCCGTGGTGTGCGCCCTGCTCTGGACCTTGTCGCTCCTGGTCACCAGCATCCACAACTACTTCTGTGTATTCCTGGCCCACCGGGCCTCTGGCGGGGCCTGCAGGCCCATGGACGCCTTCCTGGGCATCCTGCTTTTCCTTATCTTCTGCCCACTCATGGTGCTGCCCTGCCTGGTGCTCATCCTGCACGTGGAATGCCGGGCCCGGCGGCGCCAGCGCTCTGCCAAGCTCAACCACGTCATCCTGGCCATGGTCTCTGTTTTCCTCGTGTCCTCCATCTACTTAGGGATCGACTGGTTCCTCTTTTGGGTCTTCCAGATCCCAGCCCCCTTCCCTGAGTACGTCACCGACCTATGCATCTGCATCCACAGCAGCGCCAAGCCCGTCGTCTACTTCCTGGCCGGAAGGGACAAGTCACAGCGGCTGTGGGAGCCTCTCAGGGTGGTCTTCCAGCGGGCCCTGCGAGACGGCGCCGAGCTGGGGGAGGCCGGGAGCGGCACACCCAACACGGTCACCATGGAGATGCAGTGCCCCTCGGGGAACGCCTCCTGAGTGGCCAGCACCTGGAGGGTGGCAGGGGCCGTGGCCTCCACAGACCCTCTGCTGCTGGACAGGAGCTGGGCAGCTGCCCCGGTGCCCAAGTGCAAGGAGGAAAGTCTGCTTCCCGCCCCTCACGCCTCCTTCTCCGTGGGCTGGAGGCTCTAGGAGTGGCCGGCCGGGAGACGGAGCAGCCACCTACACACAGGCCCCCTGGCCCGGCCAGGCTCCCCCAGCCATTCTCCTCTGTGGCCAGAGGTCCATGGTTCGGAAGTGGCCCCAGGGGGTGGGGTTCCTCCTCCTCCCAGGCTGGTCAAAAGGAGAGGAGGGAGGGATCACCCAACCCCGTCCATCTCCTGCCCCTTTCAATCAGCCCTCCTTGAAAATGACGCAGCCAGCACCACCGCCCCTTGGGGCAGCAGCTTCACCCCCATCAGGGTACCTGTTCTCTCCGTTCCACCCCCTCGAGGCAGTATTGGCGAGCCAACCTGAACACATCGGTGCTATCTGGAAGAGGGTTCTGGCTAACCTGCCTTGTTGTTCCGTCTTTCTGCACCCAACGTCCCTGCCCAAATCCTTTGGTGATTTTAACGGGGGAGTTTACGGTCATGGCAAGCAGCTGGACAGGAAGGGGCCGCGGCCAGCTGGAGCGGGTCACTCTCTTCTCTGACTCCGTGCCGGCCAGCCCCTGGGCAGCCTCCCGGAGCACAGAGTGTGCTCGCGCTGCTGTGCGCCTGGTCCTCGAAACTTGGCCCACTGTCCAGGAGTCTCTGGGCTCCAGCCCCCACCCGAGAGTGGGCATGGCTCTACCTGGCCACCCCAGCCCACCTCCAAGCACAGTGGCCCCGTGTAGCCAATGCAAGTTTTATGAAAGACAATAAATGTGTATCAATAAACGTTTTATATCGTGCACTGAGCAAGGCTTCCTGCCTTCTGTCCTGTCTGCACCTGCTCCACAGTGAGGCGCCCTGCAGCGACGAGCAGCCCAGATGGCAGGCTTCCCATGCTATGCCCCACCCACCCAATCTGCTCTGTACCCCAGCATTTGTGATCCTCTCCTGGCTGATCCGGGCTGATCCATCTACACCTCTGGGGTGCTCCCTCTCCCGGCTGGTCCGTCTATACCTCTGCAGTGTTCCCTCTCCTCATAGGGTATCCACCCCTCCGCCTCATGGAGCTCTGCTCAGCCATGTTGTCCTGTTGGATAAGCCTATGCCCTTTCTCACCCATTCAGGGCCCCCAGCTCCCCTTGGAAACAGTTTTCATCCTGCCTACTAAGAGCTGGGCCTTATGCTGGTTAATACAGGTCCTGCTGTAAGGAACACAGTGTGTCCACACAGAGGCCCCCTGGGTGGGACTGCTGCTTCTCCTACTGCTACCTGTCCAGGATGCCCCTCTCTGAGGCAGGGGCAGGGGCTGGCTTCCCTAAGCCTGGCACCTCCCCATTGCCCAGCAATAGGCTGGAGGCCCTCTGGAGACAGCTCAACTAGGGCCGGGCCAGAGGCTCCCTGACTGCCCCCCTGCCTCCAGCCAGTCCCTGAAGAGGCCCGTCTTGGGTTCCAGGTATCCGGCCTGGGATCCCAGCCCCGCTGCGGGGAAGCTCTGGGGGAGCCTGCTCACTACATGGGCCCAAGGAGAGAACAGGGCAGAGGCACCCGTGGCCCAGGCAGGGAGCAGGCCCCTGTCTGCAGAAAGCAGTGAGAGGGGAGGGAGAGGCCTGGGAGTGGGCAGGTGGCTAACGGAACCAACTGCTAGCCCATCCAGGGAGCGGCGGTACCTCCAGGCTCTCCTGCTGGCCCGCCTGGCAGCTGGCACTCCACCCATAGACCCTGGACTTGCTCTGCCTTAGCCTGGTCATCCCAGAGCAAGGGCTGCAGGACCACCCTGGTGTGGGCTGCCCCCCGGTGCATTTCTTGGTGACCAGTCCCCCAGGTGGCCGGACTAGTCCCTCCTGGCCTCCCCAGGCCTCTGCTCCTGTCCTCCCCTTTTCAACAGTCCCAGCTGCTCCTCCATCAAGGTCACTGCTCTGCAGAGAGGACCCCAGGTGTCTGGAGGCAGAGGAGTTTCAGATGGCGGAGGTCAGTGCGCCTGCCTCTCCCACTCCCAGCCCTGGGGTGCACCCTCCCCGTTCTCCCACACTCCACCCACCCCCTGGCCCGCCCACCGCCCCTCCCCCCCCAAGCCCAAGCACAAACCCCCAAGAATCACGGAAAAGCAGATCTGGAAGCCTCATCTCCGACACTTCTGGGGACTCAAGAGAAACCAGGTTGGGTCCTGAGGACACATGCGAAGGGCGGGACCCGTTTGACCCGTTCACGGGAAAAGCTTCTACCAGCAGGCCTCCATTGCAATAGAAATGCCTCCCAGTCCTGAAGGGGGACAAAGGAGCCAAGGGGGCCTCTGGGGAACCTACGCCTCGGGACCCAGTGAATCCTAGTGTCTGGGGGTTCCACTTCCTCAGGAGCTCCCACCCCAGGCCTCTAGCCCTGAACCACTGTCAGGAGCTACCCACCCACCACCCCCAGAAGCCTGAAGGGGACTCCCTACCTGGGTCCAGCTGCAGCAGCTCAGACCCCCAGCCCAGTGCGGGGCGGGGGGAGGGGGCAGGCAGCCCTCACTCACTGCAGGGCCTGGAGGTCAGGAAAGGGCTGGGCCCCCATATGAACACGCATCTGCCCATGCTTAGTGGGCAGGAGGCCTGGGAGGGTGGGGGGTGAACTCCAGGATCAGCCCTGTCAAGCCTCTGGACCCTTCTCAGATGTGGATCCCTACAGTCTTTCTTGGGAGCAAGGCTTCTCCTCCCCATCCAGTCCCCACCCGCATGGGGACAGCCTGCACATCCTGTCCACACCCCAGACCAAACCCTATTTGTGCTAATGGAGGAGCAGGAGCAGAAGGGAAGGGCACTTTCTCCTCCCTCCTTGGGTACTGAGTTATTAAAGGGCCCAGGGAGCAGGCTGCAGGGGCAGGCAGAGGTGCCTCTGCTGTCCCCCACCAAAGGCAGCTCAGCTGGGCCCACCCCCAGCCTCCTTCTTTCTGGGTGTCTGGGAAAGGCAGGAAGCAGAGGGCCCTGAGCATCACAGATATCCACCCTGGAACTCTCTGGAGCAAGGGGTCTGGCTGTCCTCCCCTGACCACTGCAGGTCAGCCGAATTCAGGCGGTGGGTATCGCCATCCCTACCAAGCTCCTAGGTGGCCACACAAGGAAGAAACACTTGTCTCCCTGCCGCTCCAGCTGTTACTAAGCACAACTTGCTACCACCACCGGATATGCCGGCCAGGGAGGGCACAGCGGCCAGGGTTGGGCTGCCGGGCCCGGCTTTCTGTGCCTCCCACCATGACTGTCTGGACAAGCACATTCCTGGATGATGCAGGGCGTAAACAGGGTCAAATGTGGAAAGCCAAGAGCAAGCCTCAGGGAGAAGGGGGCTGCCACCCACAAGCTGTGGGCCTGGGTTTTCTCATAGACCCACACAGGCCTCAGGAGCTGTCCTAAATCCCTGGTCAGGCACAGGCCAGGGGCTAGGTGGCCGAGAGGGAGCAGGTGGCCAGGAAGGAGGGATGAGGAGAGAACCAATCCCAAGCCCTGGGAATTTGGGCACGGAGTGCCATTTGCAGAGGACCTACTGCGTGCAGTGGGCCCTGGGCTAAAAGCTCCACCTGCAAAGCTCATTTAATCTGCACAGCTGGGCTCCCAGGGACAGCCTGGTCGCCCCCAGTGTGGAGCCCCAGTCACAGTCCAAACGTTCTGGTGGCCGCCTGCTTGCCTTGGAACCCAGGCCGCTGGCCTTTGTGTTCCCACCAGCAAAGCACCGGCAGTTGGGGCCCCAGGGATGCCACGTGGAGCAGACAGCACAGGCCCATCACAGCCCAAGGACAACCCAGACTGGCCTCGTAGGAGCCCACAGTCCCCACGTGAGACCAAAGAGGGGACAGCCTAGGCTCGGGCTGCCGGCGGCTGAAGCGGGCAGGGACGGGCAGGAGACGCGTGTTAGGCAGACAGCACAGCACACAGCCTGAGAGCTGAGGCCTCTCCCTGTCTTCATGTCCCGGCTCAGTAAGAGCAAACAGAATGCCTCTCTGGCATCGGCCTCACTTTCTCCAATCCCCTGCCAACTGTGGTTGTGAGATAATTGAGTTTTCTATTTGGGGCCAGAATTCTGAAGCCTGAGATCCTTTCACACATGCACTTCTTGGTCTAGAACCCTCCATCAAGACCGCTCCGTCTTTCCCAGGAGCCACAGAATCCATCTAGAAGGTGGGATGAAGGGATGGGTCCATTTACCGTCCAGCCTCTCCCCAGAACGGAAGCAGCCCAGCCCAAGGAAATGTGCCCTTAAACACGCTGGTGACAAGACCAGGGAGCTATGAAGACATTGCAGAGATCACCCCCCCAAACCCCGAATCGGGCAACTCCGAATGCAAGCACAGAACTCGTGTATCTGAAGCCAGTGGAGGCTGGAGACAACAAGGCACAGTACACGGAACGAAAACTCATGGAAAAGTCGGCTCCAGTGAGTCAGAAATGCCGGCGTCAAGTTTCCTGGCAATTCGGGAGAAGACTCACCTACTCGGGCAGATTTTCTAAAAAAAAAAAAAAAAAAAAAAAAAAATTGTGATTAATTGTAGTCTGATTTACATACAGTACAAACAACCGGTTTCAGGTGTAGGCGAGGATCTCTGACACAGGTAGGTATGCTCGCGACCTCACCAAATCAGTATGTGGGATGCTTGCATCCTCCCCCAAAGAACGTTTCCGTCACCCCCCCACTCCCCGCAAGAATTTCCTAGTGCCGCAGAGCACCCAGCCCCCCAGCCCCCCAGCCCCGCCCTGCCGCCAGCCTGGGGCGACCACTCCTCTCTTGCTTTAGGCCACTCTGGGTTCCACAGGACACACTGCTTCCTGGGCAGATGTGTACAGCTTGTCAGCCAGGACTCTCGGCGACAAGTACCAGAAGCCCAGTCTGACGCAGCCTGGGGTGCGGGTGGGCACGGGGTGGGTGTCCCAGGAAGTTTACTGATTCCCCTACCAGGGAAGCTCCACAAGCCATTTCCACCACACGCACTTCTTTCCCACGGACGATTCTCAATGCTCCTACGTGAATGAGTACGTGTACTACGCACTCTCCTTCCCCCCCCAGAAGAGAGAGGATCCAAACTCCATTCCAGGGACCGCCTCCCCAGCCCTGAGCCCAAGGCCCGCGGGCTGTTCGCATCTCCGTCCAACGGACCCAGAGATACGTCCTCCAGGGCCGGCTTCCCGTGACCGAGGGCTGCCGCTGTCAAGAGTGGAATGCCCGTGCTTCTTTAATAATCCCATCCGGGGTTAGGAAAGGACGCCACGCGCACAGGCGCGGCCCACAGCATATTCCATGCTGGAAGGGAAGCGGTGAGGACCGGCCGTGCACGGAGGCCGTGGCTCCGCCCGTCAGCACGGCCGCCGGAATCCAAGATGTTGCCGCGTCATCCGCCTCCCGGCGCTCACAGCCTCCGACCTAGTCCCGGACGGCGAGGCTGGGCTGGACCGGGAGACGGGCTTCCAACCAACAGAGCGGAGCAGAAGGCATGAGGCTACACGAGGCTGTGACTTCCATCCTTCGAGCCCTCCGTCCCCCTCGCGGGCTTTCAGGAAGCCAGCTGCCCCGCTGTGAGAGCCCAAGCCAGAGATGCCCCCAGGGCAAGGCGCGGAGGGCGGCTTCTGGCCGGCAGCCCGCAGGGAGCTGAGCCCTCGGTCCGGCGGCCTGTGAGGGGCCTCATCCCGTCACCGCCCCCGCGCGCCTTGGGACCCGAGGTGCCTCCTGACGCACCCCAGTGGGGCCTGACGGTCCTCCCCGTGTCACCACCAGGACCCAGCCAAGCGGACGTGTGCGGGCAGCGTTTGCTCCACGCCCCTCCCAGGTACCAGCCAGCTTCCCCTCCGCTTAGGATCCTGGGCGGGAGCCGACAGAACCCACACTGAAGCGCGCACGCGCACCAACTCACGCATGCGCGCGCACGCACGCGCTCGCACGCGCTCGCACACGTACGCACGCACGCACGCACGAAGTCACACTGTAACACGATTGGCTCTGTCACTGAGAGGTCCGGGCGGGGAACGGATCCAGGCGCAGCGGGATCTGGGCCCCTGGATCCTGGGACTCTCAGTCGGGCTGTAATTAGTCGGGAAATGTGAGCGTCTGTACCTGCCAGGCCTCTTCTAGGCCCGTGAGAATTCGCGTCTTCCGGAAGCTCGCGTCTTCCTGGGTCGCTTGTGTGTGTCTCTGGGCCTGAGGCTCGTGTGAGTGTCCCGGCGCCTTCTCGGGCTAGGTGTTACCTCCTGGACTGAGACGCCCACCACCGCCCGGCCCGCCGCGCCTGGAACAGTCCGAGCTGCTCCTCTAAAACGGGGATGTTCCGTGTCCCCTGGGGACCTCCATGAGCACAGTGGAGCCTCTCAGTCGCCTGTGATTGACGGGGGTGTTGTGATACTTTCACCATCGGACTCCCCCGCCTCTCCTCTCGTCACTCACACTTCTGTCCGAAGCTGAGGCCCGAAGTCTCCCACGCTGCGCTCTCCTTCTCCTCCGTGGCCGGGCAGCGGGGTTAGCAGGACAACTCCAGGCCCCAGCCACCAGTCCGCCGATGTGCGCAGGCCCCCGCGCAGCAGCCAGGTCCGGCGGGGCCCCTGGCATGCCAGGCTACACAGGTGTGAGGTCAGCCTCCATCCTAACCTGGACGGGCTCACATTTATGGGGCTTCTTCACTTACCAGGCAGGAAAGTGGGCGCAGCCGCTGTGGGGAAAGGTCACCAGTCAGGGCCAAAATGATCCCCTCCCCTTGGGTGCCAAAGGCAAGTTGTTGAGAGAGACCTGAAGGGATTCCATGAATTTCAGTGAGGACCTGGATGCTCAGAGGGCTCACCTAACCACATAGTTCCCCAGCTAATGCGCGGCAGAACTCAGACTTGAAATGAGGTCCCGGAGTCCAGGTTCATGCCCCTTCCTTTCCACCCCTCAGCATACAGAGCCCTGGGCAGGTCCATTAGCCAGGGCATCTCTCCATGCAGAGGGTTGGCCGGATATAATGGCCTCTCCCGGCCCACAAGAGCCCCTCTTCCCTGCTCAGTCCAACATTAACTCCAAGATGATGGGGCCTGCTAATGCTCTGAGGTCTCCTTGGCTGTCCCAGGTGGCCTTAAGGAAGGGAGGCGTTGCCGGGATGGAACAGGAGAGGGGTGAACACCCTCACGGCTCCTCACGGCCCCCAGCCTTATTCTTATTTCCCTGAAAGGCATCTCTCACCCTTGATGGGGAGGCTGTGAGGCCTCACCCAGCCAGACCCATTAGCCCCCAGCCAGCTTGTGTGCAGCCTCCCAGTGGGTGTGGCGGGCGCCTTCCCGTACTTATGCCTCAAGCTCCCCTTCCAACAACTCAGAGGGAGCCCAGTGCAGGTTCCTGGGGCATCCCAGGGCCAGGACTCCTATGAGGCCAGGGTGGGAGCAGCCAAGGAGAGCTCAGAGCAGCCCTGCAGAGCTGGGAGCAGGGACCAGGCAGGAGCATCTCGGGGACCTGGGCCAAGTGTCCTGCCTCCAGGCATCAGAACCAGGCACCAGAACCTGGCCACCCTTCCCAGAAGGACTGAGCACCGTGTCAGGAGCAGGTGAGAGCCTCATATTTTTACTCTCTGGGTGGAGGAGAGCATGATGGTGACAGGCGGTGCCTTGCAACTACCTGGGGAGAGGGTCCCCAATCTGCCAGGCGCAAGCTGGATGGCCGGGGCAGGTGCCTCGACTTCGCCAAGCTGGCATCGTCCAAATAAAATGGACTACTGAAGCCAAGCTCACAACCGTATTTAAAGTGGCTCATATCACCCCCCTGGGGGCCAGCCACGTGGGGAGACCCCATCCGTGGTGACAGCCAGGGCCAGGACAAAGGGGGGACATGCAGGTGTCAGCTGAGCACAATTGAAGAAGACATACGGTTCGTTTGGGAAAAGCAGCAGGTAATAGGTTTTCATTTCTGTAAAAACATTATATGGAAATGCACAGAAAAAAAACCCCTTCAAGGTTGTAATCCCACCGTTAACAGTGAGACGCAGGGTGAAGGCACAACAAAACCTACGCCCTCTTGAGCCTCCTCCCATCTTCTAAAATAAGACCGTTTTACTATCTCATCTAGGTGACTTTTTTAACGTTTAAAGTACAATGAGAAATGGGCAATATTAGCGGGAAACGAAACTTTTCCCTAAGTCTTCAGTGGGGTAGACAAAAATTTAAACAAGGCTTCAGAGGACAGGAATACACTCAACAGATACTATGTTCTAAACCATCACCATCCCTGAGCCTTGACTTCGTGTAGGCATGGGGCCAGCGGCCGGGAGGGCATGGAGCGGCTCAAGTCAGACGCAGGCCTGCCCGAGGGGCTCTCACAGGCCGAGTGACACACCAGCGGAGCTCGGGGACCAGACCGCCAGAGGGAAGGTGGCTGGGGGAGGAGGGAGGGCCCCAAGTATCTGTTCTAAGAAGGACACTAATCTTATCAGATCAAGATTCAGCCTGGTGATCTCATTTCACTTTAATTACCTCCTCCAGGCCCGTCTCTGAGAGTCGCTCTGCGGCTTGGTGCTTCAGTAGATCATTTGAGGGGGAGCTGTCAGGAGGAGGTCCCCTCTCTCTTCAACCCCCCAAATCCCTCCTCTCTTTCCTCAATCTCAGTGTCTGACCCCCTTCTTCTCTCACCAGAAAGGAGGAGACTTCCCGCCTGGGGTCCCGCACCCTTGGCGGGTTCCCCCCGTCTCGCTTCTCTCCTGGGTGATGCTCACCTCCCAGCCACCTGCCTGCCCTACCACCTCTGTCCCCCGGAGCCCCCCTTGCAACCATGGACTCACCTGCGCCCTCAGGTCTCCCTCTGCTGAGTGGCTCCTGTCCTCAGCCTCTTGGCCCCGTTTCTCTGCCCTCCCCACCCACACGCCCCTTCAAAAGGTCACCCACACTCCCTGACTCCACAGCTGCCTCCTCAGTGCATTTGGGGGTCTCTGCTACTGAGAGACGCCCCTTTGGAGGGATCTAGGGAGCCACCCCTTGTACAACACACCCCTCCTACCCACGGCTCTATCCCTGCTCCCTGCTCTGCCCGCTGTGAGCTTGACTACTAACAATCCTATCCCAGCAGCTGTCAGGATCTCTGTGAGTTACCACCTGAAGCTGCATATTCTTGCTTGTCGACTGTCTCCCCTCAGAGCAGCATCCCCGGGAGGGTCTGGTAGCCCAGGGCCCAGAGTAGCACTGGCCTGGTCGGCCCTCTGTCCCTGTCAGCAGGATATCAGGTGACTGCTGAGACACCAGGGTGTGCTGAGGAACCCTGTACATGCACCCAGACGTGGGGTGGGACACTGGACTTGGGGGGGCAGCAGTCGACCCGCAGGGCGGCCGTGTGCTTCCTGCCCCACCGGAGCAGCAGGTGCGTCCCCCATCCTCCACCCCTGGGAGCGCGGCCCACTCACCCCTTACTTAGCTTGGGGTTGCGAGGACTCTCCTTTGCTGTGCCCAGCACCGGCCAAGGACCAATCACTGGTGGCTGAGGAGGATGGTGTGTAAAGGGTTCTGCTGGCTGGGGAGGGGCCAGGGTAGCAGGGTCCCAGCCCCCTGCAGGGATGTCAGTGGGTCCTTCACAGCAACCCCTCCACCCGGCCTCTCCCAGCCACCCTCCGACCTCAGTACCTTCCGGCCCCACCCACCACAGGGACCCCACCCTTGTTATGTACCCCCCGGGGGGTAGCAGATAATTGTGTCTATTGTATATTTCCTGCCCTGGACTCTGAGTTCTGTGAGGACTGTCTTTGTCCGTCTTGAACTTGCTGTACATATATCATGTGTGGGTACGCACATGGCCTATGTGCGAGTGTGCGTGTGTACTATGTTTCTGTATGTATTTGTACTGTCTGTAGGCGCATCTGTGCTACTACGTGTGGATATGTATTATGCACAGGTACATATGTTATTATCTATCCACGTGTTACATACATAGAGCACTACGCACATAGTATCTGGCACATAGTAGAAGTTTGATAAACATTACTTAAGCTTCTGCGGATCATGAGGGAGGGACTCCTGACTGTAAGGACAGGGCAACTGTGGAGGTTGTGTGGGTCATGGTACCATGCTCCCACTGTGGATACAAAGAAATGCGGGAGAAAACATAATCCCCCTCCTACCCTGGCCCAAGTAAGGTGGGGAGGGAATTCTCCAGGTGCTACAAATGAATTTGCAACTAGAGCTGATGCCGATGGCCCAGGGAACATCAGGTGGGGTACAGGCTCCAGGAGCCAGGGCTTAGGTGGGGCTGGGGTGAGGAAGGGCTGTGGGGCTAGAAAGTATCCTGGAGCTGGAGCTTGAGCAGAGGGAGCTCCACAAGGCCAGAGCCCAGGAGGTCCCTGCTGCTTAGAGAAGCAGCTTTCTGCACAGAATGCCATTAGGAGCATCTCCCTGCCTGAGACTGTGGGGGAAGGGTGTGTGAGCAGAGTCGGGTACTGATTTCAGTAACTAAAGCCCCAGATTTGCAGCATTCACAGGTACAGAGTCTGAATTTTAAAATACCTGCAAAATGCCAAATCTCCAAGCCATGAACTCCATCACAAACCTGCTCCTGGACCAGTGAAATCCTGTAAATAGCAACAGAAGCCAGTGCCAAATGCCTGTTAGTAAATCTAAGTACTGAAAATGAAGAGGTTCAGGGCACCTGGGTGGCTCAGTCAGTTAAGTGTCTGCCTTTGGCTCAGGTCATGATCCCAGGGTCCTGGGATCAAGACCCACATCAGCTCCCTGCTCAGCGGGGAGTCTTCTTCTCCCTCTCCTTCTCCCCCCGGCTTGTGCTCTCTCTCTCTCTCTCTCTCTCTCAGATAAATCAGTAAAAAGAAAAAAAAAATGAAGAGGGCCACAACATAAAAGGTACACTTGACTGGGACACCATGATCATCTTGGATTTGTACCCACTTAACACAGTTTTTAAAAGCTGAAGAGGGGCGCCTGGCTGGCTCAGTCGGTTGGGCATCTGCCTTCAGCTCGGGTCATGATCCCAGGGTCTTGGCGGGAAGCCTGCTTCTCCCTCTCCCGCTCCCCCGGCTTGTGTTCCTGATCTCGCTATGTCTCTCTCTGTCAAATAAATAAATAAAATATTTTTAAAAATAAATAAGTAAAAGCTGAAGAGAAAATAACAAAAAGTTATTTGTGGTGGTTAAAAATATTTCTAGTGTTAAAAAAAATAAAAATAAAAATATTTCTACTGTTATGAAAGGTATTTCCAACTAATTTAAGGAAATTTAAATATTTTCAGTGGTTTTTTTATTTTAAAATATTTAGTCATGAACAATGAAGCACTACAAACCAAAACTCATGAGACATCTAAAGAAATACTTAGGAGTACAACTACAGCCCAAAATACCCATTAGAAAAAGAAGAACATTTGACAGTTACCTAAGCATTCAATACAAGAAGCTGAAAAAACAATCACAAGGTAAATCCAAAGAGAGTAGAAGAAGTAAAAGCACCAATTAAGAAAATTGGAAGCAAAGAAACAATAGATTAAAAAAAAAAAAAAACAGTTCTCGAAAAAGCAAACCTCCAGCAAACTGATTTTTTAAAAAAGAAGTGGACACACAAATTTAAAATGGCAGATTGAATTAGGGATTTAAAATTTATAAGAGAATATCGTGTAGAGCATTTAGAGTATTATACCAATAAATGTGAAACCATAAGCATGGATATTTTCCAGAAAAATAATATTCCCTACTCTAACTCAAGAAGAGATTCGAAATCTGAATAAACCCAATACATTAAATAAATTGCAGCTGTAATTTTCTTTTTACAAGGCCATGCATGTCCACTAACGATCACATAAAAATTACCAGACCAGATGGTTTTACCTTCTGCCAAATCTTCAAAGAAAGATAATCCTTACATGCTACAAATTGTTCCAGAGGGTAGAGAAAAAAGGCATTCTCTCCAAGTCATTTTATGAAACCAGTATAATCTTACCGCTTTGAAATAAAAAACAGACAAGGATAGTACCAGAGGGGGAAATTATGGGCTAATTTCACTTATGAACATGGCTGAAAATTTTCTAAATAAAATCAGGATACCTGGAGGGGCAGAGGTGGGGAGTGACCAGAACAAACAAAAAATGGTCTATCCTGAAAATGTAAGGATGAATAAACACCAGAAAACTTACCACTATATATCCACCTCGTAAATAGACAAAGGGAGGGAAAAAAGAAAGTGATAAGTAGATGCAGAAGAACAACTGTGATAAATTCCATCATTTATGATAAAAACTCCCAGACAACCCGGAAGGGAACTTTCTCGCCTTGATAAAAGATAATACCACAAACTCAGGGTAACCATCACATCCGAGAGAGAAATTTTAAGATTAGGGAGAAGATAAGCATGCCTGATTCCAACCATTGCTCAGCAGACTACTAGATGTTCTGGTCTCTGCTATAAGACATGAAAAGAAATTAGAGGGGTGAGGAGAGCAGCCTAGAAAATCAAAATAGTCAACAGAAAAACGGATAGGTGTGGTCCACTAAATCAGGACATTTGCCTGGTTAATAAAAACTACAAGAATCAACAGTGTTCCTCCACACGAGCAATGATCAAGAGGAAAATACAATAGAGGCATTTCTGTCTCTAGCCACAAGGGAGGAACTGCTACTGGACCAGCCCTCTCACTGGCAACAACCAGAAGACCGGAGAAAAGACTCAATTGTGTTCAGATATTGGGCAAGAGGCATTCCGGAAGCGTGAACTCTAAGAGAAGGGAAACAGAAGAGGTGAGCCCTGTGATCACCCCGGCTTTCTGCCCGGAGGTGCTCTCTGGATAGTGGCACAGAAGTGGGGAAAGCCAGGCAGAGTTGGGTGGTCTCCATGAAGGATGAAACTTGGTGAAACGGGCACAGAACAAGTACTGAGTGGCTGTCAGCCGCACAACGCCCAGAGCTCACACAAAGCCACATACACATTTTAAACATACACGCACATAAAAACAGTGTGTAGGAACAGGGAAAGCAGGACAGCAAGTTTTAAGAGTCCCATGTGTAAACGGGAACTTGATAAGTCAACAGGGAAAAGACAGGCTGTCTGGGAGACAGTTTTGGGAAAACTGGCTCATGATACGGAGGAAAACTTGAGCTGGATCCTATCTCTTTCCCACATAAAAATAGTTCCAGCTGGACTCAAGACCAAATTCTGGATGGGAAAAAGTGTAAAAGGAACAGAGGAAAATACAAGGGGACATCTTTTTTACACAGGGATGTGGAATGTTCTGAAAGCCGTAACATTTTGGGGTGAAAATGTGTGGGAGTTGATTATACCAAAATTGAGCGCATCTGTGCACTCAAGTTCACAACACAGCAAGCTACCATACTGAAGAGAGCTCTCAGAGAACGACACCTGCAGTGTCTAAAACCAGCAAGGATTCAGACGCCTGCAAATTAAGAAGGAGCAGAAAGGAGACCCACATGAAAAGGGGGCAGCCACTTTGAGCAGGTGTTCCAAGAAGGGGAGCCCCGGGGGGGGGGGGTGGGTAAATGAACTGATTCTCAAGCTTGTTGCCGTCAGTGAAATGCAAGTTCAAACATCAGTAAAATCCACTCTGCAACCATCAGGTTGGCAAAAATGAGGAGAGGGCATGACAATAATTATCTGTGAGGGAATGAGGAAGCAGGACCCTTCCTGTCCCAGTATGTTCAAGACATCCAAATGAATGGAACCTTTATAACGGATCTGCAGGAGGTATACCACCAGCGTCTATAGCTTGCTTTAGCTCTCATCTTGTAAGATATAAATCTGTCTTGCCATTGTGACTACTTTAGAGGTCTGAAAAAAAAAATCTTCTGTGGACTACTGAGAAGTGAGGCCTGACGCAGCCATCCAGGGAGGGAAGCAGATGAGGGTTAGTGGAGCTAAGCATGCACATGTCCTATGACCCAGCAATCCCACTCCTGGAACAGCCCAGAAAAATCCTCAGCCAAGTCCAATGGGGACAGGCATGAGGTATCTGACACAGCATTTCTATGATCCTGGGAATGAAGAAACAGATATGGTACACTGTAAGATTGAAACCAACAAATTACTTTTCCGTACAACCACCTGCAAATAGCCTTTTAAAAAAATACCATACTGCTGAGTGAAGAAAAACAGCATAAATTCTAAATCACAACATTTGTGTAAATTAAAAACACTTCTGGGCATCCACCTGTTTGGAGAGACAGCGAGATGCCCAAGGATCTACGTTAGGTTAGACAGATGGCGGCGGGGCCGGGATGGGGATGAAGATGGAAACACACACGTGTGTTTAATCTGGTTTTAAATGACCTGATGTTCATTGTGGGCTGCAAAGTGAGGGGTGGAGTTAAACGTATTTGCACCCACGGTGCCATTTTAAAAAAGTTAATTCACAGGATTTGAGCAGTATCAGGGAAATTGATGCAATGAATAGACTTAGGGAAAGCCTTTGATAAAAGTCAATACTTCTTCATGATTGAAAAAAATAAACTCAAAACACAAGAGAAACTCTTACCTTGACAAAGAGTGTCTAGAGCAACTTCAGGTATGTCACGGTGGTGGTGGCAGAGTCAGCGGAGTGGGAGCCAGAGGAGGGGGGAATGGGTCAAGTCTCCTGGCCATGTTTCTTGCAAACAGAACAACACTGGTGAGAGCCCCGAAGCAGGACAAGTTGGGGTGTGGGGCCCCCAGAAGTCCCTTGGGGCCCCAGTAACACAGAACCTCACGCTGGTCCGTCTTCCTTCCACAGGATGAACGAGACTGTGTACCACAGCTGGATGAGTAAAATCTCCGAAGACAACCCCCAGGTAGACACACTGGACACAACTCCAGAGGTGCTGAGCTCCCTGGCCACGTTCATCTGTGCGTGCGGCATGATGGGCAATGGCCTGGTGGTCTGGCTGCTGAGCTGCCGGGGTCCGAGGACCCCCTCCTGCATGTACGTCCTCCACCTGGCCGTGGCTGACTTCCTCTTCCTCCTCTGCACGCCCATCACACTCTATCTAGAAACCCCTGTGCTGGCCTACGAGGTGATTACTAGAGTGAAGTTCTTCGCCTACACCGCCAGCCTGAGCCTGCTGACGGCCATCAGCATGCAGCGCTGCCTGTCTGTCCTCTTTCCCGTCTGGTACAAGTGTCATCAGCCCCAGTACCTGTCAGCCGTGGTGTGTGCCCTGCTCTGGGCTCTGTCCCTCCTGATGAACGTGATGGCCTCACTCTTCTGCAGCGAGTCCTGGTACGGCATGCAAAAGCAGTGTTTCACAGTGGACTCCGCCTTCAGCTTCCTCATTATGGGGATCTTCACCCCAGTGATGACCCTGTCCAGCGTGACGCTCTTCGTGCGGGTGCGCAAGAGCTCACGGCAGTGGCGGTGGCGGGCCACGCGGCTGTACGTGGTCATCCTGGCCTCCGTCCTGGTGTTCCTCGTCTGTGCCCTGCCCCTCAGCATCAGCTGGTTCTTCCTCTACTGGCTGGACGTGCCCCAGGAACAGAAGACTCTATTCTACCACGTGGCGTGCCTCTCCTCAGCCCTGAGCAGTAGTGCCAATCCCGTCATCTACTTCATGGTGGGCAGCCAGGGTCGCCGGGGCCTGTGGGAGCCCCTGGGGGCCGTGCTCCACAGGGCGCTGAAGGAGGAGCCTGAGAGGGAGGGGAGGGAGACACCCTCCACCGGCACCAACGAGCTGTGGGCCTGAGACCTGGGGCGCCCCTCAGATCTGTATGCCCGCCCTGCCCGGTGCCTGTCTGGCCTGCTGTTAACAGCCCCCAAGACTTGCCTCTTGCCCTATCGGGGTGCCTTTCTTCTATGCCAAGCCCCCCACGGCTCAGTGTGTCCTGGCGCTCACAATGGGACTCATGGGAAGACAAAATGCAATTTGTCTGCTCCCGCCTGTCAGAGGGCTCAGGTTCCCTTTGAGGCCTGGCCTGTGGAAGGCTGATTCTCTTCCCAGCCTCTGCAGGTGAGTAGCCTGCTTCCCTTTGAGTGGGAGAGCACCTTCTCTCCCTCCAAGGACATCTTTGTCCAGGAGGCAGGGTGTGGTTCCTGTGACCTGGTGGCCCGGTGCTGCTCCTTGGGCACGTGCTGGTGGCATCAGCTGACCTCCAGGGGGATGCCCCTGGTCTGCCTTCCACCAGGTGTCCTGCTGACCCCCTCCGGGACCTCAGTCCTCGGCCAGCCAACCATGTCCATCACTGACCAAACTCTCCCTGGCGGTAAGCCAGAAACGGCCTCATCCTCCACGTGGCCCAGGCCAGCACTTGAACCCTGGCCTTTGCCTTCAGGTCGCCGTGCACCACCATGCCCCGCAACCATGGTGGGGCTGTTCGCTTTCCTCGGAGAGGCTGCCCTGGAACCAGGAGAGCCCCTGCCTGGTCTCCCTGGAGATGCACAACGGACCTTGATGGGACTGTGCTCAGGAGATGGGGGCAGCCTGGAGGCAGCTTCGTCCCAGAGACCCGTGTGGCTGACAGAGCAAGCGTCTGTACCCCCATGGATTGCCCCTTCCTCGACTTGATGGAAACACTTCTCCCCTCTAGGCCTGATGCCCAACGAGGGAAAATTTGGGACACACATCAGAATGCCTTGCTCCCCTCACCTCTCTTTTCTTCCCACAGCCTCCTGCGCCTAGAACAAGGAGCCATTAGTTTGAAAATGAGACCTGAATTTAACCAAAAGTAATTCAAGAGGAAGAGATCACTGTGGAATAGAAGAAATCAAGAGCCTGTTGGATTTCTGATAATCCAGGTAATGAAGAGGGATGCATCCCATAACACACTGGGAAATATTTACATTTTGTGCTGATTTCACATCAGCTTAGAATTGTAAATCACCATGGCAGCAAGGGCAGTGGCAACAAAACAGTTAATGAGCGTCATCAATTCGAAGACTCTTTCAGATTAATCGCTGTACAAGAAAACTGGACTTGGGGGCGCCTGGGTGGCTCAGTCAGTTGAGTGTCTGCCTTCAGCTCAGGTCATGATTCCAGGGTCCTGGGATGGAGCCCCACGTCTAGCTCTCTGCTCAGTGGGGGGCCTGCTTCTTCCTCTCCCTCTGCCTGCTGCTCCCCCTACTTGTGCTCACTTACTCTCTGTCTTTGTCAATTAAATAAAATCTTTAAAAAAAGAAAAAAAAAACTGGACATGCCCTGAAACCTTTCTATCCAGGTATGAAAAACTGGATAGAGATCTTCCCAGACTTGATCACAGTCCTAAAAATGTGTATGACATTATGAACATTACCAAGAATGGGTTGCGAAGGGTGTCTTGGCGGCTCAGTCGGTGATGTGTCTGCCTTCAGCTCAGGTCATGATCCCAGGGTCCTGGGATCGAGTCCAGTGTCAGGCTCCCTGCTCAGCGGGGAGCCTGATTCTCCCTCTGCCTCTGCCCCTCCCCTCTGCTCATGCAAGCTCTCTTTCTCTCTCGCTCTCTCTTAAATAAATAAAATCTTTAAAAAAAAGAATGTTCTGTGAAGCTAAGAAATACCTTTCAACTATTAAGAATACAAATCAATTTTTGTTCAGCCATGCTAAATAAAGATTGCATTATCTCTCGGTTCTCTTTTTGGAAAATATTCAAAACTGTTACATATGCAAAAGCTATCGAAAAGTATACAGCAAGAATGGTAGTAAAAATGTTGCAGATGTTTTTCTGTATTTTGCATTATTTGTGGTATTTGTCGCTCCTAAAAATCTACAATTTGCTGTGATTTCTTGTCCCATTCTAAATAAATATTCATCGTTGTAGTTAACTTTGTATTTATGATTTTGTGTTCTTTTTTTAGAGAGCGTCCCCCTCTTGTTGATAGGCTTTGGTCCCCACAGAATCTGTCCTTGGATGGAGGACAGAGGAATTCCCTGTCACCTGATCAGGATGATCGACAGGACCCATGAGTGTGACCACAGAGCTACTGCCATAGACATCCATGAGGAGGAGTAGGGTCCCCAGGACCAGGACAGGGGGCTGCTTCCAACAGCCCAGGGTACCCTGCACGAACAGAATGACAACTCAGATCTCTAATGTCTTGTTTTGAGATTGGGACTGAAATTCAGGGACGCTCTGTGCCAGTGTGGAAAGAAATCTATGAGTATGAGTGTGTCTTCAGAATACAACCTACATTCTCCACAGCTGGCACCAAACCAGTCGTTTCCAACTGTTTCATGAATCTGTGATTTTTTTTTTTCTCCCCTCTGTAGGGCAAACTCCCTGAGAGGAGGGCCTGACTCTTTTCAGCCTCACCAAGGCTAATGGCAAAGACTGAATTCTGTCAAAAAAAAAAAAAAAAAATATATATATATATATATATATATATATATATGACTTCCAAAATGAAAATACTAGTCCATGCATGAGCTGCTACTTTGCTTTATCTATTTTGAGACTATGTTATTAGGAGCATACAAATTTAGGAGCGTTATATCATCCCGGGGAAGTGGAGCTTTGGTGATAAATTATGAAGTTACTGTCATTGATCATAGTCATGTTACTCCTTACAATCTATTTGGTCTGATATTAACTTGGCTTTCTTTGGTTGGCAGTTGCATCTTCTTGCCTTCTTTGATTTTCAACCTTTCCTTTTCAACCTTTCGGATAAGAAAGGAGTTAGATCTGTTAGATTTATCACTTGTAAATAATTGAGAATTGGGTTGAGTTGAATAATCTCCCTTTCTTAAGATACTTAATTATATCTGCAAAGTTCCTTTCACCATTAAGGTCACTCACATACACATAGGCCTTGGAGATGAGGACACAAACATCCTTGGGGGACAATTATTCTGTCCAACATACTGCAAAATGGCCTACCCAAGAGATAAGACCTACAGACTGTGTGTAGTGTTTTCTCATAGAAACCAATGGTCCCTTCTCTATAAACTGATAGTGAAACCAGTAATCAACTCACCCTGCCCCCCACCCACGGAGTTTTCCATCAGCTCTTACTACTGCACTCTTAAATAAAAATAGAGTCGAAGATTGCCAGAGAAAGTTTAAACATGAAAGACAAGATGCCAAAACAAAATGGAGAAAGGAACTCCGAGGAAACAGACCCATGCAGGGTACTGAAGGAAGAAGCAAAGTGGCAGAAGATAGTGCCTTCCAATGTCAGGTTGAGAACGATCTTCAAGGGGCGCCTGGGTGGCTCAGTCATTAAGTGTCTGCCTTCGGCTCAGGTCATGATTCCAGAGTCCGGGGATCGAGCCCCGCATCGGGCTCCCTGCTCAGCGGGAAGCCTGCTTCTCCTTCCCCTACTCCCCCTGCTTGTGTTCCTGCTCTATCTCTCTCTCTGTCAAATAAATAAACAAAATATTTTAAAAAATTAAAAAAAAAAACGATCTTCAACCTAGGATCCAACCATGTCTGAGACTAGATAAAGAAAAGTTAAAAAAAAAAAGTCTACCTTCCCTTCACTCTTTCTCAGAAAGCCACTAATAGCAAAAAACAAGAAAGAGGGGTTTTAGTTTTGTGAGAGTGTTTGAGGCTGTGTATAGAAAGTGCACAGAAAATTAAGCAAATGAGAAAAACAAGGCAATTAGTAACTAGTAAAAACAAAGAGTTGTTCAAGAAAGGAAATGTAATCAGCGTTTATTGTATTGATTTCCTCTACCCTGATTTGTCCTCCTGCATGAGCTCATGCAGCCCCATGGCCTAATAGCATTACAGAGCCAGTGACACCCCTGTCCCCTACGGTATCCCATCACCCACCTACCTACTGAGCTTCCAACTTTCATATCAACCTGGCTTCTTAAAAATCTCTCCTTGGATGTCTAATAGGCTCCACACACTTAACACATCAGCAGAGTCCTTGCGGTCCTGTGCCGATCCCGGCTCCAAAACTCCATTCCTCTCCCAGTCTGCTCTATCTCAGGAATTAGAACCCCGTCCACCCAGCGGCCTAAGCCACAAACTGAGGAGGTATCTTAACCCCTCTCTTCAACCCCTCATCTCCCACAACCTTTCAGCAATCCTGTAAGTTCCAACCTCCAAAATATCCTGCATCCACGCAATTCTCTCCATCAACCCTGCACTCTCTCTGGCCCTGCAGTCTGTTTTCTACAAGCCTGGGGGTCTGCCAAGGACCCTTATACAGGGTGGCTTTAAGCAAAATCCAAGCTCCCTTCTGTGGCCTCTGAGGTAGCGCCCATCTAGACCCTCCAATCACTCTCTGTCGCACTCACACTTACCTCCTACTGACTCTTCAGCAGTGTCCATCGGGTTCCTGTCTCAGAGCATTTGCAGTTCCTCTTTTTCCCCCAGTTTGAGAAATAATTGACATACATCACTATATACATTTTTTAAGGCATACAGCATGATGGTTTGATTTACATATATCATGAAATGATTACCCCAATCAGTTTGGCTAACATTGCAGTCACTCCTCTCTTGACCCAGAATGTCCTTCTCCACGGCTTTGCATGGCTGCCCCTTCTTAACATTCAGATTTCAGTTCCAACATCACCTCCTGGGTGTGTCACCTCCTTGGAGAGGCCTTCCTAGAGCCCCGTGACCTTCCCCTGGCCACTCTCTGAGATGATCTTATTTCACTGTCCCTCCCCCCACCCCACCCAACATCACTTCCAGAACATACCAGCCCCGGGAGCTCAGGAACCCTGAATGCTTTGTTCACTCCATGCCCCACTGTACCCCAGAGTTAGACAGCACCTGCCACTTCACAAAATATTTTGAAGAAATAAAGAACCAAAAAAAAAAAAATTGTAAATAATCTTAATCAGGAGTGAGCAAGCTTTTTTCTGTCAAGGACTAAGAGGAGACATTTTAGTCTTTGAGGACATGGTCTCCACACAGCTACTTGACACGGCCATTTCAGCCAGAAGCAGCCACAGACAGCGGTAAACAAATGGGAGTAGCTGTGTGGCAATAAAACTTTACTAACAAACACTGAAATTTGCATTTAATACCAGTATCGTATGTCTTCTTTTGATTTTTTTTTTTTTCCCAACCATTTAAAAAAGTAAAACCCATTCTTAACTTGTGGACCATACAAAAAAGGTGGTGGGCCAGATCCGGCCCACGTGTTCTATGTGCCAATTCCTGATCTAAATAACAAACACTAGGGGAATAGTTTACTAAATTATGGAGAGCCCCACGATGCAATACTATGAGGCTATTTAAAATGAGAGTTGTGACAAATACAAAAAATATGGGAAATGTTTGTGACTCATTCAGTGAGAAATAGCAGAACACACAAGGGTCTGAACAGTTTGATGGCAACTATGCAAAATCATGCAAGCATATGGAGGGTAATCTGCAAAATATTAAAATAGCTGTGTTGAGTTAGCATATCATGAGGAGTTTTTATCATTATTTCTTCACATTTTTTTATTTCAAGAAGAACCAATATAGTAAGACCCAGCTCCTGTCACAAAATGAAATTTTGGAGGCTGGGGGAAGCAGTGTAGCCAGTGATTAAAATCCTAACTTCTGGCTATAAAGGGATTTGAACCCAGCTCTGGTCCTTAATCATCCTGGGGCCTTGACTTGGCTAAGCCTCTGCTCCCTCTTCGGGGACTGCTGCGCGCAGGAAGTGGGCACATGCACCCAGCATCTGGTAGGTTCCCAACGTGGGGGCACTCCTGGTATTGCCCATGCAGAGAGGCTTCTCCCACGGGGAGCCCTCCTCTGCACCTCAACTGCAGTGCATGGCGTCCTCCTCAGTCACGGTCCCTCACAGGCACCTTCCAGACGACGGTTTCCTGTGTCTTAGTGGTCAGCAAGTGCTTGGCACGCACCTCCTCAGCTTGCCAACAGCCCAGCCCAGCCGGCACGGGCACTAGCCGCACTCAGAGGGAGGCAAACTCAGAGCCACAGAGCAGAGGCGGGGAGGCTAGACTGACCAGCGGCAGTCAGCAAGTCTTCTCATTGCCCTGTGCCTCGGAATGGAGCTAGTGAACACACCGCCCTCACAGAGGAGAGTAAGGGCCAAAGGACATGAGAGTTATAAAGAGCTTGGCTGATACGGCAGCCTGGAAGTCTTGTATGCTTTTCAAGAAGTCCAGAGGAGGGGCGCCTGGGTGGCGCAGTTGGTCAAGCACCCAACTCTTGGTTTCGGTTCAGGCCCTGATCTCAGGGCTGTGAGACTGAGCCGTTCACTGGGCTCCGTGCCCAGCACAGAGTCTGCTTAAGACTGTCTCTCCCTTTCCCTTTGCCCCTCCCCTCCTCTTTAAAATAAATAAACCGATCTAAAACAAAACAAAACAAAACAAAAAAGGAGTCCAGAGGACCCAGACTGACCACCTAAGAGAAGTGAAAACACAGTCACATAAAATGTCCACAGTGGCACTGCTCCCAACAGCCAAAAAGTGGAAAAAATCCAAAGCCTACCAACTGAATGGGTAACAATGAATGGATAAATGAAATGTGATCTAGCCATACAAATGAAATCATATTCAGCCATAAAGAGGAACGAAGTCCTGACACGTGGATGAACCTTGAAAACATTCTGCTAAGTGAAAGCAGCCAGACACAAAAGGCCCACAGAGTGTAGGAGTCCATATACACGAAATGTGCAGAATAGGCAAATCCATATAGACGGAAAGCAGCTCTGTGGGGCCCAGGGGGAGACAGAGGGGTGACTGCTGACGGATACGGGGCTTCCTTCTAGGGTGGTGAGTGTTCTGGAGCAAGAGGTAATAGTTGTACAACACTATGAATGCCACCAAACTGCTCACCTTACAACGGGTAGTTTTATGTTACGTGAATTTTACCTCCGCAGAAAAAGCGGTGCCCAGAGAGCTGGCCTGGGGGTGGAAAGGCAGCTGCAAAGTGCTGTCGAGAGCAAGGCCAGCCGTCCTAACCAGCGCCTCACACAAATATGTACACGGTTCTTCGATCCAATAAATATGCACCGGCACCGCCCCCCCCCCCACCATGAGGCAGACCCTGGATCAGCGAGAAGAGCTCAGCACTGTCCAGCCGACTTGGCGACCCTGTCCCCAAAGAGGACAAAGAGCTCCCAGAAAGCTCCATTCCCACCGGGGTGCTGCGGCCTCCCCTGCGTCTGTCCCCGGCCCCATGCTGCCCATGGTGAGGCCCGGAGGGACTCCTGCAGAACAGACTGTTGGCAGATGCCATGCAGCCTGACATGACTGGAAAATCCAGAATTCCTCATACGCATACATTCCTGGGCGCGCAGAACTTCTGGGCAGCAAGTGGGAATTAAAAGTGAAAGAAATACATTATTATAAAGAACACTGGGGCTGCCCTTCCTGAGCCACTCGCCCATCGCCTGGGTCCGAAACGTGAAGATCTTCCCTGTCCTCCACGCCCACGGTGGGTCAGCCGGGGAGCTCTGACGACTGGAAGCTGCGAATGTTCGGCCCCACCGCCCGGCCCAGCGCCCCTGCAGACTCCTGCCGCCCTCCCGGCAGGCCTTCCTATGCGACTCCAGCCCACCTGCGGCACCTGCTCCTCATGGCCTCCCCGGAGCAATTTTTCTACAATGCAACGGGGGCCTGTCTCCTCCTTCCCGCTACCCCCCTTCACCTCCTCCCACCCGTGTGAGACCCAGAGCCACAGTCGCTGGATGGAGAAGGTGCGAGAGGACCCCAGACCCAGCAGGACTCCCACCTGCCCTTGCTTGTGACCCGCTCCACTGACTGGCCGCAAAACCGGCCAGAAGGAGTCATTCTGTTCCGATGACAAAACCAGTACTCACCATCTGCAAAAACTAGGGAGGCAGAGAAGTACAAACGAGATACTGAGAATCACACCAAATCCCAAAGGCGACAGACATTTACAATTTGGCCTTATTATGCCTCTTCATCTTTTTTGTGTATAGACAGGTGTTCCAACTAAGTCGGAGACACTGAACATACAGTTTTATATCCACTCTTATCATTAAACATTCACATTTGTGACTGTATGCTGTGATTATAAGACGATTCTACTGGTTGGCTTTACAAAGTATCTACAAAAAGAGGAATTCTTTAATGTCACAGAGGACCTTCTGGGTACAGATGGCGGACTGAACTCCCGTGTCGACTGAGGTTCGCCAGGGTCCGGGGAGGGGGCGATGGGAGATGGTGTGTCCCGCACAGTTTCTAGATGGTGGTGATGGCTGCATGACAGTGGGAATGCACTCAGTGCCACTGAGCTGTGCCTTCTAAAGTGGTTAAAATGGCAAATTTTATGTTATTTTACCACAATTAAAAAAAAAGAAGCAGCAGCAGCAATCAGATCCTCCAACCCCCTCTGCTCCTCAGGGAAGCCTCCTGCCCAGTCTCAGGGGAGACTGTGTGTGCAGGTCTCCCTGTGCAGCGGGGGTGCAGTGGGGCGCTGGGGATCCCACACAAACACAAGGGCACTCAGCAGAGGCACGAATAGCAGCTGCAGAGATACTGCCGCACCCCGACTCGGCCCCCAGAGCACCGCAGATCCGACAAGTGGGCAAATGTATGTTTACAACCTAATTAGAGGGGCGCCCGGGTGGCTCAGTCAGTTAAGTGTCGCCTTCGGCTCAGGTCATGATCACAGGGTCCTGGGATCAAGCCCATCAGCCTCCCTGCTCAATGGGGAATCTGCTTCTCCCTCTGCCCTCTGCCCTCTGCCCTCTGCCCCTCCCTCCTCCTCCCTCCCCCCACGCATGCTCTCTCTCTCTCTCTCTCAAATAAATAAATAAAATCTAAAAAAAATAAAATAAAATAAGAGGAGAGGAATCAGCACAACAGTTGCAGAAAATGTCCCTGGACAGAAGCACGAAGAGGCACCGCCCTAGCCGCGGAGGGATGGCCCCGAGTCGCACACTCGGCAAGTGTTGCCTGGAAAGCTCCGTGAGGCGGTCCCAGAAAGAGCCGCAGGGGCACCGCGTGTGACCAGACCCCTGCATGGAGGTCTCACCCCACAGGGCTTCCTTGCACCACGTCTGTTCGCTCTGATCACTCCTGCACACCTTAGTCTAGTCCATTCATTTCACTTTTGGTTACAACCCTGGTCACCACCCATCATGCGGACCTCACGGACCGCCACCGGGAAAAGGAAAACAGCACAAAGCTGGTGGCACAGGCAGACACGTACAGACGGTTGTCATAGAGTTCTGTGTTCCAACCAGCTAACTCCAGAGACCCCACTTGTCTCCAGTATGACCCCTCTGACTGCCTGGTTGAGAATAAAGGCAGGAGGCTGGAAGACCAGGATCAGCTGGGATCTGGTCCGGAACAAGGGAAGCCACAGTGGGCGTCTCAAACCGCGGGATCTGATCTGGAGCACTGAGGTCGCAGAGAAAATAAGCACGGGAAGCAGTCACCACCTTGAGCACGAGGAGGACAGGCGGGGACAGAGAGGGTGTCCAGAACTCAGGAGCTCACGGGACGGGCCCCACAGAACTCCAGGCGGGGGGGGGGGGGGACCAGGTGGCCTCTGAGGTTGGGCAAGAGGCTGGTTTGGGAAGCTGCCACTGTGGGGGGGGGGACACCAGGAGGGACAGGCAAGTACAGGACCCCGGTCCCTCCTCCCAACTCCCTGTCCCCCTCTGGAGCGTCCGCCCAGAGTCAGAGAGCAGAGGAGAAAATGTGGATCTGGAGCAGAAGCGTGTGGTGGTAACACCAGCAGCCCTGGGGTGACGAGCACGCAAACCACAAACCGGGTGGCTAAAAACAACAGAAAATTATTCACTCGTGGTTTCCGGAAATCCAAAATCAAGATGTGGGCGCGCTCCTTCCAAAGGCTCTGTGGTGGGGGGGCGGGGTCCTTCCTGCCTTTTCCAGCTTCTGGGGGCCCAGGCGCTCCCTGGCCTCTGCCTTTGACTTCACACGGTCATCTCCTCTCGTGTGTTTGTTCTCTGGGTGTCTCTTAGAAGGACACCTGTCACTGGATTTAGGGCCCACCGGCCCCCAGGATGTCTCATTCTTAAGATCCTTAACTACCTCTGCAGACCCTCTATCCAAGTAAGTTCACACGCACAGGTTCTGGGTATTAGGACATGGACATATCTTCTGGGGGTCACCATTCAGTCTGCTACTGAGGGGCAGATTCGGACACGGTGAGTTTGAGATGCCTCTTAAATATATCTAAGTGGAGATGTGAGTAGGCGATCACTCGGAGTTGGGGGAAGACGGCAAAGCAGATCATCAGTGGGGAGCCCTCAGTGAGGACCAGGCATTTATAGCCCCGAGGCCGCACGGAGGGGCTCAGGCCCGGTTTGCGGGATACGAGCCTGGGACCAGACTCCGGGGCGCGGGGTTTACTGGGAGAGGCCACTGCGGAGGACAGGGAAGGGAGCAGGGTGGGCTCAGGGCAAGTTAGGCGAAGACGCGGTCTTGGCTGGAGACCACTGTCGTTGGCCTGACCCCGCGGCGGCTCTGCTTGTCCCACCTGAGGCAAAGGGCTGGACTCTGAAATCTGCCCTGTCCAAATTCCTGAGCCCCAGAACCCACGAGCATGGTAAATGGTTGTTCATACCACAGTTTCGGGTAAGTGTACCATGCAGCCATGGTAACGGGAACAGCCTTTTCTCCTCTGATGAGTCAGGAAGTCCTGCCCCGGCTTCTAATTCCAAAGTGGTTGGAACCTGGCTCCGATCCCGCTTGAGAATCAGCCCTGCCCGTCCCTGTCACCCACAGGAAAGCACCCTGCAGGCCCACGGTGTCCACACCTCTGACTGCCCTGTTGGGCTTTCTGGAAAACAGGGATGTTTATCTTTGGCGTGTGGCTCCATGTTTTTAAAACTTTTTCCATTTTGTGAATCACCGCTGAGTGTCAGGTCAGATGGGGGCGGGGGAGGGGCAGTGCCTCTCAGCATAAACTTGCCCTTCACCTTGACCTCCTACAAAACGGGCTGCCCTCCATGCTGGGGGCTGGGGGCTAGGGAGCACACCCCCCCCCCAACCCGGCCGTGGGACCTGAGCGTCCTGCTGCCTAACCGTTCAGGAATGAAGACCACGAGAGCACGACTGTTGTTCTCAAGCAGGCCGTGGCGATTCCTGTCTGGCCCAGAAGACAGCGGCATGTCGGCTCAGGGGAAGGGGGAGGCAGGGTCATTCCCGGCTCCCAGGGCCCTCCCCACTCAACGACGCACTGGCCACCCGCACGAATGTGTTTTCCCGTACATTCAGAGAGAGAGCCAGCGCACTGGAGGGGGGTTGCTAGGGTTCGGCCCCATAGAGCTCATGGGGAGGGCACGGAGGTGGACAGGGAGGAGCAAGCCAGGAGCTCTGTCCTCTTGACTCGAGGAACGAGTGTAAGAGACATCAGGACGCTCCTTCATTCGCTACAGAGGACGGAGCAGAAATTCCCTGCACAGGGTAGGCTGTGTGATCTCGCCCCGGTACCCCCACCCCTGCCCACAGCCAGGACCACCAGCAGCCCCCGCAGCATCGCTGCGCAAGCTGGACACTAGCATCCCTTCCTCTGAGTGGCCACAGCCTGAAGGCATGACTCCACGGAGAACTGCAGTCCCAGCTCGCCCCCAAAGCCCACCCCGCACGGCCTGATGCGGGGGTCTGCTTCGGTCCACCCCCGAGGGCCACGCTGACGCTGAAGGTGCGCGCGCGGAGTGAGACTGACACAAGCGCGTTACCGCCCAGGATGGCCTGGGCGCTCTGTGCTCAGTGGAGAACAAGGGACACGAGAAACCCTTCAGGGGGTCTGTTTCTCCAAGTCCTGAAATCCCTGTCTCATTTCACGAAAAAAAAACCCAAGCATGGCTGCCCCACAGAAGGAGAGTCACTTCTGATTTGGAGCAGATCCCGAAAACGATGGTTTCCAAATGCTCCCGACCATATATACCCCTATCAACAACATACACATAAATTAAACACCATGACCAAGTGGGATTTTTCCAGGAGTACCAGGTTGGTCTAACATTCAGAAATCAACTAATGAGAGCCACCTGGGTGGCTCAGTCGGTTAAGCATCTGACTTCAGCTCAGTCATGATCTCAGGATCGTGGGATCGAGTCCCGCGTCGGGCTCCCTGCTCAGTGGGGAGCCTGTTCCCCCTCTCCCTGTGCCCCCCACTCGTGCTGTCTCAAAAAAATTAATAAAAAAAAAACAAGTAAATAACTCAATGCACAAATAAACTCAGCAAACACAGGAGGGAAGGGAACGTGCCGGCCTGATCACTGCAGCCGGGTACGAGGGAGCCGGGCAGGGCGGTGGCCGGCAGAGCCCTCTGCGTCCCCCGATGCTCACTGAGCTGCACGCCTGCAGCGGTGGACTTTATAACCTGGCGATCACACCTCAGGAAAGCTGCACGACGCAGCCATGCACCGGCCGTCGAGGGCAAGGCAGAGAGCCGAGCGGCCAGGCAGCCAGACACAGAAGGGAGCAAAACAACCCTCACACTGGACACCAAGTCCCGGCATAATGACACATCTGCCTGCCCAGATGAGAGGTCTGCTTACTCGTTCCCCTTTTCCTCCAAGCAAAGAAGTTTCCAGACCAAATAAGGCTGCAGCTTTTGCAATGCTCCTGGCACACACCACAGTTCCTTTTAAGTGCCAGGTTATAACTCGGGCCTAAAACGTCCCAAAGCAGCATGGTGCCCGTCAGCCCACTGGTCCCTCTGGGTAACGATCCAAACCACCCACGTAAACAGAGCAGGGCTGGTCTGGCGGCTGTCCTTGGCCCACCGGCAGGGGGTGAGGGTGAGCCCTGTTAACCCCCAAGGAAGCCTGGCGTTCCCACGCGAAGCTGTACCAGCAACTCCGGCCGGCAGCTGACCGGCTTCTGGGGCCCCAGGCGCCCTCCCCTCGGACTGGAGCAGGAAAGGCTGTGTGTCAAACCCACACAAAGCGCCCCTCCTAACGTCTGCAGTTTCATGGACATTCCCTGAGCACGGAAGCGCCAGGCACGGTTTCGGGGGCCCTATGACCCTAACCTGCACAGCAACGCTGGGAGACAGGTCCTGTTATTTACCCACTTTACAGATGGGGAAATGGAGGCACGAGCCACGCAGCCCATATGGGCTGAACCTTGAATGAAGCCCCAGGGCTGACACGGCCCAAGCTGGGGCTCTCTCCTGTACTATGTTTTCCCCTCACCCCAAAAGAAGAAAAGACAGGGCTCCCCGCTCAGTGCCCACCCGGAAGGGAATCCTCAGCCCCGGGCAGCTCCCCCAGGAAAGGCTGCGGCCTGCAGGCTGCCAGCAAGACCACCCTCACTGCCTGGGAAGATGTTTGGCTTGGCACATTTTTTTCCCCTTTTTTTGGGCTACCCTGTCCAGGCCAAATGTAGGACATTTTTCAAGCAACCAGTTACAAACACTGTCCTAACAAGGTCTCTCTGGGACGAGAAACGGAAACTTTTTGTGTTGCAACCATCAACTTTGACGCATTTTAACGATGCGTCAAAACCAGCCTGCATGGAGGTCGGCGGGGGAGGGGGAAGGCTCCGTGCAGGGGCAGGTGGGCGCAGCGGCCAGCGCAAAGCCCGTGCCGGGCCCTGCCGCAGAGCCTACTAACCCAGACCCAGGGCTTGGAATACACGCAATGCTGCCCACGGATCACCCTGTGGAGCTGTCTGCACAGCCGGGGAGGTGCAGACTGTCCTCAACCCCGTCACCAAGGAGCAGACGAGCTCAGGGAGGCGGGCACTGGCTGAAGCCCCGTTCCATGGAGAGAGCATGCCCACGCAGGGCCTTGTGATTCCGGAGGCCTCCCGCCACCCCAGCCATTTCTGCGTTGCCTTCCTTCCCCTACTTCAAGCTCTTCCTGGCAACATGGCCCATGGGAAGAGCACGTGGATGAAGGTACAAGACATGCTCCTCTAATGAGCAGAGGGGTCCTGATTCGATACTGCCCCCATGCTGGGACTGGGTATGCCCACTGGACCAGTAAAGATCATTCTAGCTGCAAGTGACAGAAACCCAAGGCAGACTTTCTTCAGCTAAAGAAAAGGACACTACTTCAGGACACTGGGAAGAAGAGTGTAGGGGTCAAGTGTGGCTGGATCCAGGTGCTCAAACAATGTGATTGTTATTTCCCTACCCCTAGTTTTGGCTGTTTCTGTGTTGGCCTCCTTCCCTCCTACAGACAGGCTTCTTCTCCGCCAGCCACTCTCAGGAAAAAAAGCCAACATCTTTATATCAGCATCTGTGTGTGGACCCCAGGCTAGAACCTTGATGGGCCCCGTTTGGACTCTGGCCCATCCCTGAACCAGGCCTCGCTGTGGCCAGAGGCTCAGAGCTTATTACCACAAAGACAAGGAGAAAAAGCAAGCAACCTCGGCACGCAAAACGGCTGCCACTGTGTCCCTCAACAATGGTGAATCACTGCTTTGTGTGCACAGATCTCGCTACCTTGCGATCTTGTTTACCACCAGCCACAGGCTGCTGGGGGCAGTGAGAACTGCAGCTAGCCATCCGGGACGCCGCATGGCTCCTGCAGGCAGCAGCACCCCCTGTGCCAACACGAACCAGTGGACTGCGTGTGGCCCTCAAACACACACTGCCGTGGGGTCCCCACCGCTTCTGCGGCAGGCAGAGGGGAAGCAGACCCCCCACCCCCGGAGCAGGGAACCCGATGCGGGGCTCGATCCCAGGACTCCGGGATCATGACTTGAGCCGAAGGCAGACACCCAACTGACTGAGCCGCCCAGGCATCCCCAGGACAACACAGACATCTTGAATGCCTGGTCAGGGAAGCTGCGGTCACAGACACACAAATGGCATTTAGGGTCAGCAGGTGCAAGGTCTGTGTGAGGGGGTCTGGGTGGGGGGCGGGCAGAGGACATTACAAGTCGGCCGAGAGCAGGTAGTCAGACCCGGGGCCGTGGACGTGAGCGGGAGGCAGCCCCCAGGGAGGCGCCGTCTGTACTGCCTGCCTCTTTCTTCCTGGGGCAGCAGCCTCTCTCCCACCACCTCTCCACAGAGGCTGGCTGGTTTGTACCAGCTTACAACCCCAGCCTTCCCGATTTCAAGCTTTGGTTCTAACTGTTAGAATAGCCAAGGATTCTTCCTCCCCTCTGGCACCTGTGAACGGGGACAAGGCCCCCACAGGGGCCCTGCATGCCCACCTTCTTGCTCCGAGTACTGCCAGCACCTTCCGGATGCCCAGGGCTCGGAGCAAACGTGGGCTCACCCTGAGCCCCGGGCTACTCCAGGAAAGGGACAGGGAGCAGAAAGGGGGAAGCGCATTCACCGTAGACACATAACCACACTACGGGTGGTGTGCAGAGATCTTTATTTTACTCTTAAATAATTTATAGCCCACTTAAACAAACAAAACTCTGAGACTAAAATGTGACATCCGCCTGAGGTTCTCCCCACTACAGCAGCCGGCAGAGATCGCTGGGGAACACCTGTCGGAGGGCTCGGCTTCGTGTCGGCCGCGCTGCTGCCCTGGGACAGCTCTTTCCTGCGACCGCCACACACGAAGGGCTCGCTCAGGCCACACGCCTCGGGGACAGCTCCAGACCGAGCCGGGGCAGCCTGAGCCGTGTCCGCCGCCCTGCATGACCAGGACGGGTCACTGCAGCCGGCAGGGAAAAGGGCACAGACGGAAACCGGCCTCAGTGAAGTCGCTGCGTGGGGACACACGGGAGAAGGCACCCGGCGTCTCAGACGCGTGATCTGACTTTTCAGGTGCTCTCCCTCCTTCTGGTGGCCTGAAAGCTGGCCGGCCCCCAACATTGGGAATTTCCTTGTACGAAGCTTGAGGGGGCACTGGGCTGGGACAGCAACACCCCACAAGATTCAGATGGTGGGATTTTGGTTGTGACTGGGAAGGAAGAAGAGACCAGGAAATGGTCCAGGGCAGAAGAGGGACGGGACCTGCCCGAACCGACCCACACCAAGCCCAGAGAGAGGGCCACGGGGCAATGACCACATGCCCCAGGCACCCTCCTCCAAGAGCTGGTTAGAAGAGCTCATCTCCAGGGTCCAAAACCACACCCTTCCTCCCATAGACACCGTGCCCCACCCGGCTCTGGTACAGGCAGGTGGGCCAGGCTGCACACCGACACGGGGAGCAGCTACAAGAAAGCAGAAAGCAGCCCTGCTCGCCCTCACAGGTTTTTTTCAAAAACAGAAGCTCTGAAGCTGCGTGTGAAGAGCTCGCCCATCACTTCTTCTCCTTCCGTTTACTCTTCCTCTGGCTGGTCAGCTCATCCAGCTTCTTATCCAGCCTCCTCTGGAGCTGGGCCCTCTTGGCTGGGTCCAGGGCCCTGTCCTTGGTCCCACTGCCGGCATAGAGGACTCCTTCCCGGCTGATTCTCTGCCGGGCGTGGGCACGAGCCCTCTCCCCACAGCCATGGATCTGGGGGGGACACAGCAGTCAGTGGTGAGCCAAACGGGGACAAAGGCCCTGCAGTGCTGCCCATTGCAGAGCTTGGGGACCATGAAGCCCCAGCACGAGGTCTTGGAGGGGCTCCCTACTCCTGCAGCCGGACCTGGTCCTCACCAGCAGGCTGCTGGGGTGGGGGGCACGAGGGAGCAACAACACCCCTGCCCTCAGCTCAGCCCCAACCGTCCTCTGTGCACATGGTGGCGCAGGGCCGGATCCCCATACCCTCCCTGACGGGGGGTGACGCGCGCACACACACACACGGCCGCCGGCAGTGGTGTCTGAACAGAACATCAACACACTGGCAACGTGCCCCAGCAGCCACGCTGCCCTTCGTTGAGCACACAGCCCAAGTACAACCACTGTCCCCTCTGGGCCAAAAGCTGCGCTCTTTAATCTGCCCCCAATGCTAGGCCTGTGGTGGGCGCTCCAAAAGGAGCCCGACCCGATGAAGTGCCCCCATGTTTCCAGAAAACTCTCAGGTAACTCCTTCTGTTTTTGAAAGGACAGGAAGAAAGACAGAAGGAAACCCTCCGAGCCTGCCCAGTGCCAGGCACTACAGCCAGTGCGTGTCCCGGGTTCTTTCTAGAAAGCCCATGCTAACCCGCCGCAGAGACCAAGGGTGTTCCCTTGGGAACTGCCAGGTGGGACCCAGTTTGGACCTCACTCATCGGCGCGCCCAGCCCTGTGCGTGGCTCACCGAGACCCCCACGGCCTGCCACCCTCGCCGTGCTTGTCCCCCCCCACCCATGGGGTGTCCTCACCCTTGCCCCTTCTGGGCGGCCCCAGGCCCACAGGGTGCCTGGCACAGCTCTCCCAGAGACAGCCGGGTGGTGCCAACCTCTCCACGTGGCCCAGGATCCCACCCCCAGGTCAGGGGGCGAGGGCGAAGGCACACTGCTCACTGCACGTGTGGGGAGAGTGGCTCGGGCTGAGGCAGAATTCATTTGCCCGTGTCACAAGGAGGGCAGGTGACAGAGCTGGTGCTTGCGGCCCAGTCCCCGCCGCCCAACCCTGTGCCCTTTCTGCAGAGCCTCATCCCACAGAACCCATCTCAGAGCAGAGGGACCTGTGACCCTGCCCGCACCCAGCACATCTTGTCCGACGGGACACGGTGCTGGTGCTCCCCACGACACTTCCGGCCACATGGGGCACATGTGCTCTCAGGGGCCGGGAGCTGCTCCTGCAGCGAGAGCTGCCCAGGGTCTGGCACCTCCCACCGCCCCGCACCAGGGACCCACACAGCCTGTGCCAGTACCGCAAGCTGCTCACCCAAACCTCGCACCTGACGATTTCTAAACGTTCTAGATGAACAGCTTTCCAAAACACCACACACTTTGTCAACAGGCACGAATACAAACTGTGCACGCACGGGTGCGTGTCAGGAAGGGAAAGCGTGTGCGTGCGTGCAAGTGAAGGGGGAGGAGGGGCGGGGGAGGGAGAGGAGCCCCTGCCCGGGAGGAGGCCCTCTCTAGGTTAAGAGGTGGCAAAGCTCCCTGTTGGCAAGCAGCTACACCCCCTGACCCAGAGCGGGGTCCCACCAGGACCCCCATGCAGCTCATCCAGGATGGTGACACCCCAGGCACCACATGCCCTCCCCCACACCGGCCCCACCCACCCGCCTCCGAGAGCCCCACTGCCACGTCCCATCGGCCCAAACCAGAAACCCAAGGGCCCCTCTGGGCCCTCCTTCCCCTTTCCATCATGACCCACAACCTGTCCAGGGCCCAAGCCCACTGCTCCACGCTCTCCACGACCCACCCCAGGACCTCCCAGCCTCGCCCTGAGCCTTCCCTGTGCTGCAGGCAGGGCTCCAGCAACACGGTGGTGCTGAACCCTCAGGGCTCCCACAGCCTCCAGAACCGGGGCTCAACTGCTCAGGGCACAGACTTCTCAGCCTCCACTTCATCACCCTGCCTCCTGCTCTGCTCCCAGCTGCACAAAGGCCCTCCCTCACTGGGGCCTTCACACATGCCCTCCCCAGCCCAGCCCCCACCCCTGCCACCAGCTTGACACTGGGTCCTCCCTCACCATGGTCAGCACGTGGCACCAGACGTGGTCTCACACCCAGGTCCCACAGGTCCTCGCCCCACCCAGGGCAGAGATGAAGCCTGCTCTGGCCCCCAGCTCCCCATGCCTGGCAAAGGAGATTCCCATCCAAATGGGCTCAAGAAATGAACAAAAATGGGCAGGAAGCCCATTTCAGACCGCAGGCCAGAGGCCCCACCTCCCACCTCCCCTAGGCTAATCATTGACGGACCCCAACGACCCTCTCTGCCCAGAATTCCCACCAAATTGGTTGTAACTTGGCAAGTATAACGTTTTACTTCCTCACACCCTGATGCATTCAAAACAAAGCATGGGTCTACGTCCGTCCATCGGAAATGCCCAGTGCTCGCAGCCAGGCACCGCTGGTGTGAGGAGCACATCTGCCCAGAGCCCTGCAGACACCGCCCCCCCCCCATCTGAACCCCGGGAGGGGCCGCCGTACCTCGGGCAGGTGGTGGCTGAGGCAGTAGCGGCGGCCGCAGTGCAGACAGAGCTGGCCCACGGTCACGACGCTGGCCGTGCACTTAGCGAGGCTGCACGCGTTATCAGCCTTGATGGCGGCTGCGACCAGGGCCTCGAAGTCCTCCTCACCGGGCAAATCTACAGCCGTGTGTCCTAGCGGAAGAAAGGGGCCACTCAAACAGGGAAGAACACAGACGTCAGACTCACGGCTGCCCCACCGAGCTGCCGCGCCCAGCTTCCCGATTTCAGTTCACAGTGAACAGGCAAATGACCCTCAGTCATGCTCGGTGTCTGTGCAGCCTAGAGCGGCCCTCCTTCAGCGAGCTAATAACCAGTCCCTGCCGGGAGGTGTGGACCGCGTGCGGACTTCCTAGAAAGGGCTGGCGGTGCGTGGAAAGTGCCCCTGAAAAGTCCATCCTCTTTCATCAACAAAACATCTAAACTCCTTACGATGTTAACCGTACCAGGGAAACGACAGCGTATTCAGATGAACCACAGTGTATTCGCAGATCACAATGTTAGGGGACCTCAGCGCTCCTGACCGGGTATGTAGAAATCTTTTGAAGTTATCAGAAAATGCTTACAAGCGGAAGAAAAACACGAGATCACGTAGAAGTGCAGTTCTGTGAAACACACACCCGTAGCCCAAACACCTGTGCGTGGACACGCGGGAACACGGGGAAGGCATCTGCTAGGCGGCTGTCACCAATGACCTGGGGCACGGGCACAGACAAGACGTGCCGGCGGCATGCCACAGTGCCAGGCACCCGGGTCAGGACGGTTGGCCGTGGAGGGGACCCAGGGGAAACCGTGAGCTCAGCCCCACTGGCCTGCCGGCGCTTCCGTCCGCCACGGCCACGGCCACGTCAGTCCCTCCAGGCGGGTGCAACTCTGCCACGGTCCCCTGCAAATGGGGAGGTGCCCCTAGCCCACCTCCCCAGACGGGCTGAGAGATGCCAGGCTCTACTGCACTCACACGGGCACCCGAGGCAGGGGAGGGACAGACATGCTGAGGCCCAGAAGCAGTAGCAGGAGGCTTGGACAAGGCCTGCCAAGGAGCTCATCGCTCGCCCGCATCTTCAGGAAACAGGGCGCAGGGACCAGGCACGCAGTGTTCAGGCCCCAACCCAGAAATGAGGCCTCACAGAGCCCTGACCACTTACCCCACAACACCTGTCGTTCCCCCAGCCTTCCTGCGCGGCAGGCAGCCCCTGATGCATTCAGTGGCACCCTTCCCTAAGGGGCCCCCAGCCATGGTCCCGGGGCCTGCTCAGACTGGCCTCTGCTTCTCAGGTGCAGGGACCTCAGCAGAGTCTGGGGACCAACTGGACAGACCACGTTCGGAGCCTGAGAGTGAATTCTGAAGGTAGCTGCTTGAATGAACGCTTCAAAACTGAGTGGTGCTACCATCGCCTAAACAGGGCAAAGTCTCCCCAGGACGCTCTGTCCTCAAGTGAGCACACCACACACCCCTAGAAGGCAGGCCAGGTCCTCCCGTCAGTGTCCCAGCACCTGCCCTTCACGGTACTAACCACCCCTCGCTGTGGTTTAGAAAGGCACGTGACATTTCCTCCCTCTGCCACAACATCGCCCTGGAGAGCAGGGGTGACCTTACTTCCCAGCACAGAGCTGGGCACGTAGGAGCTACGCACTGAATCCCACATAACGAATCAGCTACAGCCTCAGGCCCTGCAGCTGCTTTCTAAGACCAGGAGTCATGCCCGTGCAGCTTTGCTCACAGGAACTCAACGAAAGAAAGAGAATGTGCATGGCTGGGGTGGTCCTGCTCAGAGAGCAACAACAGCTGAAGAGATGACCCAGAGACCTCCAGAAAATCCAGGTCTTCAAGCTCAGTGCCCATGGATGCTCAATCACAGTGCAGGACGGGGGGCAGAGCAGAGAGCCCCATGGAGCACGCCAGTGCGCAGCCACCGCCGCGCAGGATGGGAGCCGGGACGCGGGCCAGCGGGCCTATAAGCCCGCTCGGGTCCCAGCGGAACAAGGATGAAGCCCAGCACGGAGGTCTGTGATTGCCCGAGGGCTCCTGTCCACTGCCCTCGTCTCCTCGTCTCCTCTTCCAGGCTCTTCCCCTGCACTAAGTGCACCCCAAGGGCCTCCTACCTGCCAGGCCCTGCCTGAGGACCTGGGGACGCCAAGGTCACTGTAACCAATCACTGCCCTCAAGGAGCTCACACCAAACCAGTTAAAAACAAGGTGCAAGATGCAGAATCAGGGCAGTAGCACCAAGAAGTCCTGAACCTTTTTGAGGGTGACAAGCGGTCTTCAAGTGGGGCAAACACCCCAGTTAAGGGGATACCAGGCCCGTATTCCCATTAGATGAACCCACTTACCTTTTGCTTCTTTCTTCTTCTTCTTCTCTGGTAACGCGCGCAGCCCGGACCGCAAGGCCTGCTGCCCCTCCTTGGTTGGCCACTCCTTGGCCGGCCCCTCCTTGGCTGGCCGCTCCCGCCTGCTCTTCTCCCTCTGCAGCCTTTCCAGGTGCAGGGCCTTCAGATTCAGGGGGTCCTGACTGCTCTGCTCCCCAAGAGGGGGCTTGGTCTGTGTGGGGCCGGGGGCCGTGGGCCTGACAGGGGCTTGGCTGCCGGCCCCTGCTGGAGGCTGCAGGGCTGACAGGGCGGGCGGGGCTCTCTTGCTCACAGTGATGAACCTGTTCTTCCCTTCCCCGGCGCTGTCATGCCTCAGCCCGTGCTCTTCGGCTATCTGGTGGATCCACATCCTGTCGTGGGAGTTCAGGGAAGCAGGAAACTCCAACTGAGTTTTCTCACTCGCCACAAACTCAGCGATCTTGGCTCTGAAGTGTTCTGCACGGTCTCCGCTCCCGGCTCCCTCTGGGCTGCCTCCGTTGAGCCTGGGCTGAGAAGGGACCTCAGGGCCTGAGGGCTTCCCACCCGGCCTCCTCCGCTCCAGCCCCTCAGCTGCTCTGGCCTCCTGGGCCCCCTCCCGCGGCCGGCCCCCAGGAGGCTTCCTGGCCAACGCCGCAGAGCCGTGGGGCTTCGCGCCAGCTCGGCCGTGGCCCTGGGAACTCTCGTGGGAGTAGTTTTCAGGGATGATGTCGTCAAGATACTCAAAGGCCGTGCGCACTTCCCCGTGCTCCGCGAAGTGATCCACCAGGGTCTTCAAGAAGGTGTGGCTGCTAACGGTGTGAGAATCACACACGACCGCCACGTGGCGCCGCGCGCGGGTGACAGCAACATTGATCCGCCGGTCCTCGGCAAGGAAGCCCACTTCACCTAGGGGTGAGTGGCAGGGGTGAGTGGCAGAGCGGACCCAAGACGAAGGAATGGAAAACGGACTCTTGCACCCGAGCAGTAAGGATCACCAAGGGGATCACCAAACACCCCTCCCTCCACCGGCCACCAGCCCGCCCCCACACCGCCCCCTGCGCGGCATCCTACCGTCCGCCCAGGGCTCCCCAATCTGCCTCCACCACACGTGGCCTGGACGTGGCAGCTACCGAACCACCGCTTATCTCCAAGTACGACCTCCTCCCTCAGCCCAGTCCAGAGAGTGACCGCAGCCGGCAGCGGAGAAAGCATGAGGGGCGCTCCAGTACCTTAGCTCCCCCCCACCCCCTCCCCACTCTCTTATCCGTCCTCAGCCTTCCACTGAAGGTGCCTTACAAAGCCCAGACAAACCGTTTCTGAGTACACCACCAAAAGGAATAACCACAAACCGGAGCAGTATAAAAGCCAGGCCCTGAGGCTAACCTTGAGGCCAAAAACCAAGCTCTGTGCTTCAGGGGCCTCCCCGGCCTGGGCAGGGCATCCAGGCGGTCCCCGAGGGCACACCCGCACGCCCGTGCTGTCCCCTCTGCCCGGAGCACCGGGCCCCACCCCCGCAGCAGCCCAGGGACCACTCCTGCCCCCTGCGGCACTGGCCCCGAGTGGGCTCCGTCAGGGCCCCACTGCCCCCCACTCCCTGCCCACTCTCTCGCCTGCCTCCAGCCCGACGGCGAGCTCAGAGAGGCCGCACTCGCACTGCCCGGCACAGCCCCTAGCAGAACCCCAGTCCACCGTCTGCGGTGCCCCAGAGGACTCTGCTGAGCCCCACGTACCTTTCCTATTGGATCTGACGAAGGACAGGACCACAGCCTCCTTCTCTCGGCCTTGGAAGCCATCGACGGACTTAATTTCAAGCTCGGGGTGCCTGTGGGCAAGGCTCTGCCTGAGCAGGTCCACCTGGAACACCAAGTAAGGCCGGTCCTCAGCTCAGCTCAGGCCAGGGCAGCCTCGACACTCCACCCGTGGACTCAGCAGAGGGCCTCACACCGCAGAACAGCCATGACCGCCGCCTGACAGCTCAGTGAACACACAAAGCAGCACCTGAACAGGTCAGACGTGGCCCCACACCCCAGCACTGACATCATGTCATTTCTTCTGGCTCAGGTGACAAGCCACCTGCCTCGGACGCCCCTTTGGGTGATGCCTGTGAACCAGGAAGGGGTGGCAGCCGATCCACAGACCTCATGATACTTTGCTACAGCTGCGTTTTCCCACTAAGAAAGACAGGCTTTACCGATAAGCACGTAGGCACCGAGAGAGAAAACACGAGAAACCCCGAAAAGAAAGGAGCAAGTGATGGTTGCTCCCACTGGCCCAGCCTCCACCCCTCCTCCAGGTAACAGGCAGCACCCCGATCCTCCTTCAAGAAACTGCCCATCCCTTGGGCGCCTGGGTGGCTCAGTTGGTTAAGCGACTGCCTTCGGCTCAGGTCATGATCCTGGAGTCCCAGGATCGAGTCCCGCATCGGGCTCCCTGTTCGGCGGGGAGTCTGCTTCTCCCTCTGACCCTCTTCCCTCTCGTGCTCTCTATCTCTCATTCTCTCTCTCTCAAATAAATAAATAAATAAAATCTTTAAAAAAAAAAAAAAAAAAAGAAACTGCCCATCCCACGCTCAGCCCAGGAAGCAGAGCCAGCCCTCCTGCCCAGAGATGGGCAAGGACCCTGCTCTGGCAACAGGAACCAGCTCAGGGATGGGGACCTGAGCCAGACTCATGAGATTCAAAGCTGAGACCCTGTGGGAGATGCCGTGAAGGGACCAGCAGTCCCCGGGGCAGCCCTATAAGGATGGCGCCAGCCCAAAACAGCCTGGGCCACCCGGCAGCTGTCCAGAAAACAAAGCCAACCAGGGAAGCCAGCTGACATCAGGATGGGGCAGGGGTGTGGCAGAGCAAGTACAAGGGACAGACGGAGACACCTGCTGATGTCATGTGAGCCCCAGATCCAGTCGTGAGGTGGTCTATTCCACCTGGAGTTTACGGTCACAGAGACACTAAATGACCCCCGTCCTTTAGGCACTTGGGGGTGACTGCGCCCCAACACACAAAGTGGCCCCTCACACCTGGAGGTTGTATGGCGTGATGATGGCGATGTCACTCGCTTGGACACCAGCGTCCACCAGGGCCTGGATGTGCAGACTGACGAGGCGCACTTCACCTGGAGGGCAGCAAGCAGGCTGTCAGTCCAGGTCACCCCGCGCTGATCCCCGTCGTTCGTGCTAGCTCCTTCAGCTCTCCGCCCAATTCAACAAGCAGATCTTACACTGTGCCTGGGGTAATGCCCTGAGCCGCAGGGTTGCAGATCTAGCCAACGAAGACGCAGGCCACGCAGCTGAGCCTCAGTTTACCCCCGCAGTGCTGAGTGTGCGACCCAGCAGGCTGGCGCCGTGGGTGAGTAAGGATCTCACCCGAGGCTGAGCAGGCAGAGCTGGGCCACCACGCGCTCCCAGGCCTACTCCTCCCCCCGAACCAGTGCCGCCCACTGAGAAGGGCGCTGTGAGCGCTCCCGTCCGGCTCGAACCCCCCAGCTCATCGGGGACGGGCTCCCACCTCCCCTCTTCTCTCCCCTCACTCAGCTCGTCCGAGGTGGACAACCGCAGACACTCTGGTTTCTACGAAGAGGAGCTCAGGGTCTGTGTAAGCCAGGAAGCCGGCCCCATCCGAGCAAGCTCACCGGGGTTCCCCTTAGACTGGTCGTTCTCCTCTTCCAGTTCAAACAGCCCACAGCCGGCCGTGTCCACGAGCAGCAGGGGGATGCTGGTCTCCTCCGTGGCAGCCACTCCTGGGAGGTCCCTGCACACGGAGAAAGACTGAACTCGTGAGGCCAGGGCAATAAAGCAGAGCTGAGGTCCTAACCACAGAACTCACATCTCCCGTCACCCCCTTGGGCATGGGCTCTTCCCACGGGAGAACGGGGCTGCTCCACTGGGAACACAAGGGGCGTGAAGAACATCAGACACTGGGTACCCCAAGTGTAGGAGCAAGGCCCCTCTCCCCTCCTGAAAACTAGCCTCAGAGGTGACTTTGACTCTAAATCTCTCCTGAACATGGTTCGGGTGACCCGAGGGACTCAGGGCAGGCCAGGTGGGGCAGAACCAAGTCACTCACCGCAGGAGGTGCCCAGCCACAGAAGGATGGGCCGTGAGCTGCCCGTGGTACAGGGCGTCCGAGGCCCACTGCATGATGGCCTGGTGCATGCGGTACTGCACCGTCAGCGTCCGCACCACCCGCGCACCGTGCTCCTCCACCAGGCGCTCCATCAGGCTCAGCGACAGCCCCGCCAGGGCAGCCCTGCACCAAGACAGCAACCGGAAAGCAGAGCCTGAGTCTCCGAGTCCGGCCTGAAACCAGGGGCCAGGGAGGAAGGCAGTGCTCAAGCCTCAGAACCCAACGCCCCCACCAAGTTCTGACCTAAAATTAAGGGTGTGGTCACCTCAGAGAAGCCTGTGTCCTCATATCCTGGGACCTGCGAACATGTGACCTGACCTGTGTGTGCGAAGTTAAGGGCCACTGTGGGGCGAAGTGGGGCCTTCCAAGAGGGAGGCAGGAGGGTCAGGGTCAGGGCAGAAGACACGACGAGATGGAGAGTTGAAGACGCCGCCTGCTGGCTTTACAGAAGGAGGTGGGGCCCAGGTGAAGCAGTGAGGCGCCTCCAGAAGCTGGAAAAGGCTAAGAAATGAACCCTCCCCTGGAGCTGCCCTGCCAACACCCTGACTGTAACCCACAGAGACACAGTTTGGACCTCCAGCTTTCAAAAGCACACACAATAAATCCATGTTGTTTAAGTTTGTTCCAGTAGCAATAGCAAGCCATTACAGATCCATTATTTAAACTCCCACATACTTCAGCCACAAGTAACCCATTGCTAATCATAACTGCAACTAACGTTCACTCCATCTTAACACCTTACCCCCTATTAATTCACTGTATCCTCACAAAACCTTAGGAGGTTGTGTTGTGCTTCCCACTTCCCCAGGAGGGGAGTGAAACACAGAGAGGTGGAGTGACCAGCCCCAGGCCGCCCAGCCAGTGAGCTGCAGCTCCTGGAGCTGGAGCCTGGCGCTCCTCTTCACCATGAAGGCACACCACCTCCCACTGAGTCGGTGATACTAAAACGGAAGGAAAGTTCCTAATCGTACTTCAGGGGTCCTGGCTCTATAAGCTTGTAAGACCTCGTGGTCAACCTCTTCCAGTACAGACACCTACTGAAAACAACTCACACCAAAGACACGAGCAAAGCAGCTGCCACTCCCAGTCCCAACTGCTCGCAGAGAGCTAGCCAGCACGCATCCCCCCACAGGGGAGGGGGCGTCCCTGCTCTGAGGGCACAGATCCAAACGCTCTCCACACAAAGGTCTGTGGAGGACAAAGCTCCCTTTCAAGGGCCCCTGGCACTCCGGAACAAGTCGCTGAATAGCGCCCACGGATCCCCTGTCCGGAGGCTCCACGCTGACTCCCACCCTGGGGGGCGGTTCTCCCACCAGGACAAACTTCCCAAACGTAGCCCCCCATCTCCACCTGGACCGTGCCCGCTCTGAGGAACCAGATTCTCTGAGGGGTCCTGACCTAATGCACCTCTGCCTGGGGGCCCCACTCCCCTCTGGCGGGGTTCCACCCAACACGCGCTAGCACGGCTCCACTTCTGGCCATCAGAGAACACCAAGGGAGCATTCCGAGGTCCACTGGGACCTGTCCACACTCACGGCCAAGGAGAGGACCGTCTCAGGCGGCAGCGGAACGAGAAGACAGCCACCTGCGCGGGAAGGCCTTCCCCGCCTCGGGGATGGTGGGCGGCCCCAGGCAAACGGACACAAGGCCAGCCCTGGCCCCGGCTGCATGTGACTCACATCCTAGTTGAGATGGCCAGGGAATGGACAGACCGACACGCACCACTGCGAGGGAAGGGGAGGGATGCGTGCTCAGAAACACTGAGAAGCGCTGAGACAGGGTGGTCCCGGGGGGCCAGGAAGGGGGCTCACCTGAGAGAGTACTGAGTGGAGGACAGCAAGGCCACCCCATGTCCGGGAAGGAGCCGTCCGGACGGCGACAGCAAGGGCAGAGGAGGCCAGGGTGGCCGCAGCAGTGGATGAGGGGAGCAGCAGGAATGAGGTGAGGCGAGGGCTGGGGGCGGCCGAGCTTGCTCACAACACTAGGGACCGCTGCTGCATCTACAGCGTGTAGGATCGGAGCCTACGGAGTCGCTCCTTGTGGCCTAGGTGGCAGGATGTGCCCAGAGGTCAGGACTCTAAAGACTCCACGCCAGGCCGGAAGCTGATCGACCCAGAGGCCAGTCGGCCCGCCCACAGAAGCAACCGTCTCTCGGACCCCACCCGGCGGGAATGGGCACATCGACCTGCTGGCCTCGCCAGGGAAACTCCATTCAACTGGCCCGGACTGGGCACAGTGCCAGGTGCTGAGCCTACAGAGATGTGCGTGGCGGCTACGACCCCCGAGCTCGGGCACACGCGGCCTGACCCACCTGACACCTAAACCGGCGCACGCAATAAAACGGGCAGGAAACGCAGAGGAGGGCACGGCAGGGCTTCTGGGCCGCGGCGCCGCAGGTCGGGCTGAAGGGGTGGCGGGTGAAGGCGGGGAAGGGCACCGCGGGCAGGGCTCTTACTTGTGAGAGACCGTGGTGGGGGGCAGCTGCTTGTGATCTCCAGCCAGGATGCACTTCCTGGCCTTCAGCAGGGGGATCCAGCAGCTGGCTTCCAGGGCCTGGGCACACTCGTCGATGACCACCACGTCGAAGTGGCCATCGGGCAGCAGCTTCAGAGGGCCGTCGGAAGAAGCACCTGGTGAAATTGGAACCGTAAGCCTTCACAGAAGGTGCTAGCTGCGTCCTAGAGGCTGCGACCGCACCGAAAGAGACACCGACAGGCCAGTCAGTTCAGAATCCAGTCTGGCATTAAGACTGTGTAAGAAGTATGCATCTTGGAATAAACACTCAGGAAGAACATTAAAAACCTCTTGTTCCAGGCCACCTGTGTTTCAGTGTAGGGCAGTGTGCTCCTAGGCAAGGGCCACCCCAACATTCCCAATCACCAGAATCAATCACCCCTTGGGGCTGGGACCAAGGCCTTCGAAGGGTGTCTGATTTCTAAGTATTATTTCTGTACCATTTTCTGAATCTAGAGCTTAATTAATTCCCCCGTAAGATGTTCTCTTGGACACACACAACAATTAACTGGGCACCAATCTGGGGGGGAGGGGAAGAGCCCCCGCGTACTTGACAACACAAAACCACAGCCCCAGCTCCTTCTTGGAACAGCCGTGCCATGGCAAAAGCTCACGTGTGAGCAAGACCCGGGCCCCACGCCAACCCTCATAACCAGCAGTGGGCCCGGGCAGGCCACCCACCCTGAGCCTGTTCCTCATCTACAAACGTGGGCACCACCTGAACCTCACAGGGCCGTTAAGATGACCAAATCCTAATACGCTACATACGTACTAACACAAAGTACGTAAGGTGCCTGCCACAGGAAGGGAGCTTTTAACAAATGACTTTGAGACTCAGACCTGTGTCTTGATGAACCCCCTGAGGGATGGGGTTTGCAAGGATGGCTGGAGAAGCTGCTGGAGGAGGCAGAACTTGGCAGGTTCAGAGTATGAATGTGACTTCACGGCATAAAGAGAAGCACGTCCAGGAGACCCATTCTAGCTCCCCGTCCAACAGGACAGGAGGACTTAAAAGGCCACAAGCTGACCTTGCTGAGTTGGGGGGGAGGCTGCATTGTGATTTCCAGCAAGCACCACATTTAAAGATTTGATCAGGTGGAGAAGGATCTCTGGAAACCCTCTCCCTCCACGAGAGCAACAAGAACACTGGCAGCATTGTCAGAATCAACTTTCTCAGAACTCCAGTAATTAGCTAAAGGCTTGTAGCAACCCAGGGAGTGTTTGTTTTAAAAGACGTGGCTCTCGGGACGCCTGGGTGGCTGAGTCGATTAAGCATCTGCCTTCGGCTCAGGTCATGATCTCAGAGTCCTGGGATCGAGTCCCACATCAGGCTTTCCGCTCAGCAAGGGAGTATGCTTCTCCCTCTCCTTCTGTGCTCTCTCGCTCTCAAATAAATAAAATCTTATAATAATTAAAAAAAAAAACAAACGTGGCTCAATCTGGGCCAGAACACAGAGTTCTGCAGTGTTCCTACAGGCAAGGCCCTGCCTGCACCCCCTCCCCGGTTCTGTGGGAGCCCTGAAACCAACAGCCGGCAATCATGGGAAAAACCCGCAGCGAGGAGGCAGAACTCCCTTGAAGCCCCATTCCCAGAGAAATGCCGTGACTGGGGCTGTCTGCCGGCTCCCCAGAAGATCCCACTCTCAGGACTGTATTTCCCCTGACTTGGAACTCCCCTAATGCAGACAGCCCTTCCCCCAGGCGTTTGCCCAAAACCATCAGAGTCTCTGAGGCAACTCATAACAGCTGGAGTGAACAAGAGGTAACCAGAAAGCTTCCAAGGAAGAGTCGGGGAGCGAGATGTCCATGGGGGCTTAGGAAAGCTCCAGCCTGTCCCCAGGGACCCGGCGGGCCACACACCTCGTCAGGCTGTGTGCATGCACGTGCAAGACTCGAGGAGGCCGCAAGCACTCACGGATGGCTCACCCCTGGCTCCGCAACAACAGGAAGTGAGGCCTAAGAGTTGTAAAAAGTGCGCCCCAACACACACACAGAGCCCCCTTGGCCAAGCCCGGCAGATGTGCCGCTTCCGGAGCAGGAGGGACTCTGTGGGGTCCTTCCTGCCCCCTAAGCTGGCAGGCTTCAGAAGCCACCCGGGGCGACGATACAGACCTTTCAGAATCAGCTCAGCAAAGTCACTGAACAAACGAAAGAGTAACAGCAAGCTCTGGGGAGGGAGGAAAACCCGATTTCCAAATCTCTAATCCAGGAATGAAACCAGTGTTGTTGTTACAGATGCCACATACAGTTTTTATAGTAGGGGAGGGTATGAACAACTTTGACCTGTGCATGCAATCAGTTAGATTAAATGAACAAACTCCTTGAAGACGGCCGCTCGCTAAAGAAGAGGAAACCTGAACATCCCTGTATTTGGTATCAGTGAAACAAACGGAGCTTCTCGTTGAAAACCTCCTCACAAGGAACACTCACTGGTGGATCCTACCCACTGTTTCCGGACAACTCTACACACCCCCGCCCCCCCCCAGCAGACTGCGGAAAGGAGAGCACCTCCCGGCCCCTCCGGGGGGGGCCGCGGCAGGCAGGACCTGCTGCCCTCACCTGTGTTTGTCGCCAGCACCACGGCTGCTGACGTGAGGCTCTCCAGCATCGCAGCTTCTTCCCTCTCCTCCAGCTCCTTCCTCAACAGCTTGATTTCACTCCAAACACTACTCTTCTCTCTCTTATCCTGGGTCTGCCTGTTCTTCGCCTACGAAGGAAAGCCAAGAACACATAAGTATGTGCACACAACCCTGCAATGACTTCGCTCTCTTGTGCTCTTGAAGTGCTTCTGGTTATAACCAGCTGGTCCACTTCACCAAGTCTCTCGAGAGCCACTAACACGTCCGAAACCTGTCTTGAAGGAGCAACAGATCCGCACAGGTAAGCGAGCGCCCGGCACCCCTGCGGCCTCCCAGCCGGCCTCACCCGCACAGGGAGAGGCAGAGGGGCAGAGTCAGGCCCTTGACACGCGCGGCGGTTTGAACTGTAACTCAGACGAAACCAGAAATTGAACCCCACCCTCCCCTGCGCAGAGTCACCGCACATGCTCTGGGCAAGAAGGAGCACCTGCCATCCCAGGATTTGGGTTCCAGCTGCTTCCAGGTGAGAGACTACACTTCAGCTGTTAGTCCATGCTTGACAAGAGAGTAACAAATTTTCTTCAACCTATAAAATGCTGACCTAAGGCCTGACTTTCTGTAATACTAAAAAAGACACCCTTCCTAACCTGTGATTTCTCCTTTGGAGGACAAAGTGTGGCAGGGTTGACTGGAAGGGTCTTCCTGCGCCTCCCTTATGGAGAAGAAGACCCTGAAAAGCACTGAGTCAACGGGAACAAGAAATGCAGTCATCCACGTTTGTGGTGGAGGCAACACCATCCGTGTGCACTCCTACACCCCCTCTACCCTCAAATGACATGCCTCATCCTGCCCCCACCTCTGCTGGGCCCACGCGGGCATCTGGAGCGCCATCCCGCTACTCCACGCCCACAGGAAGGCTGACTCATGGCCCCAGCCCTGTGGGGCCAGGACACGGAGGGGCACCACCGTGAGGCCGTGAGGCCAGCTGACAGCGAGCAAACGGGGAGTGCCAATCAGAGAACCACCGAGCTCCAAAGTACCTAACTGCAAGATAAAACACCTCTCCAAGGCGTCTGCCTTCGGCTCAGGTCATGATCCCATGATCCCAGGGTCCTGGGATCGAGCCCCACATCGGACTCCAAAAAAAAATACCTCTCCAATCTCCAAGTAACCTGTCACCACTGCCTCTCTCCCACAGGCAGAGTGTAAAACGGACCAAAACTTGGGACGAGTTTTTGAATTTTTATTTTCTTGCCAGTATTACCTAGCCAACATGACCAGATCTAGGGGACGCTTAGAGAGATGTGTTCTTTAAGATGATCCCTCACCTACTCTGAAAACAGTTGAGTCCCTATTACATGCTGAGTACAAGTTTCTACCAAAAGTAGACAGTCCTTTATTTCTTAATAAAACTGGGAAAGGGCGCCTGGGTGGCTCAGTCGTTAGGCGTCTGCCTTCGGCTCGGGTCATGATCCCAGGGTCCTGGGATCGAGCCCTGCATTGGGCTCCCTGCTCGGCAGGAGGCCTGCTTCTCCCTCTCCCACTCCCCCTGCTTGTGTTCCCTCTCTCGCTGTGTCTCTCTTTGTCAAATAAATAAATAAAATCTTTTAAAAAAAACCAAAAACTGGGAGAGAGCTTTTTTTTAATGGGCAGTCCTGATATCTGACATTCTTTTTTTTTTAAGATTTTATTTATTTATTTATTTGAGAAAGCGAGAATGAAAGAGAGAGAGAGAGCACATGAGAGGGAGGAAGGTCAGAGGGAGAAGCAGACTCCCCGCTGAGCAGGGAGCCCGATGTGGGACTCGATCCCCGGACTCCAGGATCATGACCTGAGCCGAAAGCAGTCGCTCAACCGACTGAGCCACCCAGGCGCCCCTGAAATTCTTTTTTTTTTTAAAGTAGGCTCCATGCCCAGTGTGGAGCCCAACGTGGGGCTTAAACTCACGACCCTGAGATCAAAACCTGAGCTGATCAAGAGTCAGAGGCTTAACAGACTGAGCCTCCACAATGCTTGAAATTCTTAAAAGAACTGACAGACACAAAGAAAAGCGAGAGGAACACAGACAGAAGTGACTCCAAGGAAAGACCGCGGGTCGGAAACCACGCAGAGCGGTCGCTGGTAGGAGATACGTACGAAGGCCTGATCGATGTCCTTCCTGATGTCTGCGACAATCTGGGCGTTGTCACTCCGCGCTAACACTGCGTCGAGGGAATGCTGCTGAATGGACTCCAGCAGGCGGGCGGGGTGCCCGAGGCGCAGGATTCTCTGCTTACACTGAGCCAGACGCTCTACCAGATTATCCACGGCGATGTTAGAGGGAGCACAGCACAGAACCTGGGGAAGCAAAGCTCAAATTCGGTGACTTCTTTAGTTAACCACTTCAGTTCACACTAAAACAAAGGAAAAGCCCTGGGAGTAAAGAAAAGAGGACAGAGTGTGCACAAGTGGTCATGACAGAGCGCAAACATATAGCTGGAGCAAGGGTGGGTGCAGCCTAGAGGACACGCATTACCGCAGACTCTACAGGAGCTTGGGTCTTAAGAACTCCTAGTCACCAAAACACCAAAAATGTTAAATAATTTGCAACTGGGGAAAAAAAGGACTTGAAGATTAAAGCGTGCCCTGAAATATTCAGGACTGGAGCATCCAGCTCATCACCAGTGAAATCACTTTATCATCTGACAAAGTGGAACAACGGAAGATCTTTCTGATGGGCTCAATCTTACTCCTACAACTATTTTCTGTAGTGATTTCAATCAGGAGAGAAAAATCCGAAGCCCCACCATCAGAAGCAGGTGACAGCTGCAGGGACAGCACGGCGGAGAGCCCCCCACAAGCCTCAGAAGCAGGCGCCGCGGCCATCCCTCCCCGTGTCCTGAGGGCCTGAGCGGGAACAGGGCTGTGTTCTTTCTTGCCGTTTACGCAAAGAGAAGGCATCTAATCAAACCCCCAGACCTGCTTCCCGCCAGTGAGTCATCACTTACTCAAGTTTTCAAATGCCTACACCAAGTCACTCGTTTGTAGGAAACTACTGGACAGTTTCATGACCAAGCGACAGATCTCCCTTCAGCTCGAAGCAGCGATTCTGCCCGCAGAGGAGTGGGAGGCTCGGAGCAAGAGCCCGGGAGAGCGTGTCTGCCCGAGTTCAAACCTCTGGCCCTGCCACCCACTGCTCCTGACTGGGGCATGTGCCCTTAGCTCCGTGTCCTCTGGAAATGGGGGGTACCAGCAGCTCCCAGCACCCAGGGTTTCTGTGAGGATTACCTGAGTGATGTATGGAGAGTGCTCAGAAGGATAACTGTTTTGTAAAAAGCACCCAGTAAAATGTTGACCATTATTATTCTAATTCTTACCGTGATCTGACATTCAGAAACAAAGATTTTCTGAAAATTTTCCACATGCTCAGAATCCATGGTGACTCATGTTGACACAGATGAGGATAAAAGACCCTTTCTCAGCCATTAAAAATGTAAGCGAACAGTAACATACAACACTTCACGTCTCAGAAGATCGGTCACCTGTGCACAGCACACGGGCAGGAATGTTCCTGACCAGGCTAAGACCCAGCCGAGCACCTGCGAGCCCGGCATGGGGAGCTCATGCGTGTTGACGGGGCCCACCTTTAAGCCCTGCCTCACAGCCTGCAGAATGATCTCAACCACGGTGGTGGTCTTCCCAGTGCCAGGAGGCCCATGGATGATGGCAAGCTCTTTCTGGGACAGCGCAAAGGAGACCGCTTCCTTCTGGGAGGCATCCAGGGAAGTGTTATAGAATGGCAGCGGCTCTGTGGGAGAGGCAACAGTGTTAGGCTCCAGCTCAGTGCCCCCAGTACTTCCTCCTGTCAGGGGGCACTGACCGAAGGAAGTGCCGACCACGGGGCTCCGGGACCTCCCTGGGAGCCAGCCAGCCGACACAGAATCAACCTGCTTGGGCTTCCAATGGTTCCTCCCAGGACAGGAAGAGGCAGAGTATGGACCACAGGCCCGGTGCAGCCGGCTGCCTGTTTTCGTGAGACCAGTTTCCCTGGGACCAGCCATGCCCATTCACTGACGTGCTGCCTCTGGCTGCTACATCAGCCCACAAAGCCAAAAATATTTACAATCCATCCCTTTATTTAAAAAGTTTGCCAATTGGGGCAACTGGGTGGCTCAGATGGTTAAGCGTCTGCCTTCGGCTCAGGTCATGATCCCAGGGTCCTGGGATCGAGTCCCGCATCGGCCTCCCTGCTCCTTGGGAGCCTGCTTCTCCCTCTGCTTCTCTCTCTCTCTCCCCCTCTGTCTATCATGAATGAATAAATAAAATCTTTAAAAAAAATTAATTAATTAATAAAATAAAAAGTTTCCCAACTCATGCTCCACAATAACAGACCTTTCTGAAGTAAATGTTTCTTGGAATCTATTCATTTCTACTAGGGGCGCCTAGGTGGCTCAGTCGGTTAAGCATCCGACTCTTGATTTCAGCTCAGGTCATGATCTCAGGGTCATGAGATCGACGAGCCCCATGTCGGGCTCCACACTCAGCAGAGAGTCTGCTTAGGATTTTCTCTCCCCCTCTGCCCCTCCCCTCCACGTGCACTCATTCTCTGTCACTCTCTCAAAAAATAAATAAAAATTAAGTTATTTATTTCTATCATGTTGCCCCTTTATAAGTGCCCACAAAATGACAAAAACAAATGACAAAAAGGAATTAGGAGCAAATTTCGGAATCCTGTTTGTGAACACTGAATCTTCCATGATGAAGACCAGTTATCTGCCTCCTGTGCTCTGTGCTCCGTGTCCGGCTCTGCAGGGTCCCTGTGCGTGGAGACACCCAACCCGTGAGGGAGCAGAACGCCGGGGCACAGCGCCCTGAGCTGGCCTGGCCAGACGGACACAAAGTTGAAAAGCAGCAGCAGATCACCTGACCCAAAGCCCCAGCGCACCCCACCCTCCACACTGTACCCCTTTTCCTTAGCTATCCACCTAGCCACAATTTACCGTGCTCCCTAAAACACAGTAAATAAATTTCTAATTCAGTGTCCGCATAGTAGCCTCTCGATAAATATTTGGCAGAATAAAACACTGAAACGTGAGTGCGTGCAGAACCTGGAGGTACCACCCAGCAGCCCTGTGCTTAAAGCCAACACATCATTGGGTGGTCGGCACAGGCCTGACGTCACATGGGCGCAGGATAAGCCCTGTCACCCCAGGTAGCAGGAGAGACTGAAGGTTCACTGAGGCCATGCTGGGAAGGTGGCAAAGTCAGATTGTGGAGGATTGGCAAATCACGGCAGCTGCTTGTGGAGACAACATGCTCCCCTCAAAATGGGTTCTTCAAGACCATAGAGGGATAAGAGAAAGTGCAAAGACAAGGAAGGGGTGCGTGTGTGCACATGTGTGCACACGTAATGTCTGTATGCGAAAGACACGGTGCTCTACGTGGAAAAGACTAGAATACACACAAATACTGGGGAGGCTAACTACAGATGGTAGATTCCCAAGTGCTCTGTTTCCCTTGCTAACGCGCTTCTCTATTTCCAAATATTCTACAATTAACACATATTATATTACTCTTCTCATCAGAAATAAGCGATCTTCAATTTGAAGGATGCCGAGAAACAATCAAATGTGTTTAGAATTAGGACTTGAAAGTTGTTTTTGTTTTGGGGGCTTTTTTTAAGATTTCATTTATTTATCTGACAGAGAGAGAGAGAGAAAGAGAGAGAGAGACAGCGAGAGAGGGAACAGAAGCAGGGGAGTGGGAGAGGGAGAAGCAGGTTCCCTGCTGAGCAAGGAGCCCCATGTGGGACTCGATCCCAGGACCCTAGGATCATGACCTGAGCTGAAGACAGCCGCTTAACCTACTGAGCCACTCAGGCGTCCCAAGTTAGGACTTTTCAAACAAACACAAAAACACTATTAAGCGCAGACTGTGCTCAGCCATCCTCTTTCCACAAATCACTGAGCTAGAACATCCTTACATCTTAAAAGAACAAAGATACATTCGAGAGAACATTGTAAAGTCAACAGAATGAGCTGCTTCCTTGCACTGAGTACACGAGAGTCCAGTCCACGTGAGTCACTCAAAGAAATTTATAAAAGACGTGAAAAGAGATGCCTTCTAACTGCCCGTCCTCGAACTCTCCCTCAAACACCCTGGGCCCTGCTGTTCTCGGTGTTTCCACAGTGACTTCAATCAGAAAAGAAAACACAAAGGTTCTTACGTATCTCACTGGCAGGACTGGGGGCTGATCCACCAAAGAGGACCTCTATGAGTGAGAACGCGGGGCCGGAATGGTACTTCTTTAGGGTGATCAGAGCCCTGCCAGGGGAGAAAACGAGAATTAGGAGTTTGGTGAAAACCAGACATTGACTCCCTGCCCAAACCCCTGCCCAGCGTGGCCACCTGCAGCTGCCGTCTCCCATGAGCGGCCCCCAGTGACTCCACACTCAATGCAACTGCTCCCTTCTGCCCGGCAGGACAAGCGGTCAGGGTGAGTGAGTGGTGCTTGAGGAAAAAGAACATGTGATTCCCAGTCACACCCTTACTTCTTCAGTCGCTTGTAAGTGACATCATTGGCAAGTTTTAACAGTCTGTAGGCCTGCTCCCGGTCCAAGCTCAGCTGGAAGTCATGGGACTCGTCAAAGGCCACCGTGACCGATCTCTGCGTGATCCGGGTCAGGATCCCCGTGGCCAGCTGACTCCCTTCGTCACACAGACCCACTATATCGCCTGTAGAAACAAAGATTCAAGTTACACAAACACTGCGCAGAGTTAAGCTGTGAATTATTTTATATAATAAATTCCAGCATATTTCAAATAACCTATCTCTATTGCTCTCTTTAGGAATGAAACCAGTAGCGGCAAAAGTTTTTTAACCAACACCTAAATTAAATATGAAAATTGACTTGAGATCAATGAACCGTTTAAGACAAACATGCCAGTCAATAAAACATTTAAAGTGCCTACTCACTCTGTGCCAGGCGCTGCTCTAAGCAGTGGTCTGATTAAAAACAAGACACAGATGTCTGCACCAAAGGTTTTAAGGAAAGACGAAGCCCAGGAGGAGATGGAGAGGGACACGGGCATCATTTTAGAAACAGTGTATGGCAAAGGCTCCTCTGAGTGGTGGCAGGTAAGCAAGACGGGCCCTGAACAAAGTGGGGGCCACAGCACATCTAGGGGAGAACATTCCAGGCAGAACGGGAACATGAGTGAAGGAGGGAGAGAGGTCATTTGCTGCCCACTCAGCACAGATCTCCCCCACTTCCCATGGTAATTGTTGGGTGATTCACTCATCTGCTAGGTGACCCTGACACCAGGGAAGGAGCATGCAACCTACGCCTGAACCAGTCGCTGCATCCCACGTCTCCGGCCACAGTGACAGTTCAGGGATGAACACAGGACCAAATCTGCCCCTGAGATGCAGTGAGACTTTTGCTTGGCACCTGGGAAAAGGCCCTCCGTCTGTCCAGCTTGACCAGAAACCTGAGGGCATGTCGGGGCCAGAACTGCTATCAGGTGTTGCCTGAGAAGGAAGCCAACCCAGAAGACGGCAACGCCAGGAAATGGAGAGAAGTTAACTCCAAGCGACCTCCCATGAACCCTGAAGCCAATCTTCTAGTATCACAATCAATGTAGTCCTTCTTGCCCAAGCCCATTTGGCTTGCTTTTCTAAAAAAAAATTTTTTTAAGATTTTTATTTATTCGTCAGAGAGAGAGAGAGTGCACACAAGCAGGGAGAGGGACAGGCAGAGGGAGAAGCAGGCTCCCCGCTGAGCAGGGAGCCCGATGCGGGACTCAATCCCAGGACCCCAAGATCATGACCTGAACCGAAGGCAGATGCTTAACCGACTAAGCCACCCAGGCATCCCTGGCTTAGCTTTTCATCACCTGGAACAGAAGACAGTTCTGACCAAAACAGACTCCACTCTGAGATAAAGCCAGAGCTACTCATGTATTTACACTCCCTCTATTCCGTGTCAGAAAGTATATGCCACAGTCAACCAGGCACCAGGCACGCTCTTAGCCTGGGCTGTGTTTTCCTCCAGGCGATGAGTTTCATCTGTACCTCGAACCTTTTCTCTGGCTCCTTCCCCAACTTTATAGAGATAAGCAGCAGATGGCAACAATGCTCCTGGGGCAGGGTCTGGTTCTGTGAGGAGGGCCCGCTGTGGGGCTGAGCACAGAGGACCCCATGCCTCCTGGGACCTCCCCACCAGCGCCCTGCATAGAACTGACATTTCTTAGCTGAGCTTTAAAACTGCTCTGCAGAAGAAAAAGTAACAACCTCACCTCAATCTGATCAACAGTTGCAGCGACACATCAGATTTTCCACAGAAATGCTGCTTCCCCTGACTTCCTGTTTATGAACCCCTCATCAATCTCTGGGGTCACACTCCACAATGCCAGCTAACTGAATATACTACGGAATAGATTTTTACTTTTGGTTTTCAGGGTTTAGGACCCCCCCCACGGACCTTCGACCCCAACGGCGAAGCAGAAAGGTGCCGCTCTAACGTCCCCAGCCCCCATCTACAGAGGGCGGGCGGCGATGAGCTCTAGCTCACTTCACAAGAACATGTAGGACCTGATCCCAACCAGCGGCCCTTCATCCTCTCTGTCTCCAAATCCAGCCCAACAACCGTGGGCAAGAGTTTGGGAAATCAGAATAGGAAATCAAAAACCCATCACCACCAAAACAAGGTGGAGACTTTTCTAGAGCAAGTCCAGCACAGCAATGCTGCTGTCTCCAGGTCTGGGGGCTACACCAGACACGCCGGTGTGTGGCTTAGCGGCCTCTTCTCTCCAGCAGGGCTGGCATGAGTGTACCCCGAGTGTGCTGGGCACGAGAACCCAGGGGAAGACAGAACCATGCACACCGCACCACGGCGGTCCAAGGCTAATACGAAGACAGTCACATGTAGTTTTACCCTTTCTAGGAGCCGTGATAAAAAAAAAATTAATGGGCGCTTGGGTGGCTCAGCCGATTAAGCGTCTGCCTTCGGCTCAGATCATGATCCCAGGGTTCTGGGATTGGGCTGTGTTGGGCTCCATGCTCAGCGGGAAGCCTGCTTCTCCCTCTACCCTTCACCCCTGCTCATGGTCTCTGTCAAATAAATAAAATCTTAAAAAAAAATTTCTTTTAAACAAACAAGTAAATTGATCTTAATGACAACATTTTTTAACCCAATACATGACAGATACTATTTCAACATGTATCAGATTTCAAAAAAAATGACTCTGGAGATAGTCTAAATTTTTTGGTACTCGAGCTTCAAAATCTGGTGTGTTCTGCCCACAGGTCAAGAGCTCCAGAGCCACCTGTGGCTGGTGGCTGCCATTCTGGACACACAGACCTAGACTACCAAAAAGCCACATAAGTGGTGAACTCCTAATTAAGGGTTCTTCGTTGCCACGCTTTATTCTCCAACTAGCCACGTGCAAGCCGGTCTCCACGAGAGTAAAAGTCACAGTTTGGAGACCAGTGGTATGCAACACATGCCTACGTCACAAACGCACAGACCTGAAGTAAAGCTGTTGCTGGGAAGCACCGCGGCAGATGCATATCTCCTGGGCTCAAAGGTGACCAGCAGCCGCCCATACAGCCCGGTCCGCTGGCTGGACACCTGCAGCTTCAGCAAACACACGCCTCGGCTCTGCAGTTCTTTTGGAGAGATGTTTTCCTGCCAAGACCTGGAAGACACCCAACACTGAGTGTTCAATATTTACGCTTTACCAACTTTTACTTCCACCCATACAGGACGAAAGTAAAAGGGAGAGAAAAGCAGACAAAGATCTGTGCACGGGCACTAAATAAAACCCAAAAGGGTTCCACATCTGCCCTGGCATCCTGCTCCTCCCCCACCCCTCCTGCAGGTAGAGCTGGTCTCTTTACCTGCTCTACTCACACTCTGCGCCTGGTTCCCCGGGGTCACTAAGTCCATCGGTGCCCCCACCAACCGCCCGCCATCTGTACCCGCATGCATCCACTCTGCCTCTCGTCCTCACCACCATAACCCTGGTTCAAGCCACACCCCTCATCGTCTGGACCAGACAGAGCTTCCTGCCTCCTAACTGCCTGACCTCGGGGGCTTGCCCTGACCAGTCGCAAGCAGGAGCACCCACAAAATCCACCCTATCCACTCCCCTTTGAAACTTAATAAAGGAAAACCTCACTAAAGTGGAGTGGGGAGGCCAGAAGGGGGAGCTGCACCATCCCCTGTCAGTTACAGACCCTGACAGGACAGAATCCTCAATCAAGCAACAGGGAAAGATGCACATTGCATACCCTACAAGAAATCCACCACCCCTCCAACTCATCCAGTGAGCAATGGTCATCACCCTGAACTCCTGCCTTTCTGTAATGGACTTCCATTCAAAACAATCCCTCCCACACCCTCCTTCTCCGTAAAATAAAGGTCCTCTCCGTCATTTGTTGCTCTAACCTAGAGTTTGTGCCACAGCTTCCTTGGCCGGAATTTCAATTCTCTGCCATTATGAATAAACCCATCTTGCTAGTAAAATAACTGGCAGTTTTATTTTTAAGGTTAACACCCACCCCCCACCCCCCCGCACTTAACGCTCAGAGAGCCATCCTCCACGCACAGAATACAACACAAGCTCACCCACAAGGCCCTTCTCAATCTGAGCACTGCCTACCTCTCCGTGGGTGCTCACTCTCCTCTGGGTACTGAGTTGAGCACCTGACAGCAGACCATCTCGTGCTCACCGCAAACCTGTGAGGTGGGAATAATCCTACTTCACAGGCGACGTAGCTAAAGATCAGAAATGTAACGTGCAAAGTCCCACAGCCATACATGGAGCTGGGGTTCTACCCAGGTCGATACAACCGCAAAAGCTCTTAATCTTCAAATCAAAAGCCTCGCACACAAACCCATCCGCGTTTGCAGTGCAGTGAATCAGACTGCCTAGCCTCCAACCCGACTCCACCTGTGTCACCTTGGCCAAGTTACTGAACTGCTCAGTGTCACAGCCTCCTCAGGCACAAAATCAGAAGAACACTGAGGGTTAAAGGAACGAACATACCGAAAGAGCATTTACAGTACTCTGCACGCGTTCGCTGTTACTGTTTCAGCTAAATGAGTATTCACGTCCAGGCAGCAAGCAGGGCTCTCTCTAGTGCCCATCTCCCCACGCCTCATACAGGAAGGCTCCTCCACCCACCTCACTCATTTTTGAGCTTGGTACCACCTGTCCCTGAAGCCCGCCTTAGCCTCGCACCTCCCAGGGGGAGCTGGTCTTCCTCCACACTTGCTCGGCCCTTTCTGAGAGCCCGCGCTCGCGCACGCGCGGACACACAGCGTGAGCGCACCCAGCTGGAAGGCACCATTTACACGGACCCAGGCCCACCCCGTGCCCAGGCCCAGGCCCCTGCCCCGGTCCCCTGCCCAGGCCCTGCCCAAGTCTCTTGCCCAGGCCCACCCCCCTGCCCAGATCCCCTGCCCACCTCTCTGCCCCCGCCCAGGTCCACTGCTGCCCAGGCCCAGGCCCACCTCTGCCCAGGTCCCTTGCCCAGGCCCACCCCTCTGCCCAGGTCCCCTGCCCAGGCCCAAGCCTTCCCCCACCCCTACCCCCGCCCAGGCCCACCCCCAACCCCGCGCCAGCCCAGGAGGCCGCATCCTCGAGCCCTCCCACCGGCCCCGCACCGAAGAAGGGAAAGGGCTGAGGACGCGCTGAGGGAAGAGGCAGGACCTAGGGCTGCATGTTTGGGAGTGGGGGGCTCCAGGCCGAAAAGAAAAGGCTTCTTAAGGACCCCAAACCGGCACGGGCCGCCCGGGGTGGCCCATCCCCAGCGGCGGCCGAGCCCCCCAGCGCCGCTGGCGGGACTCGGGGGGGCAGGAGGGCAAATCTCTGCCCGAGGCCAGCGGGGCTGGGGAACTGCCGACCGACGCCGTACCTGCGCTCCTCGACCTCCGCGTCTCTCTCGAGCTCCAGCAGGTCCAACTGCCTGGTCACGAAGCTCTCCACAGTCGCCGAGGCCATGGCCAACGCCGGGCCCGGGCCCAGGGCCGCCGAGCTCCGGCTGCCGCGACAGCCGGAGTTCCCGGGCCGGACCCTGTGCGTCGACGCACAAGGTTCGCGCCGAGGCCGTTTCCGCTTCCGGCCGAAGCTGCGGGAAGATGGCGGCGCCCGTGACGACCCGGATCGTGACGGTCGCCTTCGGGGGGCTGGTGTCCGCGTGCCGCCGCAGCTGCCTGAGAGTGTCCGGGCCCGGAGCGGGTGAGACCCGGGTGGCGGGGTGAGAAGAGGGAGCGGGGCGAACGGGGCGTGCGGGTCCGTGTCTGCCTCGGTGCCTTCGGTGTTGACCGCTTTTTTTCGGTGCGGTGCATGTAGTACTCGCTTTGCAGTCGGGGAAACCCGGGTTCGGATCCTGGTTCCTTTAGTTAGCGGCTTCGCTACAGACATCAGCTCTTCAACTCCCTACAGTGCCTGTGTTGTCCGGGGAGCAAACTGAGGCTCGGTTCAGACAACTTAGGGAACTTGCCCAAGGTCACACGGCAGGGAGGTGGGTCGAGAGCGATTCAGACAGCTCGGTACGGCTCCCAAGCCCGTGCTGTACCATTGCTCCCAGGCTTCGAGCCACTCTTTAGAACCTCCGCTGTCCTCCTCTGGAAAGTAGTGGTGAACGTCCTTACCAAATCTTAACCCATTCAGTAAAAGCAGCAGCCGTATTTTTATGAGGTTCAAAAAAGTTATGTTCGCCGGAAACACTGTATTTTTGCTTGAAATGATTGGAGTGTGTTATTTGTGTGTGGGAGTGTTTAGGTATGTTTTAAAATTAAGTCTAATTGTATATTTGGCCGTATTAAAGAATCGTTCCCTCTTTAAGATGGGATAATAGTGCTCCCGTTATGTGCGTTTTCTAAGAATATTGTTCATAGACGTGTACTGACATCTTTACTGATTAAACAATGTATCTGTGATTTACTTAAAAATAATTGCAAAGTTGGGCCAGAGGCAGTGTGAATCAAGTGAGTTGTTAACTGTTGAGTCCGGGAACAGCTGCTCAAGGGCTCTGGTCTCACGATTCTGTCCTCTTTACTTTCGTGTGCTTGACGTTTTCCATTAGTAAAACTTGGATTTAAGTACGGAGGGACGTTTTAACAAAAGCACTGAAAATTACTCCGTTCTACCGACATAAAACCACCTCTGGAATGCTGTATTCAATTCCAGTCTCCCACCTTAAGAAACACAGATAACATGGAATACAGAGAAGGCGACCAAAATGATAAGCGGGTGGGACCTTGAAGAGTGAGAGAGGAAAACAGGATGGTAGACACACCACAGTCCTCAGAGACCTAAAGGATGACCCCATGAGAGAGGAGGGAGTACATTTGTTCTTTCTGGGGTTCAGGGCTAAGTCAAGACCATAGCTGAGAGTTACAAGGAAGCAGATCAGGTGCAGAAACTTGCCAGCTGAGCCTTTAACAATGGGGTGGCTCCCAAGAGAAGTGCTGAGTCCCCCGTCAGGGCGTATTTCAACCAGGGCTTCATGTGCTGACTCAGCAGAGTGGACTTCATTCATTCACCCACCATTTATTGAGCACCTTTTTTGCATCACGAACTGATGGGGGAGGGGTGGAATACATCAGTAATAAACATAAATAATCCCTGCTTTTAATGGAGGTAGCATTGTGTGAGATGGGGAGGAGAAGCAGGCATGGGGGGGGGGGGGACTGGAACCTCCGTAGGTTTTGAGATGCCTGTTAGATTTGCAACAGCAAATAGACAAGTGGATGATCAAATCCAGGCTGCAGGTGTAAACCTGGGAGTCACCAGTGTAGACGGGTTATTTAAATTCATTCCACTAGATGCAGTGGGCAGAGGAATAATAGAGAAAGAAGAGATAAGGCCGAAGGTCTAAACCCCAGGCACAGCGAGGTAGTGGAGGACAAACCAGCCCAAGACAGCAATAATTGGGAACACCTGCTAACAGGTACCTATAAAAGGGTGAATTTTATGGACTGTCAATTGTAGCTCAATATAAAAAAAACACGCATCAGTAGATGCAAGAAGTAGTTGACAGAATTCAACATCCATTCATAACAAAAACTCTCAAAAAAATAGATACAGAGGAAGCTTTTTTTTAATTTAGTAGGCTCCACGCCCAACGTGGGACTCAAATTCACAACCCCAAGATCAAGGGCCGCATGCTCTACCAACTGAGCCAGCCAGGAGCCCCACAAATGAAACTTCAGGAACAAGACATCTTCGGAGATAAATGAATAAATAAACCCTTGACAGTTCCTGAGTTGCTGTCCTCTGCTTTTTGCTCCTAAGCTCTGCATTTGATTACTGGGCCCTTCGCTTGGTAGACCGTGATTGCCTTTGTCCCCTGGTGTATTAGTCATCTACTGCTGCATAACAAGTTACCCCAGAGCTTAGCAGCTAAAGATGACCAGCGTTTGTCATGCACAGCACTTACAGGAGCAGCCTAGCTGGGTGATTCTGGCACTCTTGTCAGCTGGGGCTGGGCTTTCTGTTTCCAAGCTCACCAGGTGGGCCGTGGGCAAAAGGCCTCCAGTCTTTTATAACTTAATCTGAGAGGTGCTGTGCCCTTCCCTCTACCACATGCCATTGGTCACAGAAACCAGCTCTGTTGAGGAGGTGGGCTCCGCGGGCCGTCTGAAAAGCACAGAACAGCATCTGAACCCATTGGGCACTTGGCGGTCAAGGATCGGGTCGGTGGGTGAGCGGTTCTGGTTTTAGGCCCTTTTTGATGGCATGAGAACACATCTTGACACACACGAGCAATAACTAAGCGATGTTGTTCTAGCTTTGTTGACCTTGGTTTTCCCGCAGGTGCGTTGTGATCTGGGGCTCTGACTCGGGCACCAGCAGTAGTACTAGTGTATTTTGCTTTCTGAAGAGCAGTGGCATTTCTTACCGGTAACGATCGCTGTTTCTTGTTCCCTCAGCTTCCCTGGGGTCCGCTTCCCGAAGGTTCGGTTCGCAGAGCACTTCAGTTCCACAAGGGTAATATATCAAAACGTGGGTTTGGGTGACTCGTCATTTGTAGGACTGTCTTTATAAAGTCAAACTGGCATATGCGTGGGTTTTCGAGAACATCTAAATTTTCTCTTAACCTTTTGATAGTAGTTTTTTAAAACCCTTGACATAAACATAGATGGAACATCAAGCGTCCAAAGATAAATGTGCTTCTAGGCCTTATGCAGCTGATTTTGTTAAGGAAAGCTTGTGGCTCCTAATTAGAGACTTCTAAGTGGGAAGATGGACTCACAGGAAGGTTGGATCAGAATTTTTAGGAAGAACTTAAATATCATTTGGAAGAAAAAAATAAGTATCACTTGGAAGAGTTTGTTTAGTATTAAAATACACTTACGACAAAAAAAAAAAAAACCTTTTTTTTAAAGACTTTATTTATTTATTTAAGGCGGAGACGAGAAAGAGAGGAGAATCTCAAGCCAGACTCCTCACTGCGCGCAGAGTCTGAATGCGGGGCTCACTCACGACATCAGGAGTTAGACACTTAACCGACTGAGCCACCCCAGGGGAAAAAAACCTTTAATGTAAACTACAGAAAGTAAATTGGACAAAATCACACCCGCTGGGAGGAATATCCAGGAGCAATAGAGGGTGACAGTGAAGAATTAGGAAGCTCCTGGGTCCTATCCTGGCCCCGCCCCTTGCAGCCCAGCGTCCCTGAGCTTTGTTTCCTCTTCTGCAAGATGGAAGTGGTATTAGGATCTCTCTCAGTGGAGTTCTGTGTACATTCAGTAAATTTCTACATTTAAAGAGCTTAGGACAGCGCCTGGCATACAGGGAGTTGTCAAGAGTATTGGCTGCTCCTGCATCGCAGACTCAGAAGTGGGGAGATTCAGGGGGCTTTTATGTTTCTCAAAAGAGGAGTCGAAAAACAGAATCAGGTTATAGAGAGAGATCCTAAGGGGGAATGTCAGTTACTTTGGTTTATTCTTTCTCTCTCTTTTTTTTTTTTAAGATGTTATTTATTTATTTGACGGAGAGAGACACAATGAGAGAGGGAACACAAGCAGGGGGAGCGGGAGAGGGAGAAGCAGGCTCCCCGCTGAGCAGGGAGCCCGACGGCGGGGCTCGATCCCAGGACCCCAGGATCGTGACCTGAGCCGAAGGCCTGTGGAGTGCCGGGTTTGCGGCATCTGTTGTTTCGCGGTCGGCAACAGAGGACAGCCAGGCCTGGCGAGGAGGCCAGAGCTCCTACGTCAGACCCCGCTCCTCCTTGTCCATCAGAGGCCACTGCCTGGCCACAGAGCGGGAGCGTGTTTCCAGGTGCTCTGAGAGGAGCACAGCGAACGAGTACAGTTTCATTTTGTTGGCCAGTTGACACCGCAGTGCCCCGAACCCCAGTGCGGAGAGCATTTGTTGTACACGCCCGTGTTGAGCGCCTGCTGGCTGCCGGTAGCAGCACAGGGGCCTGGGGCCAGCTGCAGAAGCAGCGGCTCTTCCCCGGTGAGCAGGCTTTTTTCCTCGCTGGAGCTCTGCTGCAGAAAGACTGAGGTCAGGAAAGGTTCCCCGTGTGGCGGCAAACAGCAACAAAAGCTTTAAAACGGTTCTGAATAATTGAATTCGATACAGGCTCTCCTGAGCTCTCCCCTCTTTGTAGACTTCAGGAATTCGAGGCCAAATGAGATCAGGAAGTGGGAAAGACCCTGCCATCTCCTGTCGCCCATGGGCTCCCCTCCCTGCACAGTCGGCTCATCTGCTCCAGGCTGAGCAGGGGGCGGGACAGACGCCTGGCTGCAACACAAGACAGGCAGTGACGGCCGTGCCATGGCCGCTGAGTGCGCCCCCACACTGCCCGGTCCTTCTGGGCACACCGTCCCTCCTGACCCTGCGCGACCCTGGAGGCAGGTGCTTTTTTTATTCTCGTTTGCTCCATGAAAGAAATGGGAGCTCAGAGTTGTGAGATGCTTGCCAAGGTCATGTTACTCTGGTGACAGAGGTGGGGTTCAGATCCGGGCCTGGCTCCTGTCTGGGCATGAAGGCCGAGCAGGCACCTACCTGGTAGGAGTTAGAGGTCGGGGCAGACCGGCTTGGGGCAGAGCAGGGGAAGTGTTCCTGTCGCGGGAGCCCTGCTCGCAGAGCCCTGGAATGCCAGGGTGAGGCGCGAGAGCCCGGCTGGAGGCAGAGAACTTGCCCTTGGGTGGAGGAGAGAGGGGGGGCAGCACTGCAGCTCATACCTCTGAGAGCCCGTGTGCCCCAAGGACGCTAAGAAGGGCCAGTCTTCTCTGCAAGTAGTTATTCCCAGGAGGGGCTCTTCTGGAATAAAATGGTTGGAATTCCTGTTTTGATTATTGAGTGATTAGTGGGTGTTTCTTGAACTACGCGGCCCACCTGAGAGGCTGCGCAGGAGCCCGTCCTTGGTCCCACCAGGGGGCAGGTCTGTACCCAAGACTCACGCATCGGCAGGGCAGTGACAGCCCCCCAGCCTGAGCACAGCCATTTCCTACAGACTCTGAACTGTCTTCCCATGGGTGTGCCACACACATATAAACTGTGTTTTACAGATACGTTCCTAAAACATCGCTGAGTTCACCACCTTGGCCAGAAGCTGTCCTGCCAGACCCCGCTGAGGAGACCAGACACCATGCAGGTAACAGAGGCAGAAACTGGAGGGTGGTGGTCCCTCCTCCCTTCACCGAGATGGTCCCCTGGCCACAGAACAGGATCTCATGTTTCTACGTGCCCTGAGACCCAGCGCGGTGTGAACACTCAGGCTCATTTTTGCCACTTGATGCAAAAATTTAAACCCTCGTTCATTTCGCAAATGCTCCCAAGCACCCACCGTGGTCAAGGCAGGCGGTGTAAGCGAGGGAGGGGCCCTTGGTCCATCCCTGTCTCCCTGGTGTTGGTAGGAACGTGGGGGCAGGGGAAGACTTCCCCACAGTCAGAAGAGCCGGGGGTGCCGGTGCTGTCCCGGGAGTCGCAGAAATTGTCGGGGTGTCGGGACACAAGGAGGGACAGTGTGGCCGGCCACCGTTGCCATGAGCGAGTGTGGGATCCTAGTTCCCTCACAAGGCAGGAGATGCAGGTCAGCACGGGGCATCTTCCAGTTTTAAAGTACTGTTTGAGATGCGGCGCAAGATCAACGGTGTTCTGCCCCTTCTCCAGCCGCGGCTCCAGCCTGACTCTGCTTCCGAGGCAGGAACTGTGTGTTCCTCTCCAAGCCCCCAGCCCCAGGCCAGGCTGGGTGGGTCAGGGCTCGTAGACGCTTAGCAGACAGTGAACGGGGCAGGATAGAGGAGACCATGAGCTGAGGTGAGGCCGTGGCAGCCCAGAGCTGTGTGCAAGCCCAGAGGCTTGCAAGTAAATCTAGCACCAGGGGGTGTAATTCTAGCTTTTCCTGGTTTGCAGAAAGGCCTCTCCTCTCGCTTTGCCAGTCCTCTGGCTTTTTCTTAATAAAGACCGGGACTCCCACAGGGTGAAGGTCTTTCCACCCCAGAGTCAGAGAGATGGAGCCAGGCACGCGGAGTGCGCAGGCCAGAGAATCACGGGTGGCCATGGGGCATTCCATGAGGTCTGGGAGGATGCGTGTCTCTAGAAGCCCCCCACGCAGACGAGCCCATGCTCCTAGGAATGGCAGGCCAAGCGCTGGCCGTGGGGAGGGGTGCGGCCTTCAGTGGGTGACCTCACCAGTGGTGCCATCTGTCACATCGCCTCGTGTCCCTGCTGCCGCTGGAGCTTCCTGCCCTGCTGAGGGAGAGCAGGGCGCACATGGCCTCGTATCACTGTCGCTGCGGGCCTGGGCCGTGAGGGGCGGCGCGGCTGCCATGCCCAGTGTGAGCGGCTGACTGGCCCGCTGCCTGTCCTGTTTTCTGCCCCACAGAAGTCGTGGGGAAGGTGAACGAAATGATCGCCAAAGGCCGATACGGCCGACTCTTCGCTGTGGTGCACTTCGCCAGCCACCAGTGGAAGGTGACCTCTGAGGACCTGATTTTAATTGACAACGAGTTAGACATTGCGTGCGGAGAGAGGGTACGGCTGGAGAAGGTGAGACCGGCCATGCCTGTGTACCTGGGGGCTCCGTCACCAAACGTGCCTTCCTGCCCCCGGGTTCATCCCTGGGGAGGCTTTCTTGGGTCAGTGGGCGAAGGCAAGCAGAGCCGAGGGTCGGGGGGCATGGGCGTCCCCTCCGGGTGTGGCGGCCCCGCTGGCTGCCCCCCTCCCCCAGGAGACTTCCTCGGAGCTGCTTATGTGTGCTGAGTGTTCTCACATCTCAGGAACGTTCTCCCATAGGAAGGAATGAACATCCTGGTTACAGACGGAGGGCTTTCCGCATATTTACAGAGAGAAGGTTTCGGCGGGAGTGCTGCTCGGCCTTGGCTTTGCTGGCTGCTTTCAGAGGCTGGTCTTAGAGGCGTCTCGCTGACCGATGTGCTTACCCGCCATTCTGCACTGCTCGGCTACGTATTTGGCCTCGCATGTCTACCCATCACTTACGATTCTGTTGGCTGTTGTGGGCGGCCTTCTTTGTTTTTTTCTTATTCTATTTATAAAAGTGTATAAAATCTAAGTTTTCAGGGACGCCTGGGTGGCACAGTCAGTTGAGCGTCCAACTCTTGGTTTCGGCTCAGGTCATGGTCTCAGGGTCGTGGCATCGAGCCCCGCCTCGGGCTCCACGCTTGACGCAGGGTCTGCTTGGGACTCTCTCTCCCTCTCCCTTCATGCACTCGCTTGAGCGCTCTTTCTCTCTCTCTCTCTCTTTCTCTCAAATAAACAAATCCTAAAATATATGTTTATATACATGTAAGTTTTCTATGATAGTTTTCTATATTCCCTCCTTTGTGCGGCAGAGTTTTTGTGTATTTACACCAAGGGGAGCATGAAACTCTGTTTGGTTTTTTTTTGTTTTTTTTAAAGATTATTTATTTGAGAGAGCGAGAATGAGAGAGAGTACATGAGAGGGGGGAGGGTTAGAGGGAGAAGCAGGCTCCTCACTGAGCAGGGAGCCCGATGCGGAACTCAATCCCAGGACTCCAGGCTCATGACCTGAGCCGAAGGCAGTCGCTTAACCAACTGAGCCACCCACGCGCCCCAAACTCTGTTTCTAAGACGTATTCTCACAGCCTTTGGTCTAAGCTCAGAGCTGAGCTAATCGACCGTATAGCCATCAGCAGCCAGCCGTGCTCGCTTCTTGATGACACGGGGGCTCTGTCGTGAGCCCCTGAGCAAGGGCACGTTTACTCCATAATGTCTTAAGATAAGTAGGAGACTTTAGGAGTCTATCTGAGAAGATTTCTAAAAAGACTTTTTTTTTAAGTTTATTTGCTTTTTTTAGTAATCCTTATACCCAGCGTGGGGCCTGAACTCACGATCCCAAGATCAAGAGTCATGCGTTTGCGTTCTACCAACTGAGCCGGCGGGCGCCCCCTAAAAAGACATTGTTTTGAAACATTTCACGTTAACGAGAACATTATAGAAAGCACAACCTAATGCAGATCGGTTTTCCTCACTTAGGAAATTCAGTAGCAGAGAACGCGTCAACCTGAAAGTAACTGTAAGATAGCATTTTGATTATTTGTCATCGTCAAACAGAGTCCATCGGTGTTGTTATAAAATACACTTTGTCTTTAAATATGTAAGTTTTATACAATCGGGTATTTTTTTTTTTAAGATTTATTTATTTGAGAGAGAGAGCATGAGAGGGGGGAGGGTCAGAGGGAGAGGGTGAAGCAGACTCCCCACTGAGCAGGGAGCCTGATGGCGGGGCTCGATCCCAGGACCCTGGGATCACGACCTGAGCCAAAGGCAGACGCTTAACTGACTGAGCCACCCAGGTGGCCCTGATCAGGTATTTTTCTTATCAGTAAAACTTAAGATGGTCTTCAACATCTACGAAAAATACCACTGCCCTCGCAGTGCAAAGATGTCTTCATTTGAGGCCACACTTGGCCACGCCTGGCCACGCTGAGGACGGTTTCTGGAACGTCCACATGGAATTTCCTAGTCTTTAAAAAAAAGCACACTTGTGGGCGCCTGGGTGGCTCAGTTGGTTAAGTGACTGCCTTCGGCTCAGGTCATGATCCTGGGGTCCCGGGATTGAGTCGCACATCGGGCTCCCTGCTCAGCGAGGAGCCTGCTTCTCCCTCTGACCCTCCCCCCCTCATGTGCTGTCTCTCTCATTCTCGCTCTCTCAAATAAATAAATCTTTAAAAAATATATAAAAAAACACACTTAAACCTGTATCTTAGCGGGATTAGCAGTTATGAACTGCCTTGAAAGACACTACAGTGTGATTTTTCCCTGTATATGTTACGACCTTCAATAAAAAGTTTAAAAAAAAAAAGCCACCGTTGTTTGACAGGACGGTTGACACTGTTCTCTGGATGCGCCATCACCGCACCAAGTGCTCAGGGACAGTGGTCCTGGCTCTGCCGTTGGGCCCGCACAGGAGGAACCCCAGGAGCTGCGGCACAGTAGCCCGGGGCCGGCCTGCATCCCCACCGGTTCGAACCCCAGGAACGGCTAGGAAGGTGGCCGGTGCCTTCCTCATGCTCCAGAGTCTGCGCCGCTGACTGTCCTGTCACTTGTTGGTAACGCGTCTGTTCCATTCGCAGGTCCTGCTGGTTGGAGCTGACGACTTCACGTTACTTGGCAAGCCGCTCCTTGGGTAACGCGCTCGCTCACGCCGGGCTTTGTCTAGGACCCACGCGGGCTGCATGGGAGGCCAGGCAGAGGACACCCGGGCCAAACCAGTGTTCTGTTACTAATTATTACAGTGGAGGCTTGTAAGATTTGTTGACAGACTACCCTGTTCTTTTGTTCTGTTTTTAAGTAAATGCTACCCCCCACGTGGGGCTTGAACTCACAACCCGAAGATCAAGAGTTGTGTGCTCTTCCAACTGAGACAGCCAGGTTCCCCTGTGCTGTTCTTTTTTATTATTATTAAATTACAATTCACATACACTATCGCATCCATTCTCTGTACCTTACCAAGTGCAGACCTCCATAGGCCGAGTTACCCTCTGTCACCTCCCCAAGTGATTACAGTCTTACCGACCGGACTCCCTGGGCAAAGTCACTTCATGATAGAAGTTCACACCCCTTGATCCCCGTCCCCCCAGCCTTCTCCCCTTTCTTCTACACGGTTCTTGATCATGCTTCTTGGCGGTTTTCAAAATATCTGTAGGGAGGACATACTACTTTTATAATCAGCAAAAAAGAAAGCAAAACTTTGGAAATTCTTACATAAAGCATTAGTAAGATTGAAAAATAAGAAGGTATGTCATTGATTATCTTTTTCCCTTCTAGAAAAGATCTTGTTCGGGTAGAAGCCACAGTCATTGAAAAGACAGAATCATGGCCAAAAATCAATATGAAATTTCAGAAAAGGAAAAACTACAAGAGGAAAAAAGGTAAGTTAGAGAAAGTGTGGCAGGCGCAGTGTCCCCGCCCCGCTTCGTCTGCTGGTCCTGCGGCTGCTGGGGGCCTGGGGCTGCGGGGGTGCAGGGGCCACGGACACCTGGGAGAGAGCTCTGCTCCGGTCTGGAGGTCACTCTTAACCAGGCCAAAGGTGTGGAGGGAGAGGGCCCTGGGAGCCTCAGGTGCTGCCGCCAGACTGCGGCTCAGCCGGTCACTGCGGCGAGGCAAACATTCGCCTTCACTGCAACCCGGCACAGCATGCCCCGTGAGACACGGACGGGGACACCAGAGGCGGCTCTCACGTCCTGCACAAAGACTGGACAAAGAAAGGGACGTGGTGGGGTCCTCTCAGCAGAACGTCGCCCAGCAGCACGCGCTAAGTGAACTGGCCCTCTATACGGGAACGGGAACGAATCTTCGATTCTAGTGGGGCCCGAGCAACACCTGACCTTGTGCCTCTGGGTACATATATCCGCCCACACGTATTTACACACATGTGTGTGTGATGGAACATGGGAAGGGGAGGAGGGGGAGCCCGTCTGCAGAGTTTCCAGGGGAGCAGGGAGGCTGGAGGGGCGGGGGGCTGTTGGTTGATAGAGAAGGCCAAAAATCAATATGAAATGTCAAAGGGGGAGCCAGGGGTGCCTGGGGGCGAGGGTGGGGTGAGGAGCGTGGGCTTCGGTGCACCGGCGATGGGATGCCTCAGACAGGAGGGCCCTCCTTCCAGCTCGGTCAGGGCGAAGGACCGGGCAGCAGTGTGGCTTGGTGATGAAGTGAGCGTCCATCTGATGGCCTCACTGCTGGGCAGGAAGTCCAGGGGTCTGCTGGGGACCCGGAGGGGGTCGGTTTGCAGGTGGGAAGGTGTGGAGGTGGGGTCAGGAGTCAGAGAGCTGAAGAAACAAAGCCTGCGTGGACCAGAGAAGGAGCTGCATGACGTGGTTCTGGAGGCAAGACGGGCGTGGACCAGGGGCAGCCGACCACCTGAGTCGCGTGGGGCGGGGGTGGCCCTGGCGCGGTCTCAGGAGACCCGGAGTGGAGCTGCAGGAGCAGCAGTGAGTCTGAGGGGTCACTTCACAGCAGAGGCCTCAACCGTGAGTGCCCCCGTGGGGGGGGCTCATGACCCGTGCGTGAGGGAGCAGAGGGGCCCTGGGGTGGGCTCAGCAGCCAGTTAGCAGGAAGAGAAAAAGAAGCTTCATTCGGTGGCATTTTGGTGCCCGCTGCAGGGGTGTCACGGAAGTGTGTGGTGCGAGGGGTCGGGAAGGTGAGGGCATTTCCTGGGTAAGGGCAGGAGCCCCGGGTTTCCCTGACCAGCCTCCTGGGGCAGGGGCAGGCTCCGCACATCCAGGACGGAGGGCCTCGGGGCACATGGGGTCACAGGAGGCCCCCAGCAGCTATCACTGCCCACTTTCTGCCCTTCCACCCTGGGGGGGCGCCCAGCCCAGGCCTGGCCTGCGCTCTCTCCGCCCTTGTCTCCTACATGTTACCCTTCTTTGTTCCAATCCTCGGCCCCCACCTCTGCCCAGGTAATCCACGAGCAGGAACAGGACCATCCCTGCAGGAGCCTCCCCTGGAAGTCACCTTGTGGGGGCCCCTCAAGGCTGGGACCCGCAGGCTGAGGCATCCTGTCTTGGGAAACATGTAGCACTCACAGCCCCTGGTCGCCACCGTAACTGCTGGCCGGAACTGCCGATGGCACGGAGTTACTAAAATACTCCGACACAGTAGGCTTCCTTTCCTTCAGGTCAGGTCTGCAGGAGCCTCTCTGCCACCCTGGGCCGCCTCCAGGCAGCCTCAGGTTCGACCGTTCGGAGCTGTCCACCCCCAAGCAGCCCACGGGTCTCACGGCACACAGGGGGAAGAAGGGCCAGGCCAGGCTGCTCCTGACCTCCAGCCTCCGGGAGTTACAGCTGCTGCTGCTTCCGACGGAGCGCACGGAGCGGGAGGGGGAGGCAGGCAGCGCCCCCCGTGAAGCCCTCATGGCACGGGGCCGGCAGGGCCCTCCACCTGGGGAAGGCTGGTGCCGGGCCAACTCCCTGTGGAAAGAGCAGGTGGTCCGGCGACAGGGTCTCACCGTAGCCCACAAACAGCATCAGACGTGGCCAAGCTGTGACTCTGTTCTCTCTCTTCCAGTTATTGTGAACCCACAGACTGTCCTCCGAGTAAACACCATCGAGATTGCTCCACGTTTGTGCTGATTGTGAAGCTCATGTTTACAGAATATAAAAATAAACTCCTGTTTTCTGGAGGCCATGTTTCTGAGTTCTGATATAAAAAGCTTTGCGTTCCTGTGACAGATTGTTCTAACTTGAGCACCGTGTCTGTGAGCTTAGTTTTGTAAGCAACAGCCTCCCTGAGCCAGAGGAGCCTGGAATTTGGGAAGAATGACAAGCCCGGCCCTCCCAAGCTACAGACTCGAGGCTTGTTTAGGAGACAAGGTTGTGTTCTTGGCTGCCCTCCACCCCACCGAAGGCGGCAGGGCCCAAGGGCATGGTGTGGGGGCGCGGCCGGGACCCGGGAGCTAGCCGAGGGAGACACAACCTGGGTTCTGCTTCTGGCAAGGTGGACAAAGCCTGAGCGAAGCCCACCTCCTGAGTGTACCTGTTGCTAGTGATTTGCTCTTTTAAGGAGCTGGGCTTCAAACTAGTCTGGGCCCAGGGTCCTTACTCTTGCTCTTGGTCCAGCAGGGAAGGAGGGTCACGGTGCAGGGGCTGGTGCTGCGACCACGGGCAGCACAGGCAGGACAGGGAAGGACGGGCGGCGGGCGGCGGGGGGCGGAGAGCCGGTGCTGCGTGCCATTCGGGGAACTGGGTGTGAAGGGACAGCAGAGGCGTTGTGGAATGGGTCCTAAAAGCAGCCACCTGTCCCGGGAGGCTTTGGGGCTGCCCAGACCTGGGTGGGGTCAGTCAGGCAAGGAGGGACAACAGGTGCTGAGCCCTGAGGTCAGGGAACGGGCGAGCGGGTTGGGGACGAGGGGCTCTCTGGACGGCAAGGCCCTCCGAGCTGTGTCATTCCCAGAGGTAGGGCCTTCCTCCCAGAGAATAGTCAGGGCTTGCGAGCCGCACAGTAAAACCCGTGGAACCGTAGTGCGTGCTTTCTTCTGCAGGAGGCCTTGGAGAGTCCCGTTGGGGGGTCGCGGGGTCGGCCCTGCTTTGTGGACATGAAGACCGGAGAGCTGGCGGCCCCTGGAGACGCTCCCCCTGCAGTGCCCTCCGTGGACGGCAGGGGGCACAGTCCCGCAGGATGAGGACACCCAAGTGGGCTGTGACGCGGGGGTGTGAGGGGTGGTGGGACCCAGCCCCCGAATGTGGAGCGCTCTCCCCTAAGGCCACGCCGCGAACTTCTGTGGACATCCCTCATGCTGACAGGAGTCACCTTCCACGTTCTCTGCCTTTGGCAGATCCATATGCTGGAAACATCCAGTAGGTTCTGGAAAGCCTGCTCAGGCCAGCAGTACAGCTCTGGGGCATGAGGTGGTTCCGGAGCCACAGACGTGGGTGTGAACCCCGGACCGGTGCACCCCAGGCCTCGACTGCCTCCCCTGTCAAATGCGGGAGATCCCAGTACCCGCTTCCCTAGTGGGGACCGCCGTGAGGACTCCGGGTGATGGGAAGAGCTGGGGCAGTATTCACCGTGCGTATTTACCCAGAAAGAGGCAGAACCTCTGGGGCGCCTGGGTGGCTCCGTCGTTAAGCGTCTGCCTTCAGCTCAGGTCATGATCCCAGGGTCCTGGGATCGAGCCCCGCATCGGGCTCCCTGCTCCGCGGGAAGCCGGCTTCTCCCTCTCCCGCTCCCCCGGCTTGTGTTCTGCTCTCGCTGTGTCTCTCTCTGTCAAATAAATAAATAAAATCTTAAAAAAAAAAAAAAAAGAAAGAAAGAGGCAGAACCTCTGCTCTGGGGAACTGGGTGATGTGCCTTCAGGGCATTAATAGGGCTGTTGAGCTCGTGAACATTTACTGCTTTTAAAAACTGGACTAGGCTTGGGGCACCTGGGTGGCTCAGTTAGGCATCCAGATTCTTGATTTGGGCTCAGGTCATGATCTCAGGGTCGTGGATTGGAGCCCCATGTTGGGCTCCACGCTCAGAGGGGAGTCTGCTTATTCCTCATCCTCTCTTCCCCCGATTCCTGTGCTCACTCTCTCTCTCTCTCTCTCTCTCTTGCATGCACACACTCTCTCAAATAGTCTTTTTTTTTTTCAAATTCTTTGTTTTATTAAAGATTTTATTTATTCATTTGAGACAGAGATACAGAGAGAGAGCACGAGCAGGGAGAGAGGCAGAGGCAGAGGGAGAAGCAGGCTCCCCACCAAGCCAGGAGCCCGATGCGGGGCTCGATCCCAGGACCCCGGGATCATGACCTGAGCCGAAGGCAGACGCTTAACCATCTGAGACACCCAGGCGCCCCTCAAATAAGTAAAGTCTTTAAAAAAGAAACCTGGACTAGGCTTTTTCACAGTAGCCAAAATGTAGAAAGAACTCAATGTCAGCAGGTGGATGGAGAAACGTAGGTGGCCCTTCGTTCAGTGGGATGTTGTTCAGCCTCGAATACGATGAAGCCCTGAGCGGCCTCCGCCTGGATGAACCTTGAGCACGCGACCCTGAGTGAAAGAAGTCGGTTACAAAAGGACATGTATTGTGTGATTGCACTTGTGTGAAATACCTAGAATTTGCAAATCCACAGGGAAAGCAGGAGAAAGTTTCCCAGGGGAGGCAAGCACTGGGGAAGAGGTAGCTATTGCTTAATGTTTGAGGTCATGGAAGAGTCTGCGTGTAGATGGGGGTGATGGTTGCACAACATTGGGAATATCATTAATGCCACTGGGTTGTCACTTAAAAATGGTTAGGATGAGGGGCGCCCGGGTGGCTCAGTCAGTTGAGTGGCCGACTCTTGGTTTCGGCTTAGGTCACGAACTCAGGGTTGTGGGGTCGTGTCCCCTGTCGGGCTTCATGCTCAGCACAGAGTCTGCTTGAGAGTCTCTCTCTCCCCCTCCCTCCTCCCCTCCCTCTCCCCATCTCCTCTCTTTCTCTCTCTCTCCCCCCAAAAATGGTTAAGATAGTAAATTCTATGTGAGGTAGATTATACCACAATAAAAAAAAAGGGGGGGGGGAACCTGGACTAGGTTAATGACATCACTTGACTTAAAAAAGAGAAATGGCCCACATCTGTATTTTTGCAGAGTATGAACGTCGGCTCCCAGGTTCTTCCCGACACAGCTGTGCCGTTCTGGCGGCAGACGGCGGACGCACGGCCCAGGGTTGGCAGGACGCTCTGGCCTGCACCCCTGCTTTGTCCACATCCCGCTGCCTCCCATCTCACCCAGGCCGGCTTTCTGTTCTCTTTTCCATAGGGACACCTCGCTGCCCCAGTAATAGCGTGGGCTTCACCCAGGGCCTCCAAGCGCCTGCCTGCCTCACCCCCTGTTAACCCAGCCCCCCCGCACAGCGGCACCCACCTTGGCCTGGCCCTCTCTGAGCACTGCCCCTCGACCTGGCGCCCCAGGGTGCTCCCCTGGCCTGCAGAGCTCGCTCACCCTCTCAAGGCCACCTCGAGACCTCCCGGCTGATCCCAGCAGGTCCCGAGAGCGCAGGGGGTGGGGTGTTAGGTCTTGTAAGGAGAGTATGGAATGGACAGTGGGAGACAGCCCAGCCCAGGGGTTAGGCACAGGGCTAGGAGTCCCCTCCATCACTAACCCGCCTGCCTGGCTGCTATGGATATGAGTCACCCCCTCGGATGGGGCTGCCGGGCCATCCCATGTCAGGAGGACCCTTCCCCAGGTCACTGGCTGCTCCCTGCCTTCTTCCGGGGGTCAGCACATGCGTATTTATTTATCCCAGGTTTCTGGCTGGCCTCCCTCCCTCGCTGGACGGCCAGCCCCAGGACGAGAATGAAATTCTGTTTGGCTCACTAGCAAGGCTGATGACCTGGGGGTTTTGTGGAAGAGATCGAATCCCGTGTCTACCAGAACCACGGTCAGACAAAGCTCTAGAAGCATTAAATATGTAAATTGCACAGGTGGGACTCAGCGATGGAGGGCTGCTCCCTCCGTTTGCACGTGGCTCCCGGGAGCCCCCAGGAAGTGTGGCTGCCAGGCTGACCTTTCCTCCCGGCATCGCCACACCCCGGGGCCTCCGTCTCCTGGGGCTGAGGGCCACTTCCTCAGAGGCGGGGCACAGCCACATGGCTCTAGGAGATAGCTGCCCCACCTGCCCTTTGACCCACTTCCTGTGCCGTGACACTGCAGGGACTGGAGACGCATTAGCCGGGGACGCCTAATGTCCCCTAAAGACGCCCTCTGGGTTTCTTCTCTCTTCGCTCCTGCGGAAGGTGGCCAGGAGACACGGCGCCCCCTGCTCCGCCCGCCCAGGGGTTCGAGGCTCCGTGTGCGGGGACAGAATGGCGAGGTGGGGGTCTTGCCCTGCCCCCCGGGCTCCTAACCAAACTTCAGGGCCGGCAGAGCCTATCTGATTGTCTCCGGGAATGATCTCTGAGGGATCTCTGAGGCACGTCATCAAGGATCATTTTCTTTTGTTTTATTTTTAATTAACATATAATGTATTACTGGTTTCAGAGGTAGAGGTCAGCGATTCATCAGTCTTCTATAACACCCAGCGCTCATGACATCACGTGCCCTCCCTCATGCCCAGCTGCCCCAGCCCCCCACCCCCCGCCCCTCCAGCGACCCTCAGTTCGTTTTCTGTGGTTAAGAGTCTCTTACGGTTTGTCCCCCTCCCGGTTTCATCTTGTTTTATTTTTTCCTCTTTTCCCCTAGGATCCTCTGTTTTGTTTCTCAAATTCCGCATATGAGATCATATGATAACTGTCTTTTTGAGGGGAGTTCCTGACTCGTTCGAAGCAGAGAGTCTGTCGGCCAGAGAAGTCGGCCTCCGAGCCCTGAGCGAGCTCATGAGGCTCCTCGGTTTCCTGCCTGTGGCAGGGGACAGGCGCGGCGCCCGCCTGGCCTCGCACCAGCACCTGTGCAGGGGGAGCATTGTCACTGTCACGGCGGTGGCTAATTGTGGGTGCGCAAGGGGTGCCCAGTGTCTGGCCTTCCAGAAAAGTTCTCCCGGGATCCGACAGTGCACGCAAATGGGAGCTCCTGATGTGCCTGCCCCTTCGAGGGAAGACTCTACGGAACTGTCGAGCCCAGACTTGAGAAGAAACTGGTATTTCCACTGGTAAGGAGTGTTTTCCTTGAGAAAACCTTCTAAGTCTCTGAAGGCACCAAAGGGAACCTGTTCTCTTGAACAGCCTGAGGCTAAACCTGGGAGCCAAGTGTCTTCTGATGGTCCCCCCTTCTGTAAACACCCCCAAGCCCTTCCTCCATCTGCTGCTGGAACTTTCTGGAGCTCACCTAAGGCGTGCAGAGTTCTCTCTCCCGGAATGTTTGGACTGAGATAAAAAGTCCTAGGGTGGCTCTGTCGGTTAAACGTCCAACTATTGATCTCAGCTCAGGTCATGATCTCAAGGTCATGAGTTCAAGCCCCACACTGGGCTCCACGCTGGGCTGTGGAGCCTACTTAAAAGACAAAACAAAACAAAACAAAAAACCTAGGATGCTCAGAGAAGATTCTAGAAGTGGGGCCATTTCAAGGGGCAGGATTTGAGGCCTGGGCTCAGAGCCCTCTATCACCCCAGAGAATTACCTCCCCCCACTGCACCTTTGCCTCCCCCTGATGCCCACCTGTTCCTGTGCCCCCCCCCTCCATTACCGTATGAACGACACATAGCACTGATGAGTTTGCCGTGCTCACGATGCAGGGTCTGGGTGGGGTTCTCTTGGTGGTCTTCCTTCACCACCTCAGGACAGGTGACCCTGTTCAGAGTCCCAGTTCTGACGGGCAAATAATTTCGCCTCCTGAGCCTCAGCTTCCTCCTTGGCCAAATGGGGCCAGAGAGTTATTTGCCTCAGGGAGGCATTTGGCCTGAGCCATCAGTCTCAGTATCCAGAAGGACACAATGCCCCTTCCCTGGTCATTCAGTACAGCTGGCCAGGACCTCAGTGCATGCCCCAGGTGGTCACCTGGCGAACACCTCCTTCTCCTGGCTGGCAGGGAGCTGCATCCTTCTGTTTTTTATTTTATTTTATTTGACATATGGTTTAAAATTTTTATAACTGATTTTGTTAAATTAGACATCACACTTTCTGTGTAATAAAATAGGCAACGTGGAATTCTATGGAGCAAAACACATTCTTCTTCAAGGTAGCCTCTTTCTCTTTAGTGGTGGAGTTTGTTCTGTCAGTCTTCAGGTCAATTTCTGGGCTATTCAGGATGATTTGATAGTTATCTAGTTGTGTTCATGGGACAAGACAAGGCTAGGGTTCTCCTACTCCACCACCTTCCTCCCCTCTTCTGCATCCCTCTGTTTCAAAATATAGGGGTTTTTTTTAAGATTTTTTTTTTTTTTTTTGAGAGCACGCATGAGCAGGGGGGCGGGGCAGAGGGAGAGGGAGAAGCAGATTCCCCGCTGAGCAGGGAGCCCGACGTGGGACTCGATCCCAGGACCCTGGGATCATGACCTGAGCCGAAGGCAGATGCTTAACCGACTGAGCCACCCAGGCGCCCCCAATATAGGTTTGATTATCATTCAGGTACAGTGAGGCCAACAGATCACCAGTCGGCGGCTGTTGAAAAGATGGTGTGTTACCCACAGATCCCGAGAGGAGGGGGCACACCGCACCACGGGGGCCACACGGGAAAGCACCCGGGTCAGTCAGGAGGCAGGAGGGAGACGGGAACTGTGGGCAGGAGCCTCCACTGTGGTTTCTGCAGGACAAACAGGCGGGGCAGAATAAACAGGCTGAGGCTTGGTTAGTCTGGATAATTTCAGGGCATGTGGGACCCAGGGGCTGTCCCTGGCTGTCTGGGACCTGCGCTGGGCTGATCAGGTCAGGAGACAGAAGTCCTGAGCATGAGAGCCCAGTAAGACCGGTGGGGGGTGAGGGCTCTAGCTGGGCTTCTTGGCATTTGAAAGTCGCCCTTCAGGCTAGTTATTTGCCGTCTCTAGGAATCGCTAACCCTGGGAGGGGCAGTCCCTCCAGAGTCAGCAAGGCACCCAGTGCCAGAGCTTCAGAAGCACAGAAGATAAAAGATACAGTTGACACACACGCGGGCCAACAGCTCGGAAACTTTGTGAGCCTCTGTTCCCTACACACAAATCAGAGCAAACAACCCCCTCACTGACTTGGACAAATCCGATACAATCACATGCATAATGATGCTCAACACATGGCAAAGCCCTTTCTCCTGGGGCAGACCCATCATGCTCATACACACGCACATGCACGCACATGCACACATAGACAGGCATACACACGTTCACCCACAGCAGCCAGGAGACTCCCCCATCTCTTAAGTCCTCACTGAGACCCGGCATCATGCAGGAGGCCCAGCTGGGGACACTGCAGTCCACTGGGCAACTGGTCAACCCATCAATTCACAAGATAGGAGCAGCTCTTGGCCAGGAGAGGGCCCCTCCCCCAGCTGGAGGGCCAGGCCGGCCTCGGTGAGGAGCAGACATCGATCGTGACGCCACTCAGAGCAAACAAACACCACCAAGTTCCCAATGTCCTAGAGGAGGGAAAGAGCTAGAAGGTTCTGGGAACTGTCTGTCTGGCGGTCACTGCAGAGGAGAGCAAGAGGGTGCAAGAGGCCAAGAGATGCTATTACGAAAAGCTGGACTGGGTAGCATAAATCCCTTTGTCACCATAAAGAATCCATATGGGTGGGCGCCTGGGTGGCTCAGTCAGTGAAGCGTCTGCCTTCGGCTCAGTTCATGGTCCCAGAGTCCTGGGATCGAGCCCCAGGTCAGGCTCTGCTGGGAGCCCACTTCTCCCTCCGCCTCTACAGCTTTCTCTCCTGCTAGCTCTCTCTCTCTCTCTTTCTCTCTCTCTCTCAAATAAATAAGATCTTTTCTAAAAAAAAAAAAAAAAAAGAGTAAATACGGGCTTTGATGCAAGCTTTGATGCAAATGCATTTGCATTTGCAACGTGTCTCACGCTATTTCTCTACTTTGGGAAGTATCTGAGCCACATTCTGTGCCCCATGTCAAACTAATTGCCACCTAGGGCCAGCTTCCCACAGCAGAGCCTTGCATGCCGAAGCCTCTAGCTCCTGGCAAAGTTTGCGGCTGGGACACAGTGAATCCTCATAAATACCTGTTGGGTAGTCCGTGCCTCGGGCATAAACAGAGATTGAAGAACCTCTGGTCTCTCAGCTGCATGTTGGACAGGAGAGGCTGGGCGGGCGTGTCGGTCTCCCATCAGAGTCTCCGGAGCTCTGCTCACAGCCATACAGAGGAAAGCCACCTATATGCACACGGTTCTTGGACCGCAAGCTCTGCTTCCGCTCCTGAGGGGCCCCGGCATTCTATCGGCACCCAGGAGCCAAGTCCAGGGCCTCTGGTTAACTCAAGGGGAAACCAAAGTCCAAGCTCAAGCAGCTGGGGGGCAGCAAGGCACATCACAGCCCACCCCTGAGCATGCACGCATGTGCCAACATGGAGAAGGGAGGCAGCCCCATCAGGTGGTAGCGATGGGTTGAATTGTGTCGCCCCAAAATTTGTATGTTGGACTCCTCACCCCCAGCACTGCAGATCATGGCCTTCCTTGGACATAGTGTCATTGCAGATGTGATCCGTTCAGACGAGGTCACACTAGGCTGGCGGGCCGGGTGGGGGGGGGGGGTCCTGAACCAATGTGACTGGTGTCCTTAGGAATAGGGGAAATGTGGACATACACATGAGGAGGACACCCCGTGACGTCGGGAGCGACACAACCACAAACTGCGGAGCTCCCAGAAGTCAGGGGAGAGGCCTGGGACAGCCCCTCCCAGCACCTGCAGCAGAGCCCGGCCCTGCCCACCCAGTGATCTCAGACTCCCAGCCTCCAGCATGGTGCAAAACGACAAATGCCTGCTGCGTGAGCCCCCTTCATCCAGCAGCCCCAGGAAACGAAGACAGTGGTGAAGACGGAGGATGGACACATCCTTGAATCGGCCCCGAACTCTGATTCCCACCATCTGATGTCCCACCTGGCTCCCAGCGTGTGGCTCTGTCCAGGTTGAGCCATGGACTTGATCCACAGGTGTTCTTCATTTTCCTTCAAAAGTCAAACCAGCCTCCCAGAGACCTGGTTCTTCCTTACCCTGGTGGCGTGTGCCCCTTCGGGGAAGGCCCAGCGCGAGCTGGCTGGCTGGAGTCATGGATGAGCAAACCCATCAGCCCCAAAGGTCCACCCACCAGCCTGTCCGCTCTTCACCTTGATGAGGTGTGGCCCTGACCAGCCCAAGCTGCTGAAACGTAAACTAAATCATCTTATGTCAGACCTCCTAGGGGCAGCTAAAAACAAAGACTCCAGTCCCAACCGCTTTTCCTTCCTTCTGACTCCCATCCTTGCTGATCCCTTAACCCCGAATGCAGCCACAGACCCCAGGGGTGTGGGTCTGTGGAACCTAGGGGGTGTGTGTTTGAATCCGTTATAGTACATTCCAGATGGAACCTAGGGGGTGTGTGTTTGAATCCGTTATAGTACATTCCAGATGGAACCTAGGGGGTGTGTGTTTGAATCCGTTGTAGTACATTCCTTGGTAATGAAAGGTCACCTTCCAAATGTAGGGACATGAGGCCAGTGCCAGGGGATGTGTAAGGAGATGAGGAGCTCTTTCAGAAATCATTGTAGGACCATGGCCCGGGCCCCCAGCCCTGTGTTCTTCCAGTTACCCAGCCAGGACCCGGCACACCCCTCCTCCTCCTTGAACCAACTGGTCATGAGTTCTGCCACTGGACCCTTCACAGCGGTGCTTCGATGATTCCTCCTGGGTCTGTTCCTTTTGGCACCACAGTGGTAAGCTGATGCCTAGGTTACTGCAAGAGCCCCCAGGCCAGTCTCCCTGGCTCTCTGTTTGTCCTCTCCAGAGGCAGCCCACAGCCCACCCAGTCAAGAGTCTTTTTATTTGTCACCCAGGGAGGCTGAGCAACCTGCAAACAAAGACAACATAATCAAAGCTTCAGGGTTCTTCGGAAAAGCCTGGCCCTGCACCCCACACTGGTGACAAACTGTCCCTGACCTGGGCTGGTGGAGCCCAGTGCTTCTGCTCTACCTGTGGGGTCAGCATCCCAGCTCTGCCCCTGTAAGCCATGGAAGCTTGGACAAAGTTGCTTAACCTGTCTCTGGCTCACTCTATTTGTCTGCAAAATGGGCAAAGTAACTGTGGGTAGAGCACTTAGTTTTTTGTTTTTTTTTTTTAATTTTTTTAAAGTAACCTCTACACCCAATGTGGGGCTTGAACCCACAACACCGAGATCAGAGTCACATGCTCTTACCCACTGAGCCAGCCAGGTGCCCCAGTAAAGCCCTTAGAATCATATGAAGGATTTACAACAAGATATAATGTTGGGGCACCTGGCTGGCTCAGTCAGTAGAACATGAAACACTTAATCTCAGGGTCCTGAGTTCAAGCCCCACATTGGGTGTGGAGCCTACTTAAAACAAAAAATTAAAAAAATATATAATGTAAAGTCTGTGTAAATAAATGGAAGAATGAATGATTGAATGAATGGATGCATGCATGCTGGTAAAGAGAGTCCTAGCAAGCTGATTTCTCAGACCAGTTATGCTCATGGAAAATATTTGCACACAGATGCAACCAAATTCCTGTGTAGGGTCCCTGCCATGTAATTGTGGTGCCACAGAGAGGTAGGGCTGGGATGGCAGAGAGGCTTTGGCCTGGCACATGCAAGTGATCATGCTGGTTGTTTGTTTTTGTTTTTTTGTTTTAAGATTTTATTTATTTATTTTAGAGAGAGAGAGAGAGAGCATGTGCAGGGGGGAGGGGGCGGGGAGGGGGGGCAGACGGAGAGGGAGAGAGAGAATCTCAAGCAGACACTGCACTGAGCACAGAGCCCGACACGGGGCTCAATCCCACAACCCTGAGATCATGACCTGAGCCGAAATCAAGAGTCAGACGCTTAACCAACTGAGCCCCCCAGGGGCCCCTCGTGCTGGTTGTTTTTATTGTCCCCGACAGACGTGGGATATTTGGGAACCGTAGCCAAGCTTGAGGAGAGGGTCCGTCTTGATCTCTCATCACCAAAGACCGTATCTACGATGGGTTCGAACACGCACTGACTTGATTCCGTAGGGGAAGCAGCCGGTGTCTGCAGCTTCGCTCAGGGTTAAGGGCTTCAAATCTCAACAAGACACTTGTTCCTTGAGGGGCTCCCAATCCAGTCTGCCCCATGCCTCATCTACTTATCAGTAAACACTTGTTACAACGAAAGAGCTATCTTAAGATACCATTTCACTTGGGCAAAAACTGCAGAAAAGTATATGTTTGTCGAAACATGGGCTATCTCTGGAAGTTTACACCCGAAGCTGGCACAAGTGTGTCTCTTCGGAGTGGGGAGCTAGGAGACCAGAGGACAGGGAGACACGCTCTTCATGTATGCCCTTTTGTACCTTCGGAATTTTGGCCACGGGCAAGTATTACCTGTGTGAAAGAATACATTAAACTCATTTGTGGGCGCCTGGGGGGCTCAGATGGTTAAGCGTCTGCCTTCGGCTCAGGTCATGATCCCAGGATCCTGGCATCGAGTCCCACATCGGGCTCCCTGCTCAGCGGGGAACCTGCTTCTCCCTCTGCTTCTCTCTCTCTCTCTCTCTCATGAATAAATAAATAAAATCTTAAAAAAAAAACAGAAACTCATTTACATCATAAAACTCCAACTTCATGGCTTAGAATTCGCAGGGTCTCTGTGCAGAAGCTCGAGGAGGTTCTATGCACGTGCGGGGAAGAACCAAGAGCAATCACCACCTTGCATCCAGAACTTACTGCAGCCCCTTCTGTGAGTTTTTACCACTCTACCCCCAAACGATCACACCGTATGAGTCAGGGTTCTCCAGAGGAACAGCACCAACAGGATATACGGAGATACACGGAAAAAGACTTACTGTCAAAGATTGGCTCACACAGTTACGGAAGCTGACATGTCCCATCTGCCGCGTGCAAGCTGAAGACCCAGGAAAGTGTGATTCCGGGCAAGCCTGAGGCGCGAGGCCAAGTCCAGGGCAGAAGATGGAAGCCCCAGCCCAAGCAGAGAGGGCAAACTCACCCTCCCTCTGCCAGTTTGCTCCATCCAGGCCCCCAAGGATGGGATGGGGCTGGCCCATGTCGCTTTTCCCTTACCCCTCCCGTCAAAGGCTAATTAATCTCTTCTGGAAATGCCCTCGAAGACACACCCAGAAATTATGTTTTCCCAGCCCTCCGTATGCCCCTCAGCCTGCGTCAGGCTGCTGTAAAATTGATAAGGAAAATCTGTGTCCTAAGATGGCCGACGGAGCCAGCGAGAGAGTCCCAGTCCTTGCCACTTCCGGGTTCTTCTACCTGCCCCGCTTCACGCACGCGGCAAAAGTGCCAAGTACGTGGAAGTAGAAGTGTATAAATTGCCCCCTTTTTTTGTGCTGGGGCTCAAACCTTCGGAGACCACTCTCCTCTGAGCCCGCCAGCATTAAATAAACCTCCGATCCTCCAAGATCTCTGGGTGCTGCTTGGTTCTTCCGTCAGGTGATCCAGTCCAGGTTCTGTAACATCTCGTTCCCTGACCGGGAAACCCAACAGCGCTGGCCCATTGTTGCCACCGGTTTGGGGGCAACGGCGGGGCGGTGACGGAATGAGGGATCGTAAGGGAGAAGGTGCGCCCTGCTTAATTTTGGGCAGTCTCCCACCCCGGTTGCCTCGGGCCGGCCCCGCTCCGCTGTTCCCGCCGGACTTGAGGAGACCTGGCAGGTGAGGACCCTGTCCCGATGTCGGATTCTGGTAGGGCCTGGGGCTCAGGACCCAGACAAGCCCACCCCCACTGGGGTGGAAGGGGAGCCTGATCACCTCCCAGAGACCTCTTAGAGGTCTCCCAGGTAGGGATTCCCAGGGAGGGAATGTAATAACTTCTGGAGTGTGAATGTGTGAGTGAGTGTGCAGTCCGACCTGGCTTGCTCAAGCGGACTGATTCTGTGACTCCACAGGCGGGCACCCTTAAGGTCCCCAGAACCTACAGAGTCTGAGTGGGCCCATCTGCAATTCTGTGGTGAAAGGCATACGGTCTGTGGTGGCATCGGAATAGTTTCCGATCATAAGTCACAACGCTGAGACCACTACGGCTAAGCTTCACCTAAGTTCCTTCGGGAACTTCGGGACACGGCCAGACGGGCATCTGATTGGTCTCCTCATCTCAGGAGGCACCCCCCCCTTTGTCTGTCTCTGTGCCACCGCGCACGGGGACATCACCATGGGGTCAGGGCAGAGTAAACCTACTGTTCTAGAGACCATGATCCAAAATTTCAAGAAGGGGTTTTTGGGAGACTATGGAGTCAGGATGAACCCTGGCAAGTTGAGAACCCTATGTGAATTGGAATGGCCTACTTTTGATGTCGGGCGGCCTTCAGAAGGGACACTGGACGTCCCAACGATTCATCAAGTGTGGCGAGTCGTAACAAGAGAAGTGGGACACCCTGACCAGTTTCTGTACATTGACTCCTGGCTGGGAATTGCTCAGACCCTTACCCCTGGGTGCGATTCACTTGCAATAGGCAGGGACAGGCCAGGGTCTCAATCGCCTCACCCAAGCGACCTAAAGAAAATCAGCAAAGACCCCAGTCTCTACAAATCCTAGCTGGAGATCCCGAGGACGACTCTGAGAAACCACAGGCCATGGTAGACCTCATAGAACCCCTCTTCCAGACTCATCGGCCAACCTGGGAACACTGCCAACAGTTACTCTGCACCCTGTTTAACACAGAGGAAAGGAGGAGAAGAATGAGAGGTGCACGGCAGTACCTGGAAGAGCACGTACCAGCGAGAGTCATCGACCCTGCTGCCTGGGCTAACACAGCCGCACCCGAAGAGCACCCAGCATGTGACTTCACCACAACGAAGGGACAGGCCCACATCCGCCGGTACCAGGAGGCCCTCCTCTGGGGAACCTGGGTAGGAGCTAAGAAACCCATGAACATGACTAAGGTATCCTCGGTCACTCAACAACCAGGGGACTCCCCTGGGGACTACTACGAAAGACTATGTGAAGCCTACAGGATATACACTCCCTTCGACCCCAAGGCAGAGGAAAGCCAACAGATGGTAAACACCTCCTTCGTGGCTCAGGCCGCCCCAGACATCAGAAAAAAGAAACTTCAGAAACTAGAGGGTTTCGCCGGGATGAACATCACCCAGCTAACAGAGATTGCCAATAAGGTCTACATGAGCAGGGAGGGCGCAGCCGAATGGGAAGCCGACAAAAAGATGAAAAAGAAAGTCAGCCTTCTCGTCACCGCCCTGAAAGAAAAGAACAACACAAAGACAGGGAGACCCCAACCACCGAAAGGGGGGAAGCCCAGAACCCCCTTGGCAAGGGATCGATGTGCCTCCTGTAAAGAGAAAGGGCATTGGAAAAACGAATGCCCAGCTGCTACAAGGAAGCACCCCGAGAGGAGGACCTCATAGGCCTTGCGGGAATGGACTCAGACTGAGGGGGACCAGGTTATTTCCTCCTTGGCCCCCAGGAGCTCACGGTCAGAATGAAGGTGGGGGCCAACCAGGGACTTTTATGGTGGACATTGGGGCCCAGCACTCTGTTGTCACCTCCCCAGTGGCCCCTTTCAGCAAAAGGACTGCGACCGTCCTTGGGGCCACCGGGACACGGGTGATACAACAGCCCTTGTGCCAGGCTCACCAGTGCGAACTCGGGAGCCACAAGGTCCGACATGAATTCATCTGCCTGGTTGTCCCATCCCTGTCCTGGGCCAAGACATACTCCACACACTAGCCTCCGACTGAACCCAAGGCAAGAGGAGACAGGATCTCTGAACAGGAGAGCGAATGAACCGCACCCTCAAGGGAACCTTAGCAAAGTTTGTCAGGAGACTAACTTCCATGGCCGGATCTGCTACCCCCAGCTCTCCTGCATGCTCATTGCATGCCCGGGACATCAAGTTTCTCCCATTTGAATTAATATATGGACGGCCTCCCCCACGCTTGGGAAAACTTCCAGGAAACCTGCATCAGGTTGGAGATAAAGGGATAGAGCAGCTTCAGGCCCTGGGGGCCACCCTAAATAAATTACAAAAGTACACCATTGAGAGGGCCCCAATCTCCTTAGGGTCTCGGGTACACTCCTTCCAGACGGGGGACTCCGTTTGGGTCAAAGACTGGAAGAAAGAAGAAAGCTCGTCATTTGGACGAGGCGCCGCGCCAGTGGAGAGTCCAGCCAGACTTCACGAACCCAGTCCGGCTTCACCTTCGACGAGACCCCACCGACTGATGGACACCTGCTCACCGTGGCCCCTGGCTCTCATCGGTGTGATTTCCCTCATCTTGGGAGTCGGACTCTTCACTGTTGCCCGTCCTGACTGGACTTTCCCCCAGAGGCTTCTACCTAAGGTCATAGATCCCACTTTTACTGGCCCTCTGCTGTCTACTCCTGAGCGTATTTCGTCATGGTTTTCCTGGCCCCCGTCAGTCCTGGTCTTCTGCTACCTGGTGTGCTGTTAAGTTTATGATTAAGTCCGTGTTCGCCCCAAGCCTTGCAGTCAACCCTCAGAGTCAAACAGAGTGATGCCCTCTAAACTAGGTGCTTATAGGGCATCAAAGCGGGGAATGATAAGGAAAATCTGCATCCTAAGATGGCCGACCGAACCAGCCAGAGAGTCCCAGTCCTTGCCCCGGGGCTCTTCCGGGTTCTTCTCCCTACTCTGCTTCGCGCACGCGCCAAAAGTGCCAAGTATGCGGAAGTAGAAGCGTATAAATTGCCCCCCTTGTGCTCGGCGCTCAGACCTTTGGAGACCACTCTCCTCTAAGCCCGTCGGCATTAGAAAAACCTCCTATCTTCCAAAATCTCCGGGTGCTGCTTGGTTCTTCCGTCGGGTGATCCAGTCCAGGTTCCATAACAAAATCAACCATCACACCCATGAATTTCCCACAACCATCCTGCAAGGTAGGTTTCAGGATCCCTGCCTCACAGGTGGAAGGCCTGGAGCTTAGAGAACTTATGCGCATGCACACTGCCCAGAGTGGAAGCACCTGGATTTGAGGCCTACCTGAGGAGGTAACAAAAATGCAACTGAGCAAATGTAACGACCTGATCGGCTTTATTCAGTGATTCATGAGTCAGGCAGCAGCCCACCTAGTGGGCACAGGGGACTCCAGGAATCTGTACAAAATGGATGGATTGATTTTATAGGCAGAAACGGGACAGGACAAGGAAGTTATTAGCCAAAGAAAAGAAGGGATTGTTTTAGGCCAGGTCACCTCCCTTTGGGGGTTGGGAGAGGGGAGGGTCTATCAAGCAGATGACCTCTCTAGGCCTGGGAGAGAGTCTGCAACTACAGTTAGGTTAGGTCTGAAGTCTCTCTCGGCGGGGCGTAGTGACAGTGAGTGAAAGTGACTCCTTTTTGGGTCTGTTGTTTTCCTTTCTTTTTTGATAAGATTTTATTTATTTATTTGAGAGAGAGAGAGAGAGAGAGAGAGTATGGGGCGGGGAGCAGAGGGAGAAGCAGACTCCCCAACATGGGGCTTGACCCCAGGACCCCGAGATCATGACCTGAGCTGAAGTCAGACACTTAACCGACTGAGCCACCCAGGTGCCCCACGGTTTTTGTTTTTGTTTTTAAACAATGCCTGTAGGGGAGGAAAAAAATCTTCCTCCACCCATCGCAGGTTGTGCAGTTGGGGCCCTGTGAATGCGACTGGCAAAGACAGACGAAGGAGAGAAAATCAAACAGTTGTTTATTAACACGCACGTTATGTGTGGACATATGGGATGAGCAACCAGTGTGGTGGTTAGGATTTGGGCTTAAATATACCAGCTTATAATGACCGTAAGAACCACCTAGATTAAAACTAAGGGTAAGGGGATGTGAGCTGCCGGGGGGAGGACCTCTTGCGGGAAAGTGGCAGGGAAAAGTGTGGTAATGGAGGTTTGAGTTTCGCTGAGCAGATTGGCGCCCCAGCCTTCCCCACTGATCTGTGTGAGAGCAGGAGACTTTACAAATGGAAATTACCTTTATAAATGTAAATTTCCTTTACAAAAAACCCCCTTGTGCCCTGCTTTTAGAGCTTTTCCTGAATCTGCTTGTTTTCAATGGTTATTTTGAGCCAAACCGACTCAAAATACTCCAAAGGCCAAAGAGGCCTATTTGGGGATGACTTAGGCTGGGGCCCCAACCCTGCTTCTTCCCTTCACCTCCAGCTGCCTGGGAAATGCTCCCAGGACCCTGCTCCGAGGACCCTGTGCCTACAGAAGTTGACCCAAGGTGTTGCTCTCGCCGTCCTTGATGTAGCTAGTCCAGGATTGTGTAAGGTGGGGTGTGGCTGAGGGAGGGCTGTCGGGGCAACTGCAGCCCTCTCTGGGCTGGACCCCACCAAAGCCCAGGGTGCCTTAGGGGCCCAGCAAAAAGACAGTCCCATTAGTTGTTAATGTTTGTTTCTCAGCCACAAAAGTACCTCTCCAAAAAACAGCCAGCCCTCCCTCCAAGCAGAAACAGCTGAACCACACTTGGAGCGGTAGCTCTGTGTGTGTGTGTGTGTGTGTGTGTGTGTGTGTGTGTTAAAAAGGAAAGTATTAGCATTCACAAACTTTGGTCTGGTTCTGTCAGTTCTAGGAATTTGTCTTAAGAGGGGTGCATGGGTGGCTCAGTCGGTTAAGTGTCTACCTTCGGCTCAGGTCATGATACCAGCGTCATGGTATCAAGTCCTACGTTGGGCTCCCTGCTTGGCTGGGAGTCTGCTTCTCCCTCTGCCCCTCCTCCCCTGCTCGTGCACTCTCTCTCAAAAATAAATAATAAAATAAAATCTTTTTTAAAAAGAAGATAATCAGATATGTGCAAATGTATGTATGTACAAGGACATGCACCATAGCTGGATTAATAGCGAAAGTGGGATAAATGTGGACGCCCAATGATAGAGGGATGCTCAAGTACTTACATGACAGCCATATGGTAGACCTTGTGCAGTAATCAAAAAGCAGACTGAGGGGCACCTGAGTGGCTCAGTCATTAAGCGTCTATTTGGGCCCAGGTCATGATCCCAGGGTCTTGGGATCGAGCCCCGCATTGGGTTCCCTGCTCCGCGGAAAGCCTGCTTCTCCCTCTCTTGCTTTCTCTCTCTCTCTCTCTCTCTCTCTCTCTCTCTCTCTCTCTCAAATAAATAAATGAAATCTTAAAAAAAAAAAAAAAGCAGACTGATCTTTGCCTGGGGATGGGCAGGGAGATACCCAACCTGGTCCTTGGGCTCTCCGAGGGATAGAAATTGAAAAGAGGCCAAATGGGTTTCAGGCAAGGTTTTACTGGGGCTTATGCTCCAGCACAGGGGAGGTGCACAAAGGAAACAATCCTCAGGCAGACTCCCCAGGGAGAGTTTTTCAAAGAAACCCAGGAGAGAAAAGGGTCCCCTGGAAGGATGTAGGGGTGTGGACTTACTAGCACCTGCACACTTAAAGGTCATGCTTCTGTCACGTGGCATGTCGAATCACGTTAAATCTCCACTCCCTGGGTGTGATGTTTAGTATTATAATGAGAGGAAAAGTCGGTGAAAGGTCAGCACTGGGGTCCATCTTGGCGCAGACTAGTTTGGTCTGGTCTCTGCCAGGCTTTGTGGTAAGCATCCGCATCTCAGTTCACATTCCCCCCCCCCACCCTCGAATTTCTGCAAGATCAGCCATGCAAGAGGCATAGAGCCTTAGCTTTTTCTTCTCCTTATGGAGGCAGCCAAGGGTTTTGCAGTCAGGGTAAAGAGACCCACGTACAGCTCCTGCTTTGTCTCGGGGGCCGGGACCACCAAGGGTGGACTTTTGGAGGTGGTGGATATGTTCACTGCTGATTGTGGGGATGGTTTCCCAGGGGCATACGTGTGTCAAAACTTATTGAACACACTCTAAGTATGTGTGGCTTATTGTATATCAGTTTCACCCCAATAAAGATGTTTTTTAAAAGAACCATGCATTCATTAAACCATGTTCCAAAAATATTTAATTAAATGGCACATGGTATTGAAATAACAAAATGAAGGGGGAGGGTGAATAATTTTATACAGGCTTTTTGGAGAACAGTTTGGTGATTTGCTGAAAAATGTGAAGTGCCCTAACCTAGAAAGTTTCCTTTCTTGGTGTTATCTTACCAAGTAAATAGCTGGAATGATCTTACCCGCAGCAGTCCAGTGCCATTATACCCAAAACAAAATCTCACTTCACAGTTACCTACAAGGCCCTCCGTGGCCTGTCACCACCTGCAGCCACCCTGGTCTTGCTAGTCTTAGAAACTGCTGAGTTTCTTCTACCTTCAGACCTCTATGTTTGCAGCGCCCGTCACCTGCGACTCCAGCATGCAGTTGAGGGTGGCCCCTTTCCTCATCCCATCCAGGTCTTCATGCAAATGTCCTCTCCTGCTCAAAATGCCTCCCCACCGGGGTGCCAGGACACAGCATGCTTCTGGAAAAAAGAAAGAAGTTGATGTATATTTCACATCATTTACCAGAATAAGATCCAAATGGACCCAAGTTTTAAATTGGGCAGCATCCCACCTAGCAAATAGAAAGGAGCTCCGGGAAGCTGTACAAAATGGAAGGCTTCTACACGCAGAAGGGAGCAGAAAAAAGAAGTTTCTAGCAAAGAGTGGATTAACTCAGGCAAGGTTACCTTCCTTTGGGGGAAGGCAGAGCCTATCAAGCTGGTGACCTCTCTAGTATTGATCAGGAAATTCTAGAATGATTCGTTTAAAATTCCTCTTCTGGGAGGTGCTGAAACTGCAGTTAGGAGTTAAGGTTTTGGTTTGCTGATGTGGGGCTTAGCACAGGTGACTCTATTTTGGGGCCTATCATTTTTTTTTTTTTAATGTATTTATTCACTTTAGAGGGAGAGAGAGCACGAGAGCAAGAAGGGGCAGAGGGGGAAGGAGAGAGAAACTTTAGCAGACTCCTCGCTGAGCTTGGAGCCCCAAACTGAGATTATGACCTGAGCCGAAACCAAGAGTCGGACGCTCAACGGACTGCGCCACCCAGGGGTCCCATTCAGCCTTGTCATGTCTTTTTTAACAATGGCTATAATCAAAGATATAGGTCATAACAAGTGTTTGTGAGGATGTGGAGAAAGGGGAACCCCTGTGCACCATTGTTGGGAACATAAAATGGGGCTTAGCCAAAAAGAGGAAAGAAGCTAATGTTTCTCAATAGATGAAGGGATAAACAAAATGTGGTCTATTAATACGATGGGACATTATTCAGTCATTAAAAGGAATATTACGGCATGAATGAACTTCTAAAACATGTTAAGTGGAAGAAGGCAGACATAAAAGGTACATAGTGGATGATCCCATTTGTATGAAATGTCCGGGACAAGCAAATCCACACAAACCAAAAGGACAGATGTTGGTGGTTGCTTAAGCCTGTGACTATTGGAGGGAAGTGACAATTGACTTTTGGGGTAATGAAATGTTTCTGAAATTGTGGCGATTGTTGCACAGTTCTGTAAATACACTAAAAACCATTGAGATGTATACTTTTTTGGGGGAAATATATACTTTAGATGGATGAATTGTGTCACATAGAATTTTACTTTGATAATGCTCATTGTAAAAAGACATGCTGGTTAAAAAGTTATTTTTTTCAGCTCAATCTACAAAAAGGTCAACAACCTAGCAGAAAAATTAGGTAAAGTATATGAGCAGTACACTGAAAAGAAATACAAATATTCCCCCAAGCTCATGAAAAGATACTCAGCCTTACGCACAATGAAAAAAAAATGCAAATTAAAACTGCATGAAGACACCATTTGTCACTTCTCAGACTGAGGAACACCCAACATTTTGACAGACACTTTTGGGGATACCTGGAGAAACACTGCTCTCATCCCGAGCAGAGGGGAGGGCAAACCAGGACAACTCCAAAGAGGGTGTGAAGGGTTAATTTTATTTGTCAACTTGACTAGGCAACGGAGGCGGGAGGCGGGGGTGGGGGGGGGAGCAGATATTTGGTCAACCATGATTCTGGATGTGTGTGGGGATGCTTCTAGATTAAATTTGAATGAGTGGGTTAAGTAAAGCAGATTGCCTTCCCTAATGTGGGTGGGCCTCATCCAATCAGTTAAAGCTTGAAAGGGTGAATTTCCCCTGAATAAGAGGGAACTCCTAACGGCCTAAGAGAGAACGAGCTGCCTTGGAACTGGGACATTGATTTCCCCCCCCCCCAACCCGCCCCTCCGTCTTCAGACTCAAATAGAAACATTGGCTCTTAGGTCTCGAGCCAGCCGGCCTTCCTTCTCTGGAACTATACCTTCAGCTCTCAGGCGTGTGTGCTGCGCCTTCCTGCACAGTTTAGTACTTGTCAGTCTCCCTAATTGAATGAGCAAATTTCTCACAATAGATCTCTATATTATATTAAGGTGTACGTATAATATCCTATTGTCTCCGGAGAACCCTAACTAATGCAGAGGGCAATTCAGTGATATACATCAACAGTGTGCACACACAAGGCCTTGATCCAGCTATCACAACTCTGAGGATCCAACCTAAAGTTAAACTTGCCGGTGGAAGACCTTTGTGCAGTTATTCACTGCAGCGAGGTTTATAAAGCAAAAGACAGGAAACACGAAATGTCACAGGGCACAAATAAATCATAGTAAAATAAACTATACGATGGAACACTGTTTACCTTCAAACAATATATAAACTTAAAGGAAGCTCTCTATGCAATTACAGGAAAATAACACTAAGACATTTTTAAAAAGGCAAACAGAAGGGGGTTATAGCAAGCTTCCTTTTACACGAGAAAGAAGGAAGGGGCACCTGGGTGGCTCAGTCGGTTAAGCATCTGCCCTCAGCTCAGGTCATGATCCTGAGGGCCTGGGATCGAGCCCCGCATCGGGCTCCCTGCTCCTCGGGAAGCCTGCTTCTCCCTCTCTCACTCCCCCTGCTTGTGTTCCCTCTCTCGCTGTGTCTCTCTCTGTCAAATAAATAAATAAAATCTTTTAAAAAAGAGAGGGAAATATATGTACATTCTCTTTTTTTGTTGTTATTGTTCATGACTTTTAGAAGTTTTTAGTCAAATTCCAGCTAATTAACATACAGTGTAATATTAGTTTCAGGTGGACAATATAGTGATTCAGCACGTCCGTCGGTGGGAGTAAGATTTTCCCTAGATATTTTTCAAAGTATTGATTTGATATTCGAACCATATTAGTGATTCGAGCATATTCCCTGTTCAAAAAATAAAATATCACCTCCTCACCCACATGCAGTGTACTTGTTCATTGCACTTCTAAGAGTGAACCCCAAGAGGGTGGCATCTATTTTGTTCACTATTGTACTTCCCCAGCCTGGGAAAGGTATGGCGCACAGCAGGTGCTTCAGAAACACGTTTGGGATGACTGATTGAATAGAGCGAGACTGGAAACAAACTAAAAACAAGAAACAAGAGAGAATGCTTGAAATAAATAAAGGTGCATTCAAACTGTGGACTATCATGAAGCGGTGAAGCAGGAGGTAGGTCCAGACCGATTCCCAAAACATACTGTTAAGGGGGCGGGTGGGAAGCAAGTTCCAGAACTATATACGCAACCCAGTCTGATCTCCCTAAAAGAAAACTGTGTATTTCTAGATACATATAAGGTGTGATGTAAGAAGCGCAAAAGGTCTGGAGGAAGATACAGCCCACTAACAATTTTGGTTCCTTCCAGAGAGGGGAGTTGGATGGGGGTGGGAAGGGAGGTGACAAGGGGGCTTTGGGGCAGCTGTCATTTATCCCCAAGAGAATCCACCTACTGGGAAGAATGAATAACGTTAAATCAAGAAAAACAGGATAGAAGCACTTATATGCCCTACAACTTTCATTTTGTAAACAAGCGGGAAAGGATGGTGAAAAGATCCATAGAAAGCACAGAAGAAAGGAGCCGTGCCTGGTGGCTCAGGGCGTTAAGCAAGTTAAGCATCGGGCTCTCGGTTTCCTTTCAGTTCACCATCTCAGGGTCCCGGGATCCGGCCCCGCCTCCCCTCTGGGCTCCCTGGGAGTCCGCTTGAGATTCCTTCTCCCTCTGCCCCTCCCACTCATGCGCTCTCTCGCTCTCGCTCTCAAATAAATAATAAATCTTAAAAACCAAACAACACACACAGAGAGAAAGGAAATGCCACCCAGTGTTACGTAGTGAGATTCCAAGCAACGTCGTAAAGCTTTTTATTTGACCGGTCAGTGTTTCCCGTGCTTCCACAACGAACGCACGTTAACCGTGTAATTTGAAAGCCTCACGAAGACGGACCTGCGCAGCCACCTGGCCGACCGCCCCGGGGGGGCGCTGAGCGCTGGACCCCGGGCGCCCCAGGCCGACGCGGCGCTGCCAGCCGCTCTGCGCGTGGGCTCCCAGCGCTCCGGTCCCCGCCGGCCGAGGACGGTCCCAGCGCTGGGGGGCGCACCTCCCCACTCCAGGCCTGCGCGGTCTCCTTCCCGCGCAGCCGCCTCTCCCTCCCACCCACCGCCACCCGGAGCGCAAAGGAGCTGCCCAGCGGGACCCTGGGATGCAAATGGGACGGATGCAAACCGTCCGACTGTGGGTGGGCCCCGAGGGGGCGCCTCGGCGGGCAGGAAGGGAGGGCGGGCGCCCCTCCCCGGCCTCCAGGACCCCCGGCCACGCGGGCTGCCAGAGACCTCGACCGCGCCCTCGGCCCCCGTCGCTCCCGGGGCATCTAGGCCGGCCCCGGAGGGGGGCGGCCGCGTCGGTAGGTCTCCGGAGCTTCCTGCACGAAAAGCACAAATTCCGGGGAGCAGCGCAACGGGGCGTTTGTGACCGAAACTACCTCCTGCAACTGCCGGCGACCTCCGGTCTGCTGCTCCCGCCCCGTCTCCCTCCACGCGGGTCATTTCCGTGTCCCCACCCCGTCCCACCCCCGAATTTCCCGGCTCCTCTCTCCTCTCATCAAACGCGACAGAGCTCAAGGAGGTAGCTTATCTGGCGGCCAATTAGCGTCCAGCCAATTTCCCACTTTTACATTCCACGAAAGTTTTGGCGCGTTGGCCAAGCCGGGCCTCAGGCGTGGGACCCAGATCCGAATCTGGGGTGGGGCGGGGAGGCGCTTCCTATCTTCGAGAAGGTACAGTGTGCAGCGACCGGGCCCTGTTGGAGGACCCAGAAGAAGGGATTATCAGTCTCTTTGGGGGAAATCTGGGGAGGGAAATCTTGGAGCAGGGGGTATTGGAGTTGGACTTTGAAAGCGAAGTGAAAATTTTCCATATAGGAAAGAAGACAAAAAGTTGTATTTCAGGGTCAAGGTCAGAGTGGGAGCTGGACACCTGCAGCCTCCAGGCATTTGGAGCTGACGTGCGGATGCTGTAGCCGCCCACCAAAATGTAGTCTAGACACACAATGGACTATTAGTCCAGCCATAAAAAGGAAAGGAGTCCTGACACCTGCTACAACACGGATGAAAGGTGAAGACATAAAAGGAGCCAGACACAAAAGGCCACATAGTGCTGGGTTTCATGCATATGAAATGTCCCGGACAGGCAAGTCTGTAGAGACAGAAAGTAAAGTGGTGCTCGCCAGGAGCTGCAGGTGTGGGAGGAGCACTGCTTTTGGGAAAGGGGTTTCTTTTAGGAGGGAATGTGTGGGAAATGTTCTGGAACTGCATTTGGTGATGGTTGCACAATCTCGTGTATATATTAAAAACCGCTGAATTGCACACTTTAAAAGGATGAGTGTTATAGTACATGTGAGTTATATCTTGGGTTTCTTTGATTTTTAGAGGGGGGACACTCACAGGGGGCGGGGAGGGGCAGAGGGAGAGAGAGAATCTTAAGCAGACTCCACACTCTACACGGAGCCCGACACGGGGCTCAGTCTCATAACCCCGAGATCACGCCCTGAGCCAAAATCAAGAGTCGGACGCTTAACCAGCTGAGTCACCCAGGCGGCCCATATCTTAGATTTTTTAAAAAAAGGAGGGCTGTGAGCAGAGCCCCATGTGGATGCAGCACCGACCCGGTTGCTGCCCATTTTGCAGTAGAGGAAAGTGTACCTGCTCTGGGCCTCACAGGTGGGCAGGGCCACAGCTGAGCCAGAACTCAGAGGCCCTCTGAGCATTTTCTCTGGAGAGTCAAGACTAGGTCTGATTTACCCCATCTCCCTTCCTAACATCTAGCCCACGGCTGTGCACAAAGACAAGAGGTGAGTGGGGAATTCACCCTGGGCAGCAGGAACAGTAGGAACAGATACCCGGAGGCAGGAAGTGGGGTGAAGTCTTGAGGGAAGGAGCAGAGAAGTCATCGAGGCTTGTAAGCACAGGTTGGGTGGCCCTTTAAGTGCAGATTTAGGGGCGCCTGGGTGGCTCAGATGGTTAAGCGTCTGCCTTCGGCTCAGGTCATGATCCCAGGGTCCTGGGATCGAGTCCCGCATCAGGCTCCCTGCTCCTTGAGAGCCTGCTTCTCCCTCTGCCTCTCTCTCTCTCTCTCTCTCTCTCTGTCTCTCATGAATAAATAAATAAAAAGTTAAAAAAAAAATAAGTGCAGATTTAGGAAGGCCTTCAGGGCAGACCCGGTTTCATGGGTGTGCCACCCACACAGTCACAAGAACCAGCAATCAGAAGGACCCTGTGGTTGGTTTAATGCTCAGTTGTCACCATCTTGAAATGCTTAATAATTTTTGAACAAGAGTCTCTCTGCATTTTCATTTTGCCTTGGACCTGACAAATTATGCAGCTAGGTCTGCCTGAGGCCATAGGGTACATCAAAGGTATTGTGACTCAGAAGGTGATCTTAGGCACACCCTGAAGAAGGCAGGAGTGAAGTTTAGAGCATCCTGAAGACTTTGTGATGGATTGAGGGCCTAGAAATGAAGGGCCCGACAGGAGGGGCATTAGGGAGCTAATCCTCCATCCATCACCCATCCATCCAAACATCCATCCATCCACTTATCCATCCCCCCATCCATCCACCTATCCACCCATCCATCCACTCATCCATCGATCCATCCACTCATCCATCCATCCATCCATCCATCCATCCATCCACTCACCCATCCATCCATCCATCCATCCATCCATCCATCCATCCATCCCCCCACTCATCCATGCATCCATCCATCCATTCACTCATCCATCCATCCATCCATCAACTCATCCATCCATCCATCCATCCATCCATCCATCCACTCATCCATCCACCCACTCATCCATCCATTCACTCATCCATCCATCCATCCACTCATCCATCCATCCATTCATCCATCCATCCATCCTTCCATCCACTCATCCATCCACCCATCCATCCATCCATTCACTCATCCATCCATCCATCCATCCCCTCACCCACCCACCACCCACTCATCCATGCATCCATCCATCCATGCATCCATCCATCCATCCATCCATCCATCCACTCACCCACCCATCCACCCATTCATCCATGCATCCATCCACCCATCCATCCATCCATCCATCCATCCATCCATCCATCCATCCATCCATCCACCCACCCATCCATCCACCTATCCACCCATCTATTTACCCATCCATCCACCTACCCATCAACTCACCCATCAATTAATCATTCAGCTAACATTTCTCAGACACTATGATGGAAGAGGTGGGGTTACAAGGGTTTCCACCCTTAGGAAATTATGGTCTATTGAAAATATAAGCTAGCCTCACCTACCCCGTTCTAGGCCACACACCCTCGGTCCCACTCCCTGTTTTGTTTTTTCTCCTTTGCCCTTTCTTTTCACATGAAAGAGTATTTGTTGCTTGCCTGCTTCTCCCACCAGAATGTGGGCTCCTGAGGACAGGGCTTGGTCTAAAGGCTCTATCACTGCTGAGTTCTAGTACCTAGAACAATCCTGGCACTTTGGAGGTGCTCAGTACATATTTGCCCATGAATGACCAAATGAATGAATATGGGTCAGACCAGGGCTGGATTCAGATTTTTTTTTTTTTAAGAGAAAGAAAGCGAACACATGTACAAGTTGGGGGGGGGGTAAAAGGCAGAGGGAGAGGGAGAGAGAGAATCTTAAGCAGACTCCACGCCCAGCACAGAACCTGACGCAGGATTTGTTCCCAGGACCCTGAGATCATCACCCAAGCCGAAACCAAGATTCAGCCACTTGACTGACTGAGCCATCCAGGTGCCCCTAGATTCAGATCTTTTGAGAGCCCTATTTGCTAAAAGAATTAGGGTGACTTCCTCATATATAATTAAAAAGATATATACTAAACTAAACTAAGTATAAGAAAATTTATCAAAGTTCTAATTTTCTCCTTGATGACTATTTGCTGCTTTCTGTGACATAGAAAGTATAACACACACACACACACACACACACACACACACACACACACACACACACGCACACACACTTTCCTCCGTGGCCCTGCTTCACTGGCACCTGAAGCTAGCCTTCTCCTCCCGGTAGGTAACTCAGCCCCAGGAAGCTAGTAGGTCCATCATTTCGCGTGGGGAGGGTCCCCTGGTGAGGATTTGAGAGGATCAGGATAGGGTGCTAGTGTAGTTGGGTGGGAGCTCACAGGGGAGCGAGGCTGGTGACCGAGGCAGGGCCAAAACAAGAGGCTTGGAGCCACATCTAGGTTGGGAAGGGCAGAGGGAGGTAAGCCGGGGAAGGCATCTGAGAACAGGTCTCAGGGGAAAAAGAGAACGTGGGGCCGGGGTGACTCACAGGTTACAGGAGAAGGCTCCCTGGAGGGGAAGATGAGGCAACAGGGCAATGCAGCACAGGGTTCCAACAGGATGAGATCTAGGGAAGGAGACAAACGTGGTTTGCCAAGTGGCCTCTGCTGGTCCAGGGGGCTCGTGGGTCACTGTGGTCACTGGTGAGCTTCGGGAGGACTCGTGCTGGGCAAGATGGAGCAGGGTGGAAGGGCCCTCCAAGGATCTCACAGTCTACTGTCAGTCCCTTGTTAGCTTGTTGCCTGGCATGCAGCAGGTGCTCAATAGATGCTTAAAAGTTCTCCCACCCCTGGGAGAAAGCTCCACTGATGAGTTCGTTTATTTGACTCTGCTTTTATAAACAAGGAGGGCCTGCTCAGAATAGGAAGGGACTAGCCCGGAGCAGAAATCGGGGCAGGCCAGTACTTGGAGACCAGTTGATCTGTGGAGCATGGGAAGCAGATATATATGCTCTGTCTTAAACCCAGAATCTGGAAGTATTTCCTGCTTGAGATGTGGACCAAAGAAAGGTGTCGCCAGGCAGGGTAGAACCAGTGCTTTCCTCAGGCCCTGATATTTCTAGTCATCCTTGGGCTTTTTAAAGGAAAATACAGTGGAAACGTGAGGATAGCAGCACGTGTGAGTGGAATGGCACTGTACAAAGTGTGGGTCTTGTACACACGGTCCCACGGCTTGCCAGGTGGCCTCTGCTGGTCCGGGGGGGGCTCATAGATATGGGTGCCCCCAACTCTTTCCCAGCAAGGTCTCCCCTAGGGTTGCACTGTTGCAGGAGGATGCTATGGGCAAAAAGAGCGCCCCCCCGCCCCCAGCAGCTGTCTCAGTGTCTCCGACCTCGGAGAGGTTTGATCTCAGGTGGCCTGAGAAGTGAGCCCATTTACTACCAGAGACCCCAGAGTCCCAAGAACATTTGAGCCCCCCCCCCACCCCGTTCATTCCCTGAGATGCTCGGCACCAAGTGTCAGCTCTCAGAAAGGCATCGGGCTCTCAGGCACAGTAATGTGTGTCAGATAGGATTTCCAGTAAGTCAAAAACGCAACTCTCAAATACAAAGTGAGCGAATGTCAAAGATTTAAATTTATCAGCGAGGGACCCAGCAGGATGGCAAAGCAGTTCAAAGGTGGAGGATTCTAGGGGCTGAGTCCAGAAGCTCTGACAGAGGAGAAAGCTGGAAGACGACAGCTCGGAAACCAGTTCGGTTCTGTGAGATAGCAGAAAGCACGTATGTTGGTTTCTGCCCCCCACCCCGCCACCCCGTCCCTGCAGATCTCCTGAAATCCTTGCAAACTCCTAAGCAAGAAGATGACTAGGACTATCTGTGAGGCGCCTCTGGGCGGGCCCCTGGACGGGGGCTGGCAGGTCAGCAGAAAGACCAAGCCATGATGAGAAGCCTGGAATTTTCGCCTCCCCCTCCCCCACCCGCCCAGCCCCCTCCTTCAGAGAACACAGAGGGGCTAGAAGTGGAGGAAGCCGCCACAAAATCCCAATAGCACGGGCTGGTGAACACACCCCCACTTGGAGGGTGACGCACCCCAAAGCCAAGGAGACAGAAGCTCCAGATCTTGCCCCATGTGCCTCCTCATCAGGCTGTTCATCAGCATCTTTGTAATGCCCTGTAATACACCAGTAAAGCTAAGTAAGTGTTTCCCTGAGCTCTGCGAGCCGCTCTAGCACATTAATCGGGCCCGAGGAAGGGTCTTTGGAACCTCCATAACGGTTTGGTCAGAACACGGGTGACATGTCACCTTGTCATCTGAAGTGGTGGGGACAGGGGGCATCTTGTGGGATTGAGCCCTTAACCTGTGGGATCTGATGCTCTCTGGGCAGCGGTGGTCTGGTGCCCGGAAGTGTCAGAAGCAAAGAGCTCTGGGAGTAAAGGAGATGCACAGAGAAGAGACACACAGCCGGGAGAACTGCATTTTCCCTACACAGGCAGGTGGACAAAAATCCGAGTTTTTCCTAAATAGGTCCAAAACTGCTTAACATCCTATAGGGCGATGAAACCATAACTTTGGGGAATACATTTTTTTTTTTCCCTACCAACAGAAATCCCTTGCATTTCTCTTGGATGAAAATCTACCGGTTAACATGTTACTTAGTATAGTCTGGGGCCTGGTCAAGATACGCTTCCAGGAGAGGAAGCGAATCCTGTTAGACGATGAGCCGTGAAAGAAGTCAAATATCCTTTTGCTTTATTTCTGAGTTTCAGATGAGTTTTCTTCACCTGTCTGAGCTGGGAGTTTGTCAATGGGCTTGGGAAGGTCCAAGACTGAAATTATTTCCCACTGTTGGTGTGCATGCATTCTTCTGGGCAAAGTGTTGTAGCTGGGAGCAGATGTTCGTTGGTGACCCTCCCCACAGGCATAAAAGCTATTGACCCAAGGTACTAGCTGCCCATCTCCTTCTCCCTCCAAAGGGGGGGAATTTGCTTCTTGACACAGAAGTCTTCTGCCAATGCCCCCAGTTGGATATTCAGGCATCTGCTAACAGGCACTACAGGAGGGTCACCTCTTCCCCATCTTTGAGGTCCCAGGGTCCAGGCTGTTCCGCCTCCAGCTGGGGACCAGTCGAGCTGCCGACTTCCAGGAGCACCCACTGAGCTGTCACCAGCTTCATGGCCAGCACGCTGCTCTGGTCACACCTAAGAAGCTCAGGTTCGGCCCCAGTGCACACTCTCCAGGCAGGCTGGGGTAGCGGGGACCTGGGAGATGACTGGGAGCCGAAGTCACAATGGTGGCCCTTGAACTATTCTGACCTTTATAAAAAGGCTTAAAGAGGGTCCACGTTTATTTGAAATGAAACTGTGTGGTTCAAAAGGCCCAACTTTTTTTTTTTTTTTTTGTCCGTGCCTGGCAATGCGTCAGATCTTGGCAATCTGGACTTTGGTATAAACATCTGTTGAAAGCGTGACTGGACCTCACGTTCATCGTGAGCTTTGGCTTGCGATTGTATCTGCATTTCTGATTAATAAATCAGGAAATGAGTTATTCATTGATCACATTTTACTGTTTACAAACAAAAACTTTTAAAATAGAGGCTCCACGGAGGGAAACTACTATTCATAGCTAACGCTTACATGGCACCTACTGTGTCCTGGGGACATTTAAGCACATCCCATCAGTTACTCATGTCATTTTCATTCAGACTCTCCAAGACTGCTTCGATTACTCTCCCCATTTTATGGATGAGGACCCAGAGAGCTTAGGATCACTCAGTGGGGCGAGTGGGAGAGTCAGGGTTTTAACCCAGGCCGTCTGGTTCTGGATTTCACACTGTTAAGCCGCTAGAATTACTGCTTCTGGAAAGAAGCAGCAGCGGTGAGAAGGTTGTGCTTAGTGCCGAGTGAGCACCACGTCCTCATCTGTGTAGGTGAGGGAACTGAGGCCCAGACAGGGGACTGAGATGCCCACGCAGCCAGCCAGCGGCCGACCCAGGCTGGTGGCCAGGCGTGCCCACTCCCCGGCCACGGCTCTTCTTTATTGTGATGCCTCCCCAGGAAGGCGAACTTTGGCCGCCCTTCCTTGTGCCTACAATGGGCCCATCGGGGCGCTGGCTCCTTCCAAGTGCAGAGGAAACAGAGAGGAGTCTTAGCCTTGGAGGGGAGGCGTGGGCAGCAGGACAGGGAGGAGGAGTGGGGAGGAAGGTGGGGGGATGGGGTGTGCAGGCCTCCTTTGCCACTCCTGCCCACAGCTTCGCCACCTCCCAGGCTCTGGACACTGTCCCTGCTGCTCTCCCCGCACCAGCAAGAGCGGCCTCTCTTCCTCTCCCCTCTAACACTGCTGCCTCCCCAGGTGATCCAACTTTGTAATTTTTAATTTTTTTTAAGATTTTATTTATTTGAGAGACAGAGAGAGAGAGCAGGAGCGGGGGGGGGCGGGGTAGGGAGGGGCAGAGGGAGAGGGAGAAGCAGGCTTCCCACTGAGCAGGGAGCCCAATGCGGGGCTCCATCCCAGGACCCTGGGATCATGACCTGAACTGAAGGCAGACGCTTAACCAACTGAGCCACCCAGGAGCCCCTTGATTTTTTTAATTTTTAAAATTGAGGCCTAACACGCAGGTAGCAAGGAACAAGTGCATCATCCTAGGCATACAGAGCCTTGAATTTTCACATTACCCCACTGAGCTCCCCTGTGGGCTCCTTCCTGTGTTTCTCAGTCAATACCCATCACTGCAGTTAATATACACCACTTGTTGTAGAAATCATACAGCATAGAAATATTATGTGTGTTTGGCTTTCTTTCGCGCAACCTAAGATCTGTAGGATTCGTCCCCGTGTGCGCGGATGTTAACGGTTTCTTCTTTTTTCTTGCTGCTTATATTCCACTCTAAGGAAAACACAATGTATTTATCCATTTTATGTTGATGGCCATTTGGGTTGTTTCTGGATTTTTGTCCCTTTAAGTGAATCTTCTTTTTTTTAAATTTTATTTATTTATTTGAGAGAGAGAGAATGAGATAGAGAGAGCACATGAGAGGGGCCAGGGTCAGAGGGAGAAGCAGACTCCCCGCCGAGCAGGGAGCCCGATGCGGGACTCGACCCCGGGACTCCAGGATCATGACCTGAGCCGAAGGCAGCCGCTTAACCAACTGAGCCACCCAGGCGCCCAAGTGAATCTTCTGTAAACATTCCTACACCAGGGGTCATTGCATGGACATGTGCTCTCATTTCTTCCCAGTGGATACACAGCAGCAGGATTACTGGGTCATAGAGCAAGCCTATTTAATTAAGAATACCTTTGGTAGTTGCTAGGAGTTCCTATCACTGGCACATGGTCGAGCTGCTTCGGTCCAGTTTGCTTGCATCTGCATTACCTCATGTTGTCCTCACCAAACCCCAGTGATGCTGGCTGAGCAAACATTATTGCCACCTGACCTGGGACCACTGCTATTTGCCCACTACCTACAGCGGCTCAAGGGTCAAGTTCAAAGGGGTTCCAAGCTCTGGAGAGGAGCGAGAAGCACAGAACTCTGGGATTACAAAATTGTTTCCTATGGGAAGCGAGAGCTGAGTTCCAAGAAGACTCACATGCTTTGGGATCAGAATCTCTCTGCTGGGAGCTGCCAACAAGTAGCCGGGCTGGCAGGAGAGTGGAACTCAGCTGTACTCTTGGCAGCCCGAGAGGGCCTTACAAGTTTTGTATCAGAATTGTTCTGCTATTTTAGGTTGGACAATGGTATTGAGGGTATATTTTGTGTGGGGGGGGATTTTTTTTTTTTTAAAAGAACCTTTATCTTTTAGAGATCTGCGCTCAAGAATGTGTGGACAGAACAGTAGGATTTCTGGATTTGCTTTAAAGAAATCCAGAGGCAGTGGCTGGGGTAGAGACAAACAAGTTTGGCCCTCGCTTAGTAATTGTTGAACCTGTTTTGTTTGGTTATCCAGGACTTTATGATACTGATCTCGCTAATTTTTATATGCTTGAATTTTTCCATAAAAAGGTATTTTTAGAGTAAAACAAAGAGGGGGATTTCTTAGTGATAATAAAGATAGTAGAGTAGGTGCATTAAAAAAAAAAAAAGGTTTCCTTATAGCCACAATAGGCAGCGGCTACAGTATGTTCCATTCAAACCGGGGAAAAAATTGAAAAAACAAAACAAAAACAAAAAAAACCAAACAAACAGAGCTTGAGAAAGATTACTCCAGTTTCTGAGGCCAACTCTGAGATATTTTTGGCCCAAAGGGAACACAGGATCAGACAGGCCTAGAGCTCCCCGGGGGCCTCGTTCCTGGGCTTTTTGTTAATAGCGGCTACCAAGCCGCCCTGGGGAGCTGCAGTCCCGGGGAGCGGAGCCCGGGGAGGGGAATGAAGTCTCTACGCTCTAGCTGGAACTGCTTGCTGGTGGGCCTGGGCTCGCTTAGGGCAGCCCGAGAGCCCAGTCACCGGGGCACAGGGGATTGTGGTGACCCAGTGGCCCCGCGGACCGCGGTCCTACCCTTGGCCCTGCTTCGCCTGGCCTGCAGGTGGCACCGAGGCGGCGCGCGGGGAGGGGTGCACAGTCAAGGCCGCAGAGCCCTGGGAACATATGGGGTGCGGTACTAATCCCAGGGGGGGGGTGCACGGCGGGACTCGAGTGAAGAAGAAAGTGACCTTGGGCCGGGACCTAAACACGGGGTTCCAGGGAAAGGAGGGAAGGGCATTTGAGGTGAGGGTGAGAGTCCAAGGCACAAGCCAGGAAGGCCTGTGTGCTATGATTGTGGAGCAGAGGACGCAGGTGCCGGGCAGCCGCACGCTCTGTGCAGGTGGGCCCTGGCCCAGCCCCAGCCCACCTGCTTTCTTGGGCCCCGAAATATTGGAGGGAGGGGAGGGGGTCGCAGCCTGGGACCCCTCCGGGGTCAGACAGGAGCCAGCAGCGGCAGGAAATCTCCAATTTCTAACTTCAAAGAAATGCAAATTAAAATAAGGAGCGTTATCTACACCCTCTCCTTTAAAGATGGGCAAAGATGAAAAGAACGGAGAGTGACGGACGGCGCTGACGAGCTCCTGGAGCCGGCTCAGTTGCCCCGCCTCGGTGGGAATAGATCTTAGTTAGTAAGCTTTTTTGCGGGTGGCTCAGCAAGTGACACCAGTATGTCACCAAAATGTCACAGGTGCCTGCTCTCTGACTTGGTTGCTCCTATAAAGAGAAACCAGAGCTCAAAGAGGCACGCCGACAAGCTGGGGCAGGTTTCTTTATTCCTGCAATGGTGAAAAGGGGGTCTAAGTGTCCACGGGGCGCGTTGAACACTGCGAAAGAGGAGGTCATCTCCGTCTCCGCAGGGAACTCTGTCCACGACATAAGCCAAGGGAAAACAAGAGTGTTAGAAACAGTACCTAGCCTATGACTTCATTTAAAACAGCCCAGAGAGTGTGTACCAATAGTTAACCATAGCAGTGGCAGTGGGGGGCGGGAACAAGAGGGAACTTTCATTTTCTCTTCTAAACTTTGCAGTGGTAATCACCAAATAATACAGAGCGAAAGATGGCGGCAAGCGTGGATTTTTGATAGCCAGAAGAAGTCACCGACCTTTAGGAGAGCCGGGTCTCTGTTCATAAAACTGCATTTATGCATTTATGGTGCACCTGCTGTATGCAGGACCACCAGCTAGGACCTGGGAGCATTGCAGATGAAGAGAGGGAAGGGGCGGGGGTGGGGGTGGGGGGAAACACTGCCCCGTCTTTCCTGAGCGCCCTGTCCCCCGCCTTGGGCCTAGACTCCTGGGATCTGCCAGTGAGCAGTGTCCACTCCTGGCCCCTCTCCTGAGTTCAGTGACCCACACAAGGGTCTCTCGGTCACTCTGTCCCCACCTCCAGGCACGTCTTTCCTGGCACCTACAGTGCTTAAGGCGCCATTAATTTGCCAAATCTTATCAAAGCCCCCGAGGGAGGTATTTTTCTCCCAGTTAGATGAGGAGGCTCAGAACGGTCGCGGGAATTCGCAGTAGCGCGTGTTGGCTCCGCGAGCCACGCTGCCTCCGGATCGCCTCAGCTGTCACTCCGGGGATAAGGTCCGATTTGGGGCTTGGGCTCTGGAGTCAGACCTGGCCCCAACGTCGGATCCATTTTCTTTGCTGTGTGATCGTGCGCAAGTTAGTGATCCTTCCGCAGCCCCGGCTGGGATCAGCTATTTATAGGGGGTGCTTTGAGGATTATAGGCGGCAATGGCTGTAAAGGGCTAGCCTGAGCCAGGCACCATGCTAAGCGCTTTTATGGGCTTGGCCCAAATGAGTTGGCCCATTTTTCAGATGAGAAAACAGAGTCTCCAGGGTGAGGAATCTCGCCCTGGGCCCCATGCTGGCGGAGGCGGAGGCGGCGTGCCCGCCAGCAGCCTCAGTTTCCTCACCTGACAGGCTCCCCTAGGAGCCGCCAAGGCCCCGCCCCGTCCAGGTCCCGCCCCCCCTGCCCGCCCCGCGCGGGGAGCCTCAGCCCCGCCCGCACCGCAGCCCCGCACGCTTCAGCCAATCGGCGGCGGCCGGCGTCGGGTGCACTCGGCCTCGCCCGCGGCCCTCCAGCCTCTGGCTCTCGCTCTGTGGCTCTCAGTGCGCTGCCGCCTCCGCCGCCGCCTCCGCCGCCACCGCGCCTCCGTTCGCTGACTTGGTAAGGCTGGGCCGAGGCTGCGCGCGCGGGGACGGCGGGCGGGCGAGCGGGCGCGGGCCTGCGGGCTGCGGCGGGCTCCAGGGTGGGGCGCGCGGGGACTGCCAGGGCCGGGACCCAGGCGGGGGCGGGGACGGCGGCGCGGAGGGGAACCCCCAGCATCCCCCCCCCCCGGACGGCGGAGTTCGTCAGGAGCCCAAAATGGGAGCGCGGCAGGGACTCCCCACCTCCCGCCGTGGATTGGGTCGGGGGCGTCCGCCCGGGGGCCGATCTGCGCGGGGTCCTCCCGTGCGGGTTTGGTGCGGCAGCGGGAGGGATGCTCAACCCTCCGGACTTGGCAGGATGCGCCAAGCTCTGGACTTCCCATTTCCCAGGAGTGGATTGGGTCTGGGGGTACGCCCGAGGGTTGGTCGGCCCGCCAGTACAGTGCAGGAGCTGGAGGGATGCTTGGGTCTCTGGATTTGGCAGGATGCCTCGGGCCTGGGGCCACGAGGGACGCCGGCTCCCTTTTCCTCTCATCCCACCCCTCTCTTAGGAATGGATTGGGTCTGGGGGTCCGTCCGAGGGTCGCTGAGGCTGCAGGAGGGATGCTTGGCCTTCTGAACTTGGCGGGGCGCCACCAACCCCCCTTTCGATCCCGCCGCATCCCTTCCTCCTCCGGGGGTGGATTGGGTCTGGGGGACCGTCCTGGGGTCGCGGGCTGGTCCCAAGTGGGAGCTAGAGGGACTCTGGGGCCTCAGGACTCCCCGGTGCGCCGTCCACCCTCTTCCCCGCGGCTGCCCCCGCATTGCAGCCGTCGGGACACGCCCTTGACGCGGGGCTCCCGGCGCGATCCGAGAGCCAGTCGGGATCGAGATAGGGGCGCTCGGCCGGGGTCCCCGCTTGCGAGCGCCCCCCACCCCCTGGTGAGGCGCTGGGCGCAGGGCAGGTGGGCGCGGAGAGTCTGCCCAAGGTCGCGCCGGGCCCCCGAGCCGCCGCGCGGGGGTGGGGGAGGGGCGTCACGTGACCGGGCCTAGGCTCCCTTGGCCCGGGAGCCCGGACGGCGCGGTCAGGGCGGCGGAGCGACCCGGGCCCCGACGGACGCATCCCCTAACCTCAGCTCCCTCGGCGAGCCTACCGCCAGACCGGTTCCTTTCGTTTTGTTCAGCAAGGCCGTGGGTCAGCGTCTTTGTAATGTAAATTGTGGTTGGCTTTCGTTCCAGCTGAAGGGAACGAAGGTGAGGCCCAACCTTGCCTTTTTTAAGGAGTTAAAAATCCCGAGTAATTAACCAGGTTCAGTACAGAACAGACTCAGTACTCCCTACTCAGAACAAGGCTTTCGGTTCCTCTTGTGCTCCCCGTGTTGTTAAAATATTTTAAGGGCCGATTGTTGTGGGAAACTGGTAACTTTGTAAGTTACCGAATAAAATGAAAATCTGTTTAACCTTTTTGAAACGTGTATTTTGCTACACCATCTTCTTGCACCGGCGTCCGGTTTCTGGTCATTCCAGATATTCAGGCGTGTTTATTTTCTTCTGAACCTCAAACCAAGTGATTAAAACATGGCCGAACTCACTGGTCTTCTATTTGTGCCAGCAAACATCACCCCCTCTGCCCCCCCCCCCGCCTTTCTAAAGTATTTAAGGTGACTCGAGATAAGCGTGGCGGACAGAGGAGGACGTTAATGCTGATGAGCGTGCTGATCGTTGAGGCGAGGCGGTGTCCGGTTCTAAGTCCTCTGGGGCCACCGTGTCTGATACGAACTGGATGCAGCCCTCAGAGCGCGGGTTTTGGGTGGTTCTGCCTCTGAGCGCCGGGGGGTGGGGGGTGCTCCTTTCGCCTATAGAGGACCGGTTTCCTTCCGGTGAGGCGTTGCTAGACCTGACCTCGCACGCTGAACTCCCATCTGCTGGAATGAATCAGAGAAAAGGGCCATCTTTGGGAGTGCACATGCTTCGTATCAGAGTGGCAGAAATTGGCATCATGCACAGGCCAAAATAACCTTTTGAGTTTGTACTGAAAACAAGGGGCCTAACCCAGAGACCAAGGGAATAAACCTGGTGTCCCTGCTGCCGCCGTCCTTGGCCCGACCCTGGACCAGTGGTAACCCAGCGGTCAAGCCTGGGCCTCCGGGGAGTCCCGGGGGAGGGCCCGCGCTTACGCAACCCTGGTCCCTCGTGCCCATTCATAGAAACACTGTTCATTTTTCCTTGGGCTTCGCAGCGAGTCCCTTCCGGACGCGCTTTGGGCGCGCCGGGGCGCGGTGCCGCTGGGGGATGGCATCGGGCGCACTAAGCCCTTAACTGTCCCCAGGGTTGGCCCCGCAGGGCTCGTCCTTCCCAGGGAGAGGCGCTGCGTGTCGCCGGGGGAGGAGGATGGCAGCGCCGGCGACGCGCGCCAGCTCGCTCCGGAAGGTCTCTCCGAGCCGGGCGGGTGGAACAGGATCTGAGCGCCTGGGACGCGCCTGGCCGGGGGCGGGGCTCGTGTTAACCTTTCCCCTACTTTTCGCAGCCGTCACGTGACGCTCGCGGTGGGGGGCGGGGCGGGGCGCGCCAGCCGCAGCTGCCGGCCGTGCCCTCGAGGACGCGTTCCAGGCGAGCAATTAAAGACGCAAGCCTGAGCTTCGAGGGCGGTGGGAAGGTGGGAGGCGGAAACGCGCGCCCGCTCAGGCCCGGGGCTGGTTCTGCACTTTGATTCGGAGCAGTTTTTCCTTTGTTGGAGAAGAGGTTTAGTCATTCTGCGTGGTTATTGCTGGCAGGCCGGAGTTCTGCTGCTGGAAGCCTCAGCTTCACTTCCGGAAGAATTGGTGCTTTTTAAGGTTAAAATAAAATCGGCATGTTTAGAGTGTGTTTCGGAGATTCTCCGTCCCTTACTTTAACGAGGCTTCTTTTTCCCAAATGGTTTGAGCCACTCCTGAGCTTCTCCTGCGGGGACTTTGCTGTTTTAAAGATAAGTAATACAAGCACACGGTCCAAAATGAAGGCGGTGCATATGGGAACAAAGCGCAGAGTTGGCCTCCGCACCTGGGTCCCCGCTCCAGAGACAACCACCCTAACGGTCTTTTTGATGCCTGTAGAAATAGTTTAGGCTGTACAGGTCGTGTTTTTTTTTTTTTAGTCTCTTAATTAACGCAAGTAAGGAATATGTTCTGCTTGTTGATTTCTGACACTCTGTTCTCTCTTGTGAACTTCACCTTTTACCCCATGCAAATACTGGGTGGACCTTGGGTTCCCAGCAGACCCTGGGCTGAAGCCACCTGACCTTTTTGGGTTAAGGTGATTTGGACCCTCAGTGCTCCGGAATGTCCACTTTTAATGTTGTGTGGGTTGTTTTTCTGCCTAGGAATGTTTTTGGAAGTTAATAATTGAGAGAAATATTGCGGCTGAGGTAGGCTTTCGTCTCTGGGTGTACAGTGTGATATTTGCCACCGTGGAGGGTTGGGACATACGGTGGCCGCTGCTGTCCTTGGGAAAGATTATCCACTACTTGTTGGACACCAGGTTATTTAGGTAAAAAAGAGAGGACTCCATACCTCGAGGGTGGTGGTTGACCCACCCATCCCAGGAACCTGAGTGTCCCTAAGTTCCACCTGCTACCTTTGCTTCCCATATGGTTCTTAAACTCGCCTTCCTCCTCATTCCTGTGAGCCATAGTGGGAATTCAGATATTTATCAGCTGGAAGAATGCTTGAGACCCTTTCTCGGCTGGATTGCTGCAGCCTTCTGATGCCGGGGGGCGGGGGGGGGGGCGTCCTCGGGCAGGGACATACGGGCGAGGGAAGCGAGGAGCAGAGGAAGGAAGCTGTTGGATTCTTCCACTCGGTGCCCTTGCTTTGCCTTGTTACCATGGTCAGGGATTTCTGGGTGGGAGACCTGCAAGCTTGTTACTTCCCACATCAAGGGACTAGTGACCCCCTCCTCCCACCAGTATACTGGCTTCCGCCGGGGCCTTGGGGCTCTTGATTCCCATTGCACACACCTCTGTTGTTAATGATGCCTTGGTGGGAAATCGGCCTCAGGAGGACCGGGGATGTCAGGTTTCTGAGGAGTCAAGCTAGGGGTTAATTCCTTCAATTTAGAAGCCCCTCCCATCTCCTCCCACTGCCCCACTAAAAAGTGATACATGTTTATGTTAAAAGCAAACATAAAATAACCTTGCTTTTAAGAAATTGTCTTAGGCTAGAACTCAGACTTTATTTCTTATGAAAGCCTTCCTCATTTATGAGATAATGCATCTGTCACTAATTTTCCTAAATGTCAGCTCCTCTGCTGCCCTTAAAAAGACTTAACGTGAAGAGTTTTGGTTTCTTTCTGTTTTTTCAAACACGCCCTGTTGCACAGCGGGAAGTACAATAAGGTATCCTAGAAATGAACCAGGAGCCCTGCTACAAGCTGAATGCCAAAGTTAGATGGTCTGGGAGGTATCAGATGCGGCAGCGTGTGGGAGGGGGAGGGGAGAGTGAGTGGGAAGGGGTCTAGTGTTAAGAAGGAGGAGGCAGATCCACATGGAAGCCCACGTTCCTGGAGCGTGGGACTGTGGTTGGGAAGGTACACTGTGTTCCTGCGTTAAAGGCGTAATGTGGTGTTGGGTCCATCACTTGATGTGAGGAGTGGATATTCTGCATGCTTTATGTACCAGGAAACAATCTTAGGATAAGGCGATGACATTTGCTCAAGGTCTCTGTCTCTCTCTCTCTCTCTCTCTGTCTCTGTCTCTCTTTCTCTCTCTCCCATACACACACACACAGGCTGAGTACGTGGCAGAGCTGGAATTCAAGTCCAGATCTGTGTTCTCCAAAGCTTGTGCTCTGTCCTTGTAACAGGCTGCTTCCCAGACCCCTGTGCAGGCCGAGGGCCTGGGTGTTAGACCCCCCCCCCACCCCGCCCGCTGGATGTGACACTGAATCAGCCGCGTGTGTTTCTGGGTTTCCAGTTCCTCATCTGTCGAATGGTGCCTCTGACACCTGTCGCTCTGTCTCATAGGAGGGGATCCGGTAAGAGGCCAGATGTGAACATAGTTTCAAGGGTGCGAAATGGGCACGGGTTCTAGCAGATAATACCATGGCCGCAGGCAGGTTTTATGGATACGACTGAGCTCTCCAGTCCCTGGACTGGGACTGGGGCTTGACGAGTTCAGTTGCGCTTCTGGGTGTAAAGGTGGAGAACATGCATGGGAAATCCACCCAGCCCCTGGTTTTAGGAAGATTTGTGGGAGCAATGTCCTGGTATGAGGAGAGGTTCAGGGGTCTCTTCCAGCAGCAGGACCGCTGTTGGTGTGGCTGGAGGCAGGTGCTTATGGGTATGCATCTGGAGAAAAATACCTGAACGGATAGAGCCGGTAATTGGGGCCTGCCTAGACATTCTGTATTTTCTTTATAAAAATGTACCTTTGGTGGGGCTCCTGGGTGGCTCAGTCCGTTGAGCATCTGCCTTTATCTCGGATCCTGATCTCAGGGTCCTAGGTTCAGCCTCACCTCAAGGCTCAGTGGGGGAGTCTGCTTCTTCCTCTTCCTCTGCCCCTCCCCCCGCTTGCGTTTTCTCTCTCTCTCAAATAAGTAAAGTCTTTTTAAAAAAAAGTGACCCCCAGTGACATTTCCTGAATTCTTTGCTCTTGCTCAGATCATATTTCTCTATATTTATCTGATTAGTTTATTACTTACTGAAGTGGGGCAATATCAGGTATAAATTTGAACTTGCTTTATTTTAACAGTAGCTCAGTGGGCAGAACCTGTGTTTTTCTGGAGCCGTAAAACAAAGTATAATGATTCAGAATTCCCTCTATAATCTGCCTTGACTCTGCTTATTTAGCCCATAAATATGAATGGTGTGTTATGATATACTTCACCGCAGTACATTAATTGTATGGCCAGTTAATTAGTGCAAATGTGGAATGCCCTGTTATGAATTCAAGAGACAACATTTCATTAATGACAGTTCTTGCACCTTTCTTGTACATGAAGCCTTCCCAGAGACGTCGAGTGAGTTTTGAGTCTCCCATTCTTGCTTCTAAGATGCCTCTGTCGGGTTAGGGAAATGATCTGTATTTGTGTAACACTTACTGAGAAAACACAAGATGCAATTATGGAGAATCCCGTCTGGAAGTGGCTCAGAGAGTGTATACGCCTACACACAGGTGGAGAGGGGCCCTTTCTGTGGATCTTCCCTTTATTGCTAATTTTTGCCTGCCCTAACTTCTCACCCTAATTGTGAACACGATAGCGGGAATACTAAATACCGAAGGAGCAAGAAGGAACCTGAACAAAGTCGTGAGCCCTGCTCCACATGCAGGTCTGGGGAAACCCCCTGGGCTCCATGATAGCTTTCCAGAGCCTTCCGGGTATTTTCCTTGAAGTGACGCGGGGAACAACACTGAGGCTGGCCTGGGTGCCACCTTGGTAGCCCTACTTGGCAGGAACGTTAGCCACCCTGGAGACGGAGCCAGCTTTGTGTAGCCGAGCAGAACCCTCCCAGGCCCCGGTCGCTGGACCTCGGAAGAATAGACCACTGCTCTGTCCTCCAGGAGAGACCAGGCTGCAGACTCTGCCCGCGGTGTCTCCTCTCGAGAGTTTTTCCAGGGGGGTGGCCCGAGTGTCATCCAGGCCCCCAGCTTCCTCTCTGGTGAGGGGTCCAGGCTGTGCTCCTGGAGACCCTGCCTGGTGTTCATGCAACGCTAAGCCGTTGCTTCCTGTGGGTAAGCTTTCCTCTGAGGAGTCCCAGTGCAGCAGCTGCTGACCGCTAGAGGGGAGGGGGCCGCTCTTTGCCGGACTTTAATAGCAGGCAGGGCCCACTGCCCCTGTGTGTGAGTAAATTGTGCAACTCTCGTGGAGAGACTGGTGCCTGCGAATAATTTTAGCGTTGGCACCCGTCGTGTTTGTAGTTACTGTAGTTTTATTGCTGACTGCAGTCACATCGTTTCGGTTACAACGGAGTGACCTAATTTTATATTTGTGTAGCTTTAGGACTCTTGCGTGGAACTTTTAATGGAGTACCTACCACTTAACTTGGCAGGTGAGCATGTGGGGTTTGGAGCTGGACGTGAGTCTGATCCCCAGCTCTGCTGGTTGCTGGCTGTGACCTTGGACAGGTGTCTTGACACCCTCACGTTGGTCTGCACCTTGGTAAATGAGTGCCCATCTCTAGTGGGAATGAAATGGGTCACGCGGGTGAGATGCGTATCACCTTGTCCAGACCATGCCAAACAGTTTGGCAGAAGGAATATTTTGTACCTTCGTTGTTAAAAGCACAGAGACCAATCTGGATGCCGTTATCAGTCTATCTGCCTAGTTACCTTCCTCTCCTTATCTGTTGGTTGAAAGACCTCGGACAGCACCTAATTGCATGTTTTGGTTGGACGTCACATAGCAGGTTTTATTGTTTGTTTATTACGGAGGAGATTTCCACATCTGAATTTCCCCCGGGCCTGTTTTAGAAGCTGGTTAAGCACTTTGCATTGTGCTGACCTTTCACCTCCTTTCCTTAGCCCACTGCCTGTCCCAGAATCCTAGGGGTGGGGAGGGTGCTGGGCCAGTCTTCTCCTGGAGGGGGAGGGGACCCGGCTTAGGGATGGCGGGTGTTGTGATTGGCTGGCCACTGACCTTGTAGTTGGAGAGTTATGGTGAAAAAGAGTTGATTGAGGAGGCGGAGGATGGAAGGACAAAGTAGGCACATCTGGAAAACAGACCAATTTTATTGGCCAAAGCTTTAGGGAGTGGCATTGGTCAGAGTTACCAGAATTAAAGTAATCTGACTGAAATTGAACAAGGTGGTGTAACATCCCGCCTCCCAGATCGTTCACCTGGCATCCCGTGTTGGAGAGCTGTCTGTGGCCCTCAGTGGAGTCAGGGTTGAACAGGGACTTGTGTCCTGGAGACACCCCCCCACCTTCGTTGGGATTGATTAAATGAAGAGTCACCTGCCAGCCAGTGTCAGGAGAATCACCAAATGAAACTGGTAGAAATCTGTTCTCTGGGCATGTGGGCCCAAAGGCCGCCCTATAGCAGGGGAGTTTGAAGCTAGGTGTGAAGCCGGGACATGGGAATGGAAAAAGAGCAGAAGGCACCCCAGCTGTGAGTTGGAGTTAGCAGGCCCCCTGGTCATGGTCAGGGGGGCCTGGCCCAGGTGGGGGACCAGGGGAATGGGCTTGGGAAGCCGTAGGAACAGCCACATAATAGACCAGCGATGTGAATTTATAAAAATTGTGGTAAATAGGTCGTTGCTCTCAACCAGAGCGCCTTACTCTGGATCTTGGTGTCTTTCCAAGAGCGGATTAGAGTAAGATGCTTAAGCGCTCTGGCACAGACCTTGGAGGATCTCTCTCCTGGAGTGGCCTTCATGATCTCTAACGTCACATCATCACATGGTGGCCATGCTCAGCCTGGGGGTGGGGCCCCCAGGTATGTTCCAGGCAAGGAGGTTCGTGCAAGCTCACATGGGATGGGGCTCCCGGGTGGGCTCTGCACCTGACGCTGCCCGAGGGGTTGTCTGCAGTGCCCGGGAAAACAAACAGGTCCTCAGCCCCGCAGCCTGCCAGACCATATAGACGGAGAGGGCTTTCTGTCTTCGGCACATCGGATAAATTTCTTCACGTCTCCACGCAGCTGGGGGCTGCTGCCTCACGTGGTCACTTCCAGTTTACCCCTGAGCTGGTATGGCAGGTGCAGAGGGAGAGGTGGCCTTACATCAAGAATAGTCCCCAAGGGGCCTTCCCTGGGGGGCCCAGCCAGACCTGGGGGAGGGGCAGCCAGCTTGTGCTCCCGGAAGGTGCTTATGCGATCACTCTGTTCCCTCCCACTCAGATTTCTGGTCTGAAGGCCTCTGAGAGTTGCTTGGTGATGATTCCAGGGAACAAATGGGTGACCGAAAGGGGAGTTCAGCTCTCTTTTCATGTGTCCGTGTTTTCTTTGCAAACCGCTCCCCCCCCGCCCCCCGTCCTCTCTGCTTCTCTCGCCCACGTTCTCATGAGAACTCGGTGCGCAGGTGTGCATCCTGCCAAGAAGGTGGATCCCAGCGGTCATGCTGTGTATACTTTGTCCCCGGAGAAGCCACCTCTTTACACCCAGGTAGATGGGTGCTCAGCGGGGAACAGTGCAGGGACAGGGGACCTTTCCAGATGATCAGGCTCTGCTGCTTGCACCCAGCACAGGGTGGAGGCACGGAGAGAGGACACTCCAGCCTGTGTGTGTCCGGGCCTGGCAGCCAGCGTTACAGTAGCAGAAACCGTGTGAGGGTGTGTGAAAGATGAGGGATTCTGCTGCGGTCGATTCGCCTTAGTGTCGAGCGGAGGTGTGCATGAGACGCAGAGTCGTGTGTGCGGGTGCAAGTTAAAGCCCCAGGCAGTAACCTGTGGGGGGCTGACTCCTGGGGTGCAGAGGGGCTGGAAGAAGAACCACTGACCCCCAGCTCAGAATCCTGAGGATCCCTGAGAGGGGCAAGCGGCTGGAGCCGAGAAACTGCGAGAGTCTACGTGCCTGGTCGCCTTCTCCAGGAAGAGGAGGACATTGAAGGAGGCCAGCGCCCAGAGACTAACAGAGGCTAGCAATTTAGTTGTGTATCACCTGTGGGCCGTGGCAGAGCCCCCTGGCAGCCCCAGGAGGCAGGGAGGGGGTGCTGCCTGCTCACCAGGTCCCCCGGGGCCCTGCTGTGCCGTGGCCTTCGCTGCGGCCCTGGAAGGTTGTAGGGATACAGAGAAGAGGCTGCCCCACGTGGCCTGCATCCAGACGCAGGCCCGGCCTGCCAACTGGCCCAGGGCCCTTCCTCTTCCTCCTCAGGGTGTTGGGGTTCCCAGCTGCACTGACAGAGTGACAGGACAGCCGTGCCTGGCCAGGGCCTCCACAGAGGCCGACCCAGGAACGGAGAGTTGGAGACCAGGCGATGTCAGGGCGATCTGGCTGGTTCATAGGTATTCTGTAGTTACCTGTGTGCATGACGTCTTTTTTTTTTTTTTTTTTTAAGATTTTATTTATTTGACACAGAGAGACACAGCGAGAGAGGGAACACAAGCAGGGGGAGTGGGAGAGGGAGAAGCAGGCTCCCCGCCGAGCAGGGAGCCCGATGCGGGGCTCCATCCCAGGACCCTGGGATCATGACCTGAGCCGAAGGCAGACGCTTAATGACTGAGCCACCCAGGTGCCCCTGTGCATGACATCTTAAGATTTAAAACTTGTAGGACAGAAAACAGTCCTGCCGTGTAGCACAGTAAAATTCCCTGGGGCTCTTTCGAGGCCCTCCTCATTCCTGGTTGTCCGTGAATGAATGAATGGCTGGCCTTCTCCCCCTCCCCCCCGCCCCTGCCCCCGCAGGAGGTTGCCTCTCCCCTCCCCCAGCCTCCCCTGTGGTCAGACTTTGGGCAGTGGCGATGGTCGCTGTGTGTCTTCATCAGTTACTCTGGCTGTCCTTTTGGGGAGACTCGGAGGTGGGGGAGGCGGGGCAGGCAGGCAGGTTCACCCGCACCCACCTGGGTGAAAGGTGAGGGTGGGCCCTGCGTCGGGAACCGAGATAGCAGTTCCTGCTAAGGGTGTGGTAGGTCAGGGGTGCTGTGATCTGACAGAGAGCCTTTGTTGTTGTTATTCTAGGTGTCATTGGGTGTGGGTGGATCCGGTAGATAATCCCATGTTGTGAATGCCCAGGAATGCAAGGGCAGGCTTGCTGTGGGAGGGCAGCAGCCCTGGAAACGGACCCCTCCTTCTGATTTGACTTGGTCTCGGTGCACAGGGTATGGGGCCTCACCTTGCTCTGCGGAGGCTGGCTTGTGGCTCGTGGGGCTCGCCGGGGAGATGTGTCCAGAAAGGTGGCCACTGACAAGCACTGGAAGAGGCTGGGAGCTTTGAAAGTTAGTGTCTGATTGTCCAATGTAGCACCGAGCTACAGCGGACAGGCGTTTTATTTCGTTAAACATATTTTAAGAAATGATTAAGAGAGGATCACAAAACTACAGAAGAAAAGAGACCAGCATAACAGACCCCTCCATGTGGCCACTGCCCGACTTCACCAGTTCCCACACGTGGCCAGTTCATACCTCCGTCCCCTCCACCCCCAGTGATTTTGAAGCAGACCCTGCACTTGACAGAGGACGAAATTGCACTGATACATATTTCAGTATGCATTGCTAAAAGACAGCAGCTCTTTTATTTTTAAAGATTTTATTATTTGAGAGAGTGAGTGAGCGAGTGAGAGTGAGCATGAGCAGGGGAGAAGCAGAGGGAGAGGGAGAAGCAGACTCCCTGCCGAGCAGGGAGCCCAGTCCCCGGACTCCAGGATCATGACCTGAGCCGAAGGCAGACCCCCAACCGAGTGAGCCACCCAGGCGCCCCAAAAGGCAGCTCTTTTAAAGAATAACCACAGTATCCTACGCCCCCTAAAGATATTTAACTGTTAATTCCTCGATGCAGTGAGCTGACCGTTGCTTGGAGGAGTGAGTGGGACACTGGCGGCCCCGCCCACCTGCGTTACAGATTTGAGGAGAGAAGGTTTAGGTGCATTAATGTTGAATAGACGACACTTCAGTTTCATGAGGCGGCTTTTTTTAAATAACCGCTTTATTGAGGTATGACTTAGCGCACTGTCCCCTACGCCCATCCAAAGTGCACGCTTCTGTGGTTGTGAGTCCCTTCGCAGACAGGTGCACCCAGCACCACAGTCCAGATTTCGAATGTTTTCCTCACCCCAGAAAGAAACCATCCCTCCCCTCAGCCATCTACCCCTCTCCGTCCCCTTGCCGTGTACCCCAGCCCCCGCTATTCTGGACACTTTGCGTACATGGAAGTGTGCAGTGCGTGGCCTTTTGTGTCTGCTGCTTTCCTGTAGTAGGAGGTTCTTGAGGTTCATCAGTGTGACAGTGCTCTGTTCCTTTTTAACAAAGAACGCTCTGTTGGATGGCTAGACCCCATTTTATCTACCCGCTCATCAGGGGAAGGACATTGGTGCTGCTTCCGTTTTTTGGTTATTGTGCCTAATGGTGTTTTACGAACCTGTGCGTGCAGGATTTTGAGTGGACTCGTGTTCAGTCCTCCTGGGCAGGCAGCTGGGAGTGGAAGCTCGGGGCCGTGTGCTCAGGCCATGTTTAACCTTTTGAGAAACCGCCAGACTGATCTCCAGCGTGGCCGCCCCATCGCGCGTCCCCACTCACAGCGCGTGGGGCTTCTGGATTCTCTGTGGCCCTGCCGGTACCTGTCACCCTTGATCTTGCAGGTTCTAGCCGTCCTGGTGGGCGGGCCATGGCATTTGGCCTCGGTTTTGATTTGCGTTTCCCCGACGTCTACAGGAGGTGGCATTATAAGTGTAAATTGTTTCTTCTTCTTCTTTTTTTTTTTTTTTAAAGGAGGCTCCGTGCCCAGCATGGAGCCTGGCGTGGGGCTTAAACTCACGACCCTGAGATCGAGACCTGAGCTGAGATCAAGAGTCGGACGCTTAACCGACTGAGCCACCCGGGTGCCCCTGTAATTGTCAGTATTTTTAAACGTGAGGCTGTGGATGCCAGGATAGAGGGTGGGATTTTCCCTTTACTAGATTTGCACAGGGAGCGTTCCAGACCTTTGCCTGCCGGTTCACTAATTACTGCGATGGCTCGGAGTGGGAGGTCAGCCCAGGGCAGCGCCTTGCCTACTGCAAAACTAGAAAAAGATTGCTCATTTAGGACTCTTATCTTTGGTTTTTAGTTTGAACCAATCCAAATGAGCAAATCCTTAAAGTCAGGGTTCTGACAAGGCCATTGACTCCTGGCAGGGAGACTGCAGGTCCTCTGTCTCGCCTCCCTCTCTCTCCTCGGCAGAGGTTAGATCCCCGAGCGAACACCAGACCCATACCTTCGGATAGAATCAGCTACAAACGCTATGTTTAGGTTCCATCTACTGCCATTAATAGTCCTCGTGTCCTTATAAAGCCCTTGAAAGATCTTACAAATCATCGAAAGGGTGGCCAGTCTGTAACTTTGTTTGCCCTGCTTCTGGCTCTGCAGAATTATTTCTGTGACACCCCCCTCCCGCCGAATGGGGGGTTTGAAGCCTTCTTGAAGAGGGGTTAAGAGTTAACCTTGAGGCGCCGGCAGGATCCTCAAGCCACTTGGATAGCTTTTTGAGAAAAGGATTCAGAGCTGTTGGGACACCCTCTTCCACATCCTGAATTATCTGCAGGAGGCATTTGCTTGGAGATCTTGCTGCTTTCACACGTGGGATCTTTTCCTTCAAAATTGGCCAGGCTAGGGAGGTTGGCTCCATGCCTGCTAAATAACACATAGATCATCGTGAACACTTTGCAGATCACTTTAAGCTAAGGTTATTCCCAGGGGATTGCAGTCTTTCCGACTTGCTCTTTTCCTTCATAGTCAAAGTGGAGTCGTAGGTTCATGTGCGGACACTTCCCAGGGGATGCCCACCCCGGCCTCTCCCTCTGCCCCCAACGACGTCACATGTGGTGGGTCCTCCCCTCCTCCTCCTCCTTCTTTAAAAGATTCATTTATTTGAGAGCGAGCGAGCATGAGCAGGAGGGGCAGAGGGAAAGGGAGAGAGAGAATCTCAAGCAGACTCCCTGCTGACTGTGGAGCCCCACGTGGAGCTTGATCTCACGACCCCGAGATCATGACCTGAGCCGAAACCAAGAGTTGGACGCTTCACCGACTGAACCACCTGGGTGCCCCCAGAGTGGTCTTCTTGAGAACAGAAATAGTAACTTAAGGCCCTTGGATGGTTTTCCTTCACCCTTCGCATAAAACCCAGCTGCCTCCCCTGACTGCCTCTGGGCCTTCCTCTCCAAAGTTAGCTGCCTGCCATTGACCCCAGCCACCCTGTCCTTGACCTGCTCTTGACCTCTACCTAGAGTCCTGTTTTACCTTTGGGCCTGAAAGGTTTGCCCTCCGCCGATCCTTCTGGGCTTCCGTGTCACCGGGGAGGTCCCCTCTGACACCCCCTCTTCTTTTGGCCTCCCTGTCTGAGCTGGTGGAGGGCAGGAGGACTTTTCTGCCAACATCTCGATCCTCCCTGTGGCTGGCATGTGGGAGGCAATCAACACACGCTTGCCGAAGGAGCCAGTGAATGCAGGCTGCGTGCCTCTCGGGGCCTCTCGTGGGGCGCTTGTTCCAATTAGCTGAAAACGAAGCTAGTTTGGCTTTTGTAACTGGGCATCTTTGAAAGCAGGATACCTGTTGATTTCGGTTGGTCCTCCACCCACACTCGGTGGGCTTCAGCAGGTAAAAACAGGAGAAATAGTTGGTGATAAGAAAACACACACATGATTTTGGATTTTTGTTACGGTTCTTGGTAGCTTCCCCCCCCCGCCCCCCGTTAGTTTCCTTTCGATTGTGGGGCGCTCTGGCAGAGTTTAGGAAGAGATGGCTTGGTCCCACGGCTCCAGAAGGTGGCAGAGGGGCCGGCTCTGCTGGAGGAAGGCCGGGAGGTGCTCCAGAGTCCCCAAGGAAGAAGACAGGAGCCAGGGGGAAGGGAACCAGAAGAGACCTGGCTCTGAAGCCGTTGAAAGGAGACACGCTTTCATTCGTTGGGGCAGGGTAGGTAGCCCAGAACCAGCCTGCTTGCAGGAGGGTGAACTCCCCCCTAGTTAATGTTCCACCCCTTGAGTTGTTGACCCAAGCCAGTCACAGCCTCCGAGGAGGAGGAGGAGACCTGGCTCCGTCCGTAGACACGCATAAACACCCACTCCTGAGGATTCTGTGCGCCTCCTTCTCACGGAGTCTTTTGTGCTGCCTGAGATGGTCTCTCAAGCCAACAGCCGCATTGCATCCCAGAGTCCAGAGATAAGGGGTTCAGGGCCAACACGGACTCATCTGTGGACCCTCTGGGTTTCTTCTGTGCCAGCCTCCAGGCAGCTGGTGGGTGGGGATGAGATTGGCAGGTGGTTAAATGGCCACCAGCTTCCTGGGTCAGCTGGGTGTGGCCTGGGCTGCTGGCCTGGAGGGATGGTTCAGTGGGATGGCCAGGGCCGGGGGCCGGGGGTAGGGGTTTCCGTGGGTCTGGACACTGGAGGCTCGGGGATGGAGGTGGTGGTGGGGGGTGCCACTCCTGGACTCCACTGGCCACCCCGGGCCTCCCAGCAGAGGCGACAGTGGGCTGTGCAGTGCTGCGCAGGCGGGGGAGCGGGCGCTGCGAGGGGGGTCTGTGAATGGAATATTAAGTTTGTGAGACGGCTGGGAAAGACTTCATGCAGAACGAATCCCAGGTCTGGGTGAGGGGTTTTCTTTTTTGTTTTTTTAAAAAATTTTATTGTTATGTTAATCACCATACATTACATCATTAGTTTTTAATGTAGTGTTCCATGATTCATTGTTTGTGCATGATGGGTGAGGGGTTTTCTAATGTCCAGTGACATGCTGGCTGCGTCACACTCTGCCCTCCTCCACATCCTCCTAGGAGATTGCCGAAGATGGCAGAAGCTCACCAAGCCGTGGCCTTCCAGTTCACGGTCACCCCGGACGGGATCGACCTGCGGCTGAGCCACGAAGCCCTCAAGCAAATCTATCTGTCTGGACTGCATTCCTGGAAAAAGAAGTTCATCAGATTCAAGGTTGGCCAATCCTTGTTTAAATCTGTACAGTGTTCACTTCAGCATCCGAGAACATGTGTAGGCACTGGTGCGGCGGGGAGTGTTTGAGTGCTGATCGGCATGCCCGATACTCCCTCGGTACTTAGGAAGCGCTTGCGTGTACACACCAGCTCACTGACTTCTCTGAGGCGGACGGGGGCGGTGGCTCCCTCTAGGCAGGGGCGTGGGGGCTCAGAGAGGGTGAGTGACCTGCTCAGAGAAGCAGAGGAAAGACTAGAACCCATGTCTCTGAGTCCAGCACTCTTTACACCTTGTAGAAAAAGGATTGTTTCCCAGCTGTGCGCACGGCAGTGAATTTATCTAACAGATGCCTCCCTGATAAAATAGTCCAATGTTGAAATACATGTGTAAATTCAAGCAGCGTTAACTTCCTATGTTCTCAATTCTGTTTACCTGAAAGCCTGGAAATGTATTCACTGGTTTTAATCAAGCACGAGTCTTGTTCTTTTAACTTATTCGTAATTTAATTTATTTCGAAAATCACGGAAGGGTTAAGATGCGTGTTTGGAAAGAATTCAAACGGGATGACCTTTCATCAGGTTACCTGCCCGGGGAATGAGGAAAAACTCCTAACTATTTGTTCTCCAATTTCCTTTTCTGAGGGTGTAGCTCAGAGAAGGGCAGTTGAGAAGGCCCAGGAGCCAGAGTAGGGTGAAAGCAGTGAGTCAGAGAAGGGGGCCGGGCCCCTGGGAACAGGCCTGGCAGGACAGGCTAAGCACACTGACCACACTGTCCAGAATGTGGCTCTGGGGAGGAGGCGCCACCTACAGGGGGAAGCGCACGTTGTCACCTGACCTTGCCGGGAGCAGCTACCCCCCCCCCCCCCCCGCCCCCGCGCGCTCAGATCCCGGAAAAGAGAGGCTTGGGTGCAGAGCTGGGGCCGTCAGTCACTGCAAGCCAGTGGAAATGTTCTCTGGTTTTCAAGAGGTGACACAGGACCGCGTGGCTGGCAGCTGGACGGGCTGCAGGGGGAGGCTGGGGTGAGCGGGAGACCTTTTAATCTGGGCCCTTCCTGCCTTCGTTGTAATGTCATGTAATGTACATGTACGTATCTATCCGAGAACACCAGGAGAACCCCCACTTTGTTTAAAATCTTTTTCTCAAAAATAAATAAATAAATAAATAAAATCTCTTTCTCTTACGCTTCTAGACAATCGGAAACCCAGTGGGAATGGCATGTAGGGATGCAAAGAGCTCCTAAAAGAATTCAGATAAGCTTTGAGAGTTTTCTTAAATCCATGTCTTGCTCAAATCAATCTCTTGTTAAGATGGCTTTAGTAAGTTATATATATATATTTTTTAATTAGAAATGTTGAAACAAACACAGAAATAAAAAGAATAAGGAGCCACAAGGCTCACCTGGGTTCCAGAATTTTGTTTCATATCTGTCTTCTGCTCCTGCTACTTTTTTGGGGTTTTTAGGGTGGGGAAGTACAGGGGTTTGGCTGAGGGATCGTACAGCAAATTCTCAACGTGCAGTCAGGTCTCCTGAAAATACTTGGGGATTGAGCAGCCTCTTGATTCAGGAGTGGCAGGAGGGGTGGTTTTGGAGCTGGGGGTCTTGGGGCATCCCAGGTGTAGCAGACTGGGGAGAGGACATCATGGTTGGCTCAGTGACGTCCTTAACTCGAGGGTGTCGAGAGTCAGTCTGGGTGGAGCTCGGGAATCAATGTTAAACTCATGCCTCGGGTGATTCAAATGTCCTGGGGTCACTCTCGGGGTATCTGCTTCAGGGAGGGATTTGGCTCAGAAATAGAGGAAGAGAAGGGGCCGGAGGCTCTGGGGAAGATTTTCTATAGTGGTCACTTAGCCACCATGAACTACAAAGGCCTCCTTCCCCCTGCTGTCATTCCAGTGCCCCCATCACCAGGAGCTGTGGACTTTGTGGGCAGGACAGTACTCATGGTGCATGTTCTGTTTCTAGAATGGCATCATCACTGGTGTGTACCCGGCGAGCCCGTCCAGTTGGCTCATCGTGGTGGTGGGTGTGATGTCAACCATGTATGCCAAGATCGACCCCTCGCTGGGGATAATTGCAAAAATCAATCGGACCCTGGACACGACGTAAGTACTCTTTTTCAAATCTCAAATTGTCTCGGAAGTTAGCGACTTTTGTTGCTGACATTTTTATGTCTTTTCAAATATAATGGCCATCACTGTTCTGATTCCATTTGAAGCTTGGCTATTCTCCTGTAGGCTTTCTTCTGTATTAAGGTCCACAGGGAGTTTGGAGTCCCTCATGGCCCTTTCTCTGAAGACAGCCTTGGTCCTGGGTTGCGCTGGGACTTCATGTCAGGGCCCAAGGTTGTGGTCAGTGTGCTTAGCCTGGCTGCAGGGTCCTCAAAAGGAATTTCTGCTCCAGGAGCTGGTCCTGGGCACGGTCAGCTCTTTGCACTGGGGTCTGTGACCCTGAGAACTGACTGCTCTGGGCAGTCAGCCCCTTAGCTCCTTGTCCGAGTGGCTCAGAACCCCGGTGAGAACCCCAGCACTCTTGAGAGTTTCTGGCTTTTCTAGGAGCTTGAAAATAGGCTCTCTTTCTACCATGATTTTTGGCCTAGAGGAGCCTCTGGGCTGGTATTTTCCTGGAAAGGTGGACGTGGTGCCTGGGGTCCCACGTGGAATGTGGGCATGCCCTCGAACGCATTTATGGAACCCCTCTGACGTCCTTTCTTCCCTCCAGTCCCAGGGATGGCCCTAACACCCGTGCAGGGTCCCCTCGTGGTCGGACCCCGCACGGCGGCGACCTCGCTTACGAGGGTCTCCGTTACTCTGTGTTTGGCCCTTGCTCTAGAATACTTGTTTTTATTTTCTGATTGGAAAGGATCCCCCAGTACCTCCAAAACCACCGTGGCGGTTCCGTGCCAGACCTTCGATCCTGTTTCTCAGTTCCTTGTTTACCCTGGTCTCTTACTACAGAAATCATGGTCCCGAAGTCCTCAGCCCATAGGTGGGCTTTGGTTTTGGTCCGGGGGTTGCATGGGGAGGCTAGGGCCCCCTGACTTTCCCGGGTTGTGTTTGTGGTGTCGGCAGCTGGCCTAAGCTAAGCAGATGAACTACGGGCCTTTTGATAAAATAGTGCCTTGCTGGTTGTATGGCTTTCATAGTGTCCCTTCAGGAAGGACTAAACTGGCAGGGTAGGACTTCAGGTGGAAACCCCCAGCTCATGAGTGAATTCAACTCTGATTACGCTAAAGAAGTAAGACAGCTGTTTTCGCTTAAAGGCGTGAACTTGTATCTCCTGGAGCGGGTGCCCCTTCCTCCCTCTTCCTTCCTGTTCAAAGCCCAGAGTCCAGCCGAGTCGCTCATGGCCTCCAAGCTGCCTCAAGAATGCTGGCCCGTGTCTTTATAAGCGTCTGCAAGACTTCGAATAAAAATTCCATCATTTCAGGGGAAGCGTGCCTGGGCTGGACCCCTGCCAGATTCCCTGCTCTGCCTGGTGCCCAGGGACGCCGAGGCAGGGACCCTGACACTCTCCACGCTCCGGGGAAACCTTGCTCCTCTGTCCTTGCGACCCCTGCAGACAGCTGGTCCTCTGCACACTGGGTCATGCTGTTTCTGCGTACTTTTCAGACTCTTGTGGGTTTAACGTGGAGTTTTAATGTACTCTCCACTGTGGGCTCTTAACACTGGATTATATTTAGAAGTGTTGGCTATTTAAAGCCCTTTATAATCTGGGTCTTTATACGATTTGTTTCTTTGTCCCTCTAAACCAATTGCGGTGAACTGGGCCATCCTTGGCCCAAATTTAGAAAGACCAGGTTAAGGGTCAGCGTCTTCCCAGGCTCGAAGGTCGTTCTGGAACCATCTTTCCGGAGAGCACCTCCGACTGTCTGAGGTGGCTATTTTCACAAACGCAGACGTACTAGGCTGGGTTTGCTCTGTGTCCATCCAGCTCCTGCCACCTCGGAAGGACAGTGCTCTTTAAAAGAAAGCTTTTTTTTTTTTTGCTAATGCTTTTCATTGAAGCGCCCATGTGTATATTATAGAAAAAAAAATCACAACACAAGATTTGACAAGTTATATGGACACAAGTTTTGGAGTAAAAGTATTTTACCTTGAAGATAATTTGTTTCAGTGTTACTTAAATATCAGAAGGCGTTAACTTGGTGGGTTTTAAATACTGGAGATATCTTTAGGTTATGAGTACATTGGTGGTTTTAATAATTTGAAGCACACTGGGGCGCCTGGGTGGCTCAGTCGTTGGGCGTCTGCCTTCGGCTCAGGTCATGATCCCCGGGTCCTGGGATCGAGCCCCGCATGGGGCTCCCTGCTCGGAGGGAAGCCTGCTTCCCCCCCTCCCACTCCCCCTGCTTGTGTTCCCTCTCTCGCTGTGTCTCTCTCTGTCAAATAAATAAATAAAATCTTAATAATAATTTGAAGCACATTGAAATAATTTTAAAAACGAGACATAATTGACATAACGTTTTATTAGTTTTAGGTGTATAACATAGTGATTTGGTAGACGTGTGTAGCTCAAACTGATTACACGTCTAGTTAACTAACATTCATCTCCACATATAGGTACAGAACTTTTTTTCTTGTGATGAGAACTTTTAAGATCTACTTTCCTAGCAATTTTTAAATATACAATATGGTATTGTTAACTGTAGTTACCATGATCCCTAAGACTTTTTTATCTTATAACTGGAAGTTTGTACCTTTTTTAATTTTTTTTTTAAGATTTTATTTTTAAGTAAAATCCCACACCCAACCTGGGGCTGGAACTCACAACCCTGAGATCAAGAGTCACACACCCTACCGACTGAGCCCACCAAGCGCCCCTGGGAGTTTGTACCTTTGGACCACTGTCCCTCCTTCTGCCCATCCCCTGCCTCGGGCAACCACCAGTCCACTCTTTGTATCTAGGAATTTAAAGATTTTTGTTTCAGATTCCACGTATAAGTGAGATCCTACAGTAGTAGCTGCCTTTCTCTGTCTGACGTATTTCGCTTGGCATAATGCCCCCAAGGTCCATGGTTGTCACAAGTGGCAGGATTTCCTTCCTTTTTATGGCTGAATAACATCCTGTGGTATTTATGTAGCACACCTTCATCCATTCACCTGTCGGTGGGCACGTAGGTGGTTTTCATGTCCCGGCTGTTGTGGATGATGCTGAAATGTACATGGGGGTGCGGGTATCTCTTCGAGAGAGGGATTTCACGTCCTTCCGATAAATACTCAGAAGTAGAATTGCTGGATCATAGGGTAGTTCTATTTTTAGTTTTTTTGAGGAAGCTCCATCTTGTTCTCCACAGCGGCTGCACCAACAGTGCCCGAAGGTTCCGTATTTTCTGTGTCTTTGCCAACATTTGTTATTTAAGTCCTTTTTATTTTATAACTAGCTTGTGGTTTCCAAAACAGCTAGAACTAAAAACAAAACCACCAAGATTTTTTACAGTCCCATCTTTACCATACGATGTATCTCTTTTCTTAGCAAATGAAAATATTTTCTCTCTTTAAGTTTATCATTTAAATGACCATTTTTTGGGGCACTCGGGTAGCTCAGTCGGTTGGGTGTCCAACTCTTGATTTCGGCTCAGGTCATGATCTCAGGGTCCTGGGATCGAGCTCCATCGGGGGCTCTGCATTCAGTGCGGAGTCTGCTTGAGATTCTCTTTCTCCCTCTCCCCCAACCCCTGCTCACGCTAAGTAAATCAAAATCTTTAAAAAAAAAAAAAAAGATTTTATAACATCAGTTTCTCCACAAGTATTCCTGCCTAGATCAAAAATAAGCTCCTTTGATATAAACAGCTTTAATAGTTTTCCCAAATGATCTGAGCGTCTCATGAGTAATGGCGAAATCCAAAGTGATGTTTGAGGAAGAAGAAGGTTCAGGGAGGGAACAGCCCAGATTTGCTGTGAGCACCCAGCTGAGGAGGTGCGGGTGGACCCAGGGCGTGGGTTTCGTCGCGGGCAGGCCACCACCTCACACGTCCCCCGTCCCCGTTCCTAGACCCTGGAGGAAGTTGCGCGTTTTCCCCAAGGACACAGGAGGCTTGGTTTGTCCTGAGGACGGGAGAGTGATGCCTGAGCCTTTGAGAGTTGGGCTGGCGCTAAGGGAACCTGGCGTCCCCTCTTGGATTCGGGGCGCCTCACGGCTTGTGTCGAGGAATGGCCGCTCCGGCTGGCAGTGCGTGGCATCCCCGCTAACGTGTGCTCGGCTCGTGTCCTCTCCCTAGCAGCTGCATGTCCAGCCAGACGAAGAACGTGGTCAGCGGCATCCTCTTCGGCACGGGCCTGTGGGTGGCCCTCATCGTCACCATGCGCTACTCCCTCAAGGTGCTGCTATCCTACCACGGCTGGATGTTCGCCCAGCACGGCAAGATGAGCCGCGCCACCAAGATCTGGATGGTAATGACCCCCACTTCACTCTTGGTGCCGAACTGGTGTGGATTTTTTTCTGACCGCTTTATTTGGGGGTGCGCTTGACGTGCAGCAGGCCCCCTCACTGTTTAGCAGTGTGCACGTAGAGGTAAGTGTGCACCTGTGAAACCGTGGTCATTATCGGTGCCACCAGCTTAGCTCCCCGCCCCCCAGAGCGTCCTCACGTTCCACCCCACTTTGCCTGCGTGGTAAGAGCACGTAAGTAAGATCTGCCCTCTTAGCAAAGGCTTAGGTGTGCAGGGGTGGCGCTGTCAGGGGCCCCATGCCCCGCGCAGCCGCCACCTCCCTCACCACAATATTCGTCCCTTCCGCGTCTGGCTCGTCTTACGTTCACAGGGTCTCACGTGAGTGGCTTTTACCTTGAAAGGGGTTTCCTCGGGGACCTTTCCCCTTCCACACGTGGTTGGTTGACCTGGGAGCTGCAGGGGCTGATTCACCGTGACTCACAAGTGTGGGCTGAAGAGTATTTTCCTTTAATGGTGTTGGAGAGTTCTGAACGTGGTATATTAGAGTCTGCTGGGTTTGCCATCCAGCTTCTCCTTCAAAGAAAACTGACGCCCGTCCACTTTGGAGCTTTTGTGACCGGCTCGAAGGCGGGCGCTCGGTGGTTTTCCTCGCCGACTGGTCCGACCAGGTCTCCCCGGGTCGCCCCGTGCTTCAGGCCATTCGGCTAGCTCTCCTCGGCTGCAGCCTGGTGTCCCTTGGTTGCCACGTGTGTGGAGGCTTGCCCCAGTGTCCCCCGGGGGCTGCTCATGAGAGGCACCCCGACGCCCGCAGGCCTCGCTTCTCCCCGACCGACTTCCTGCGCTCACCTGGCTGGAAGATGGCTGATTTCCAGAGAAGCAGAATCTAGCCCCCAGCAGAGAGTTCCGAGGGGGCGCCCGCCCTGTATGGAATAAGCTAAACGGTGTTCCCTAGGATGGCATATTCCTGGCTCCCGTCCGGCTGAGTCCCAGCTGCCCCACGTGAGCCCGAGGAATTCCTCGGAGGTCTGGTCAGCAAGAGATGACCCGTTGTTAACACCAAGTTTGGATCCTTCCGGATGAAAGCAAGGGCTGAGAGGAGGCAAACGTGTGCCCTCTGCCAGGCGTGAGGGGCCGCGGTGCTGCTGCGTCCTGGGGTTGGCTCCAGGTCCAGGCTTCCCAGTTCAGCCCCCGCCCTGCCCCTTGCCAGGGCTTGGAGCCCGTCCCAAAGCCCAGAGCCTCGCAGAGGTAGCCGAGTGGATCTTGGCCCCCATGCAGATGCGCAGTCAGCCGGCAACCTCAGGGTGCCCACCTTGGCCGGGGCATCTTGAAGCATCCGTCAGACTTGGGCTGGTTTTTGGTTGGGGTCACCTGTTTGTTGGCAAAGGCCTGTGAGGTATCGGGGCAGAAAACACCGGAGACGATGCGAAGCCCAGAAAATCAGTAAAGAGTCGGCAGGTCGAGAACTGGCTTCACGTCTTTAACATGGTCCCCCGTTTTAAACTGCACCTTTTTTTTTTTTTTTTGAAGAGTGTGGTCAAGATCTTTTCGGGCCGAAAACCCATGTTGTACAGCTTCCAGACATCACTGCCACGCCTGCCGGTCCCGGCTGTCAAGGACACCGTGAACAGGGTAGGTGTGGCCTCGAGCTCCCTGGGACAACCCCTCTGAGCTGCCGGGCGTCCGGGGGTTAGGGCTGGCGGTTGGCTGGGTTAGGTCTCAGCCGTGTGCTCGTCCGGCTATTGTCCGAGATCTCTTCCTTTCTAACTTATCAGGACGTACGAGGTGTTTTTTTCAAAGGCATCACGTTTGATAGCTTTGCAAATTCTTTTTTTTTTTTTTTTTTTTTAATTTTTTTATTGTTATGTTAATCACCATATATTACATCCTTAGTTTTTGGTGTGCAAATTCTTTTTAAACAACTTTGTTGTGATATAATTCACATACCGTACAGTTCCCTCAAAGCGTCCAATTCAACCGTCTTTGGTACGTTACTTGCCTGGTTGTTTTAAATTGCGGTGTATGTGTATATAACATGAAAATGACCGCTTTAACCTTTAAGCCATGCAGTTGTGTGGCACTGAGTACGGTCTTACTGCGCGGCCTCCACCACGGTCTAGTTCCAGAACTTTCCATCACCCAAACCCCACACACGTCTGCTGGTGGGGCCGGCCTCTGCTTCACCTGTGGAGGAACAGCTGGGCTGGATCCCACAGCACAGGCGTTCCCACCGAAGCCAACGAGGGCTTCAGTTTCTGCCTGTCCCGTGGACCCATTTTAGAACCTTGGCTTTTGAATCCCGGCCTAGTTATTTCGTCCCTCTTGGCCTTTTCAAGTTCCCTCTCTGCTCTCTCGAGCCCTCCCTCACCTGCGGCATGGCAGACAGGAGCCCCGCCCCGCGGGAGCGTGGCCAAGCCACCTGCGGCTCTGGGTCCGTGAGTGGGGCCCGCCTGCTGGTGCCCGGTGCCCGACTCAAGCTGCTTCAGAGTGGTCACGTTCCACTCATGCGCGTCTCACTTTGAGTAAACTTGAAAACTTGAACAGCTGTTCGGTTTCAGGAGTGGCACCCTCCCTGTAAACATTCAAGGAGGGGTCCTAGAGATCTCCCTGGGGCCCCAAAGCTGTTTTCATGGCAGACAGAACTTGGCGGATGGACACGTTTCCTAATAAACCGAGGGCCTTACTTTCTAGAAGTTTGCTCATGTATATAGCAACAGCTGCTGCTGATGGTCTCGAAACCCCATCACATCTGTGACCGGCCACCTGGGTGCTCTCACTTCAGGGTGGGGCTGCTCAAAGTCAGGGGGCCCTACAACCCTGTACCTGGAGACCTGGCCTTGACCCCGGGCTTGGCCTTCCCCGTCCCATCGTTCTGGCTCCTCCTTCCTGCTACCCAGTGTCCCGACCTCGTCCCCAGCATGTTCCCGGCACTGTCCTGAGTCACTGTCGAGTGGGTGGGAATAGGGCTTTCATTAAGGGCCAAATGATGGATAAAGACTCGTGAGATGTCCTTGTCGGCCGAACCGTGATCCTGTCGCTCCGGAAGTCGCTCCGGTGATCTTGTAGTGATGCTTGTCTGGAGAACTAGAAGGCCAGTAAAGGGACGAAGGAGTGTGATGGTGTCATCGTTGCTGATGTAAAGCCATCCGGCTAACTCGTGTGAGGACCCGCAAAACCAACTTGGGGGAGTTGTTCTTTTTTTTTTTAAGATTTTATTTTTAAGGGGAGCCTGGGTGGCTCAGTCAGTTAAGCGACTGACTCTTGGTTTCGGCTCAGAGTTGTGAGATCAAGCCCCACATCATGCTCTCTGCTGAGTGTGGAGCCTGCTTGGGATTCTCTGTCTCCCTCACCGCCCCCCCCCGACTTGTTCGCCCTCTCTCTCTAAAATAAATAAATCAACCTTTAAAAAAAGATTTTATTTTTAAGTAATCTCCTTGCCCAACGTGGGGCTCGAACTCTTGACCCCAGGATCAAGAGTTGCACACTCCTCAGACTGAGCCGGCCAGGCATCCCTACCTGGGGAAGATTTTTAAATCTTTTAAATAGGTTTATATTTTTTCTAAGGCGCAGATGAGGGGCCTGTGTGTTTTAACTTGGCGTGTGTGCTTTGTGTTAACCCTAGTATCTAGAATCGGTGAAGCCTCTAATGAAGGAATCCGACTTTAAACGGATGACGGTTCTGGCAGAAGATTTTGCGGTCAGCCTTGGACCCAAATTGCAGTGGTATCTGAAGTTAAAATCCTGGTGGGCTACTAACTATGTAAGTATACATACTCACCATCTGTCTTGGCGGAAATGCATTCACGTGCACATACTAGTCTGTGCCACCAACCAGCCGGGCCTTCCCGTGTGTGGGGGGTGAGAGGAGCCACTTGGCGGGTGATAACGAAGTGGGGTGTGAAAGAGGGAGGTATTCAGCGTGACCAGACGGAACCAGAAGATGGGGCTGGAAGTGGGCGTGGTTGCGGGGCGGGCAGGTGCGTTGTGTTTAAATCAGGCGCCGGCTGCACGGGTGTGTTGAACTCACACTAGCACTTAGGCTCCCACACGTGCCGTGGCGTGTGTGACACTTACACACGCGTGCCACAGAGCAGTCACTCTTCCCCTTGAGGCCCCGCCAGCCCGTGTGGCTCCCGCTAAGCTCACCAGCGCTCTGTCCTTTTGGCACCCTGCAGGTGAGCGACTGGTGGGAGGAGTACATCTACCTTCGAGGACGAGGGCCGCTGATGGTGAACAGCAACTACTATGCCATGGTGAGTGCCCTGGGCGGGCTCAGCGGGCATCACCATGGGTCCGCCGGCCGCCCGGGAAGCTCCTGCCCCTGCTCCCGCTGACCCAGGCGCCCTGCCGGGGCCCAGGACCTGCTTGCCAGGCCTGAAAGCTGCGTGGCCGTCCTTTTGTGTTTGCCGCGAGCCGCTTGGAGAAATTAGGACCGCAAAAATACTCTCGAGGCTGTCGGTGGCCCCTCGCTGCAGGGCCCCTCTCCCTGTCGTTACAGCTGGGCACTGTGTTGTGATGCCACGGTGGCGTGCGGGCCCGTGTCCCTGCCACCCCCAGAGCTTGGCGACAGGCGGCCGCGGCTCCCCGGGCCCAGGGGCGCAGCTCTCCGCTGCCCTAGGACGCCAGGTGGTTCTTGTCTTCCGAGGCATCGATGGCCTGGGAGGGCACTTCCCGTTGTTTTGTTAGAAACCCCACAGTTTGGGTTCTGGTAACTGGTATTTAATAGCTTTAATAAATGGCCGGCCTCATTCTTTGTCCATTTTCTTTCTGTTCTTCACTTTTATTTTCTCATAAAACACAAAGCTGCCCAAGTGTAGGAAATGCAGTTTTAATTTCTTTTCTATCAGAGCAGGTGTGATTTAACACAGATGGAAGTATTTTAACCGTGCGGCAATGCCCTCCCGTGTATTTCAGTTCGCGTGGCTTTTCCCACGGACGTTCTCTCTGCCGACACGTGTTTACCTTTTCAGGACTTGCTGTACATCCTGCCGACGCAGATCCAAGCAGCGAGAGCGGGCAACGCTATCCACGCCATTCTGCTCTACAGACGAAGGCTGGACCGGGAGGAGATCAAGCCGGTATACGAACACTGCTCTGTGAACAGTTCTTTTTAAATGGCTTCGTTGGCTTAGTGGACACGGCTGAGGCACAGTTTGATAGGTCCTGTGATATTTATATTACATACCCCTGAAACCATCACTGCAGTCCAGGGAGTGAACACATCTGTCACCCCCAGAAGTTTGCTTGTGCCTTCTGTCCCTCTGGATCGCTTGTACTTTCCAAAGCTTTATGCAAATGAAATCATACAGTAGGTTCTCTCTCTCTCTCTGGTCTAGCTTCTTTCACTCTGCCTAATTACTTTGAGATTTCATTCTCCCTGTGTCTTCTAAAGGGATATACATCTCTTGTACTTCATCCCGTAATCCCTGCCGGAAGAAGCTCTTGTTTACTTTTGAAGGAAAACAGTTGAGCTGGTGAATTATTCAAGAAGAACAAGACATTTCTTTCTTAGATATCCCTTTGGTTGAAGTGTCAGTTTGTAAACGGTCTGTGGTGTAAATGTCCATTGAGAAATGATCAATGAGAAGGCGTTACTTGGGCAGGAAGGGTGCGGGGCGCTGAGCCCAGGTCCGGCTCGGCGAGTATTGCCGTAAGGTCGGCGGCCCAGGGAAGAGCTGCTCTCCACAGTTTGGAAGAGATGAAATCAAGCACTGTGTGCACAGAAAACAAATCCAGTGTTTCGCTTGCTCCTTACCCCTTCCCCACCCCCCCCGAGGAATTTTTTGTTTGAAACGTTTTTTTGTTGCAGATTTTTCTGTTGGGATCCACAGTTCCGCTCTGCTCTGCTCAGTGGGAGCGAATGTTTAATACTTCGCGGATCCCAGGAGAGGAGACGGGTGAGTGGGGCTCCTTCGGGAAGCATTTTTGCTCCTTACGCGCCGCGGATGGATGTGGCGGACGGGCAGCACACGGATTTATGCTGACCCCTCCTGAGAGTGTGAGATTTTAGGCTCAGGAATATTCCTTCTGTTAAATTTCCTTGGTCTTTCTTAGGGCATGTGACTTATCTTCAGACTTCAGTTTCTCTTTGGTCAAAGGCTGTCTCCCACGGTGTTTTTCCCAGGTCTGGTTAAGAATATTCCTTTTCTTCATCTGGCTTTCTAGGGAGTTTTGCTCTGGCTCACATGCAGGGTTCCTGTGTAATGCATGCTGGCTTGTGCTCAGGAGGCTGAGCTTGTGATCTAGCAGCTCACTTGGAGCAGCCTGACCTGGGACAGCTGATCCCCGGCCCCGACCCTCGCAGAATGCCGGGCAGCCATGTAATCGGAGCCAGGACACCCTCGAGAATGAAAGGGAGAGACATGCCATCACCTGGGACTGTCCCAGGCCAGCCAGGGCTCAGACTGGGCCACCCATGAGCCTCCGGATGGCCGTGCAGGTAGCAAATACTGGCCACTTGCAACTGAGAAACTGGACCCCATCTGAGACCTCATGGTGGGCTGTTAAAATGAACCCACTGCCGGTTTGTTTGTTTATTTGTTTTAACCCACTGCTGCTTTCGAAGCTGATTGTATACAGAGTCCCAAGCTGATCTGGCTTTTGGGGGGTGTCATTATAGCCGGGTACCTCTAGACTATGAGCCCCGGGCAGGAACTTGTCCTGTGGTGGTAGGCATGGGGGTCCTCGGACACAAAAGCTGGCCTCTGGGTGGGCTTCCGTAAGCGGATTCAAGCCTTTTTCGGTTCTGGGACCTAGAGGCTTTCTGAAGACTCCAGCAATGCACTCAGTACTTCCACTGCGTGGAGTGTTTCTGGCTTGAAAGCCAACCTTTGTCTCTCTTACACTCTGGAGTCCAGTGATCTGTGGCCAGATTTTTGTGAAAATGGATGAGTTGGCAAAAAGCGGTTTTGGGACAGTTGGGACAGTAATAGCATTCTTGAAATTTTTGTTTTTATTTTGTAAAAGATTTATTTATTTATTTGAGAGCGAGCGAGCGAGCAGGGTGGGAGGAGCAGAGGGGCTGAGAAAACCTGAAGCAGACTCCCCGCTGAGCATGGAGCCCGACACGGGGCTCAACCCTGAGATCATGACCTGAGCCGAAACCAAGAGTCAGATGCTCAAATGATTGAGCCACCCAGGTGCCCCAGTGATAGCGCTTTTAAAAGTGATTTTAATAAAGTGTCATACAGTTTCTCTTATCTGTGGTTTTGCGTTCCGTGGTCTCAGTTACCCACAACCAGCCACGGTGTGGAAGCTGATGATCCCCCATAACATCAGCCTCACCCTGTGTCACACCTACATGACTCATCTCACATCATCACGAAAAGAAGGGCCAGGATGAGGTATTTTGAGAGAGAGAAACCACGTCCACGTAACCTTTATTAGCATGCGTTATTATAATTGTTCTACTTATTTTTTATTGTCGTTATTCTACTATACGTAGTTTATAAATTAAACTCTATCGTAGGTACGTAGACTAGAAAAAACATTAGTATGTCTGGGGTTTGGTACGCTCCACGGCCTCGGGCATCCGTGGGGGTTTTGGAACACGTCCCCCTGGGATCAGGGGCTGCTGTACTTTCTCTGCCGGGATCTTGTGCATCATCTGTTAGAGTTATTCCTAAGTCCTTTATTGTTTTTGTTGTTTTAAGTGTATTTTTGAGTTGTTGGCTACTGACTTTATTAGTTTCTAGGGCCATTGTAACAAAACACCACAGCCTGCATGGCTGAAACGGACACTCACTGTCCCCAGTCCTGGAGGCCAAAGCCCGAGATGCAGGCGCGGGCAGGGCGGGGTCCCCGTGAAGCCTCTGTCCTCATGTGTGGACGGCCGTTCTCTCCCTGGGTCCTCATGGGGCCGTCCCTCCGTGTGAGTCTGTGCCCTCATCTTTTCCTATAAGTACCCCTGTCATGTGGGATTGAGGTCCATCTTAATCACCACGTGTTAACCTAATTACCTGTTTAAAGGCCCTGCCTCCAAATATAGTCACATCTGAGGGTAGGTCCTCAGCATGTGAGTGGGAGGGGCTCAGTTTGGCCCAGAACTCAAGGGGAGAGGAACGCAAATGATTTTAGACCCTGAGTGTCTACCCAGCTGTGCTCTCAGTAATGTAAAACAGCTGGTGGTTGGTGGGGTCGGTTGGATTTTCTGGGGTTAATCGTGGCTGTGAGAGGCCCGTGTTCCCAATCCCGGTATCTTGTCGATTCTTGTTGGCCGAGCTGGCCAGGACCTGGTGTGGCGTGGAACAGAAGTGGTTGTAGTGTGCATCTTATTTCTGACTTTGAAGTGAAGGCTTGAAGGGCGCGTTTGCCTAGTTTTCTGGTAGAAACCCTTGAGCAGGCTTAAGTCATTGGCTCAAGATGATGCGTCCAGTGAGTGGCTGAGTGGAGCTGAGACAAAGTCAAACCTCTCAACTCTGATCTGTACCGAGTCCTCTACAGACTCTTGAGAAGTGGACGGATGAGCTGCGTGGAGGGGCGCGGGGGGAGGGGTTGGGACCACTGGACGGTTGGGCCAGGGGGTACGTTCTCAGCCTCCCCTAACGTCCCGCCTCTGGATTCTTTGTCCTGCCGCAGACACCATCCAGCACATACGGGACAGCAAGCACATCGCCGTGTTCCACAAGGGGCGCTTCTTCAAGGTCTGGCTCTACCACGATGGCAGGCTGTTGACGCCCCGGGAGATCGAGCAGCAGATGCAGAGGATTCTGGACGACCCGTCGGAGCCTCAGCCTGGGGAGGCAAAGCTGGCGGCCCTCACCGCGGGAGAAAGGTGTGCGGCTCCTCGGTGACATGGGTCATGCCCTGGGGGCTCTGGGGGCCTGTGCTTCTCTTCCCTACCCAGGGACCCAGCTGGAGGATGGGCGTGGGGGGGGGGGCGAGTTGCAGCGGCGCTGGGGGGCAGGGCTGGAGCCTGTGGTCTAAGCCCCGCCCCCGCTGGTGGGCCACCTTGGCTGTGTGCGAGGCAGGCCTGTGTCTGCTGGGTACCAGAGCTCATGACAGACGGGAGTTAGGCTCTGTCACGGGGCTGTGGGCCCATTTACTTTAGGGCACAGAACAAGTTGAAACCAAGGCCTCTGTGTCAGGGATGAATTTCTTGCCACGTTTCAAGATCATTCAGAGGCTTTTGTTTCCCTGAGGAATTAGCTGGTAAGGCCAGAGCTGGCTTCTCCGCCTCGGCTCTGTGGGCACTGGGCCACGTAAACCTTTGTTCTGGCGAGGTGTTGTCGGGGGCTCGGGAGGATGCTGAGCAGCATCCCTGGCCGCCGTTGACAGCCACCCCGTTGTGACCAACAGAATTGTCCAGACGTTGCCCACTGTCGCGGGGGGGGCAGTATCGTCCCCGGTTCGGCACCTGAGTTACCGCAGTGTGGCATCTGTTAGGGCAGCTTAGGAGCAAGGTGGTGAGGGCCCTCTCAGAGAAGAGAAGAAGGTCCGGGCCCACAGAGGGTGGCAGGGGCGTCTGGGGAGCAGACCGCACACTCCAGGCTGGGAACGGCAGAGTGGGTCAGGGCCGCCAGAATGCAGAGAGGGTCCCATGGGCCCGACTACGTTAGGGCTTGATTCGGGCATTAAAGGGGCTACCCGAAGGCCCCGAGCAGATTTACGAGATTATTCTGCTCCGGGGGCTTCTCAGGCAGTGAGGGCTGGAACGGGCAGTGTGAGCTGGAGGGGAGGCTCGGTCCCAGAAGCCCAGGAATATTGGGCCATCGCTGGGGCTTCACCGGGGCTGGAAGGAACCGCGGAGGGCAATGCATCCTGGGGAACGAGCTCCCTCCCCGTGTGCTCGTGAGCATCAGTGGTGGGTGGGCACAAAGTGCCGGGGAGGAGTGAGCTTGTCTGGGACCACCTGCCCCACAGGGCTCTGGGCACCTGGCCCTGATGCTCCCCTGTCTCACCGCCTGGAGCCCTTCTCATAGACGCCAAGTGTATACATGGGCGTCTCACCCCCCCGAGGACTTCTCGTAGACGCCGAGTGTATACATGGGCGTCTCCCTCCTCCCTGAGCAATTCTCATAGACGCCGAGTGTATACATGGGCGTCTCCCCCCGCTCCGAGCACTTCTCGGAGACGCCGAGTGTATGTGCTGGCCTGTCACCTTCCTGTCCCCTCACGCAGCACCAGCTGCGTAGTAGCCACCCTTGTCCCTGTGGCTCCTGGCAGACAGTGAAGACAGAGGTCCCGGCTAGGTGTGTGTGTGGGGGCCGCGGTGTTGACGGGGGCGTTGGCACCACGGGCTGCCTCGGCAGAGTGCTCAGGGAGAGAAGAGAACAGGAGACAGGCGAGATGACCCTGATCTGGAAGGGTGGGTGGGGCGAAGGACCAGAGGAGGGCCCGAGTGCAGGGTCCCGGAGCCACGGCTGGGACAGCTCTCAGGAAGTGGGTGTCACGTCAGCTCCTTGTATCCCACGGAAGGTGGGGTGAAGAGAATCCACTTAGTTGGACTCCCAGGGCTTCCCCTTATCTCCCGGACGTCCTGTGGTCATTAGTAGTGTGGACCTGGTCGGGACAGCTTGGGTTTGAAGCTCTCCCTGCCACAAAGTAGCCGTGACCACATCTCTGTGCCTCAGTTTCTCCCTCTGAAAGACGGGAGTGGTAGTGTTGGTCAGTGAGCTGGCACGTGGACAAGGGCTGGAGCAGAGCCGGGCAGGAGGGAACGTGCTCACGTGCACTTGCCAGAACATCTTCAGGATGGACCCTGGCACGGGTGTGGGGAGCCCTGTCTCGGGGCCACTGCCCCCAGGTCGCTGCGCTCAAAGTGCGCATTCCTGTGGCCCGTCCAGCGTTGAGCGACCAGAGGTACACGCCGTCCCTGTGCTCTGCTCTGGAGCGCCTGCCGACGGATGGTGCTGACCCGCTGCAGACAGACAGAGTCCTAAATACGCAGTTTCCCTTAAATTCCTACAAAACTGTGAAAAGCGTCATCATTTTGAACATCATATATAAGATGTCCCCACATTCCTGTAGGTTTGACTCTAACCTTGTTTCAGAGTACCCTGGGCCAAGTGTCGCCAAGCCTATTTTGGGCGTGGGAAAAACAAGCAGTCCCTCGATGCCGTGGAAAAGGCAGCATTCTTCGTGACGCTCGATGAAACAGAGCAAGGGTACAGGAAGGAAGACCCGGATGCATCCATGGACAGCTATGCCAAGTCTCTCCTACACGGCAGGTGTTTTGACAGGTAACACGGCTGTGTCTCTACCCTGAAGGAATAAGGCTCACACAGAAACATAACTTTGGTTCTCTTTTCTGCGCGCGTGCGCACACACACCCCTCAAGCAGCAGACTTGAGATTTTTCCCTCTCCGTGCCCGACCACCTCCGATCGGAGGCGCTGGTCAGAGGAGTGGCAGCCGGCGCCTGGAATCCAGGCAGGAGAAGGTGGTGGACGGGGCTGAGCTGGGTATCGGCTCTGGCTTACTCCCTGAGCTCGTGACTGACCCGGAGCCTCCCTTCCCTGGTCTGCGGAGCGGTCCTGCCTGCCCGGCAGGTGGGGGTGAGGCTCGGCCCAGGGCGGGGGTGTGTGGACGCATGGCCTCCCGGCTCCCTGCGCTTGCCTTGTGGGTCCCTTCGTGTTAGAATAACACACTCTGTTCTGCTTATCTTTGTGTCTGATAACAGAGAAGTGACTAATCTAAGTTCTCTGTGTGCTCTTATTATCACTCTGCGGAGATTTATGAGTGTCGGTCCGCTGTTTGGGGAGTGGGGACAGAGGAGCCCATCCTGAGTAAGACAAGTACGTGGTTTTCGTTTGACTTGGTCTTTTTAAACACTTAAGTCCCGTGAACGTTTCTTTTCCATGTAGGTGGTTCGATAAGTCTTTCACGTTCATTGTCTTCAAAAACGGGAAGATAGGCATGAACGCTGAGCACTCCTGGGCCGATGCGCCCATTGTCGCACACCTGTGGGAGGTGAGTGGTGGCAGCTTTGACGTGAGTGTGGGAATTGCTGTTGCAAATCCAGACCCCAGACTACGTTTCACTGTGTGATACCCGTCTGATTATAGAAGGTTTCTTACCGCACGTCGGCACTTCATGTAACATTAATTAGTTGAACAAAAGGCCTTTGTGTCTTCATGTCCTACAACATAGTTTCTTTTTTTTTTTTTAAAGATTTTATTTATTTATTTGAGAGAGAGAGAATGAGAGAGAGCACGAGAGGGAAGAGGGTCAGAGGGAGAAGCAGACTCCCTGCCAAGCAGGGAGCCCGATGTGGGACGCGATCCCGGGACTCCAGGATCATGACCTGAGCCGAAGGCAGTCGCCCAACCAGCTGAGCCACCCAGGCGCCCTACAACATAGTTTCCGTAAATAGAAACACATTTAATGCCATCTCCAGGTAGAGCCGAAGTAATGGAATGGCAGTGGGCTCTCGTGCAAGGACTTAGGGCAAAGCTAAAGCAAAACCATTTCTTCTTTGCTGTGTTTTCGAGATTTTCCCCATATGGCAAGTGTTAGGCACTAGAAGCAAGCGTATTAAAATCCTGGTTGATAAAAATGCAACCATATCATTTAATTCTCAAAATTACCGAGTTATTTAAAAACCGCCAAACCCCTATCATCCGGTCCCTCTACCCAGCTTGTTAAAATGCAGTGTTGGATCGACCCTGCCACTTCTTTAAATTTTAAAAAAATCCATTTCTCCCTAAACTGTTGGAACTGTCTTTGTGTTTGGCACAAACAATTGAAGGAAGGTTGGGCTTTCTTAACTCATCCGCCACAGTTCTTGTTTGAAGAAATTTCTAAACTCCGGGATTGTCAACAGTGGACCTGATCCAGAAATTTCTGTATTATCTTGATTTGATGAAACTCAAGGGTAACTTTCTGTGAAAGCAACAAGGCCCTTTGAAATTCACCCTGAATGCTCAGCCTGTACTTTGCAGTCTTCTGCTGCTCTAGTAAATGGAGTGAATAACGTGACCTAAATTTGTTGCATCTGTGGGAGCCACATCCCTGGGCCCGCAGGCTGAGGACCCCACTGTCCTTCACAGGGTGTGGAGCTCGGTCGAGGACCTGAAATGATGAAATCGTAGTGAACTTGTAAAGACATCTTAACGCATGACCTTGGTTTTTTTTCTTTTCTCGCTCTCTCTCTCTCTTTTTAAATTTCTGTGAAGGCTTTGAATCTCAATGTTTATTTTTAAAATATTCTATCCATTTTTGCCCTAGAGTCACACAAATCCTAGAGCATGTCCTGCTGTCTCTTGCAGGGCCTTGGCACACACCCCCTCCTCTGCCCAGAACACCCTTTTCCTGGCCACGGGCCCCGTCAGGCCTCAGCTTGACCACACTCCCTCCAGGCCCCTCCTCTGCCTTCTCCCAGTCCTGGGTTAGGAGTGCCTGATACCCACTCCAAGACTTCTCTTGACCGTCTTAAACCTGGTTGGGGCTTTGGCAAAAGCTAACCTGCTGTTCCTTCAGCCAAGTGAGGTCTTCAATGTGGGGAAAAAGCATAAACAGGGAAAACAAAGCATTACTTAAGAGTCTTTTTAAGATAGCGGTATGGTCCCAAGATGCGAACATATGATAAAAGCAGTCAAGTCTCAGAAGGGTCTTCGCCACCGCCCGTCTGCTGATGCGGTGAAGATCCAGCCACCTTCGGCCCCTGGACAGAGCAGCTAGACACGGGGTCTGTCTACACAGCGGAGTCGTCCAGGCTTGCTGCCCCTGTTCCAAGGTTGTCCTGAGTGACAGCTTTTCTAGGTGAAGGAGACAGAACCCGAGCCACAGGCAGTCGGGACGACACAGGGTGACTTACCAGGTGGAGAAATCTGCACATTGACAAGGCCAGGCTTCTATTTTAAGTGCGCTGGAGGAGATAAGGGTGAAGGGATTGCGTTGTGAGCCCAAGGTGATCACTCCTGTTCCTGGCAGCTGGCAGAATGGCCTGAGGCTCCAGGGACGCGGGCCCAGGAGCTCCCCACAGGGATGGGAACTGACCTGCTCTCTGTCACAGAGCCCCGGGCCAAATTAAAACGGGAGCTGGTCTGTTCATGGCGAGCCAGTCAGGAATAAATCTGGTCAGAGCTGGATCCTGTTTGCTGCCGACGTATTTCTGAAGCTTCAGTGTGTTGGATCTCTGGGGGCTTTGATGCAGAGCGGCGCAGACACAAATAGGCTGGCTCCTTCGCTTGCTTAGATCTCATGGACGCTGACCACACGCGCACACGTGGCCGCCTCTACGCGCCCCCACGCTGGAGCCCCCGACCCCTTACCATCAGGCAGGACCACCACCCGGACTTGGGTGTGGTTTTGTTTTTTTGTGGGGTTTTTTTTTTTGGCCTCCGCCACTGGGATATAAGCTCCCTGAGTGCAGGGATTCCTTTTTTTTAAAAAAAGCTTTTTATTATTATTTACAGAGATATAATTGATAATTGACATACCATAAAATTCATCTTAAAGTACACAATTTGCTGGGTTTGGGGTATTTACAAGGTGGTCGGTCATATCACCATCACCAGCATCTAATTTTAGGGCATTTTCATACCCCCCACACCCCCGGGGCAACCACACATCTACTTTCTGTCTCTCTGACTGGGTTCTGGCTAGTGCATGGCTTGTTCCACATTCCGACGACCATAAACACTGCCCCTGGGAAGCATTCGTGCACAGGTCTTATGTGAGTGCATGTTTTCATCTCTCGCGAGTGTGTACCCTGGAGCGGACTGAGTGGGTCAGGTGGCCACGTTTAACGTCTTGAGGAAAGGCAGAAATTCTGGTCTGCTTTGTTCACTGTTCTCTCACCGGTGCTCAGAGGGGTGCTGGCTCATAGTAGCTGCTCAGTAAATACAGCTGAATACGTTGGTGTGGGTGTCCTCGTGGGGGGGGGCAAAAGAGTGTCACAGCTGTGCCCGGGGCCTGGCTCACGGGGAGTGTGAACTGGGGGCACGGCTTCGCCCCCCCGGCTCGGCCCCCTCATTTACACAGTGGGAATAACGGGGCCTGCCTTCCAGACTTGGGGGGCGGGTGACACCCAGCGGGCACCCAGGACCTGGAAACAGGCTCCGCATGTGCTGGAGTCTTGGCTGAGCTGCTCACCAGCCCACAAGCCGGGCAGCCTCCCCACATCCGGTTTTCTCCCCTCTAAAATGGAAATAAGAACTTTCACGTTAGGTGACTGTGCAGAGGGTGTCAGGTGCGAAGAAGCACACTACTAGCAGGCCCCGGGAGTCGCTCCTGCTAAGTCTTCATTACACCTCCGCGAGGAGCAAGGATCTGTCTCCTCTGGAGGTTGTTTCAAAGATGCTTGAGGTAGCACTGTTGACCATCGTCTTCTCTGACCTGACGCGTGTGTCTTTTTGTTTGCGACAGTATGTCCTGGCCACGGACTCATTTCAGCTGGGCTACGCAGAGGATGGGCATTGCAAGGGCGACCCCAACCCGAATATTCCGTACCCCACACGGCTGCAATGGGACATCCCGGAGGAAGTGAGTCCAAACAACCTTGCGTGGGGGATGAGCGTGAACGGTCACAGCCCGATTGCCCCCGCGTACTTGCTGCGCGTGCACCAGCTCAGCGGGAGGCACGGACACTGACCTGTGTCCGCGCAGGGGCCGCGGAGCTGCTTGCTACAGTTCCTGCTGTCTCAGGGGCCCCGGGAAACGGTTCTGCTTCAAGTTTTGGCGAAGATTGTCGGCGAGATTTCCAGCTCAGATTTGGCTGGACATCACAGTGAAAAAGTGGAAAAACAAAGTCACTTCCTTTAGAGTGGAAATACTCTGAGATCACTAACTTATCATTTCTGTCTCTCTTAACAATTTTCATACACAGGCTGTTCAGTAAAAGGAAGCGTTTTGAGGAAGGAAGTTTAGGGTTGGAAATACCACATTCCTGCATACCTGCTCCAAGCAGTCACTCCTGAGGCCCGAGGAGTGATTCTCGAAGTAGAAAATGCCAGGCCTTCTGTCCTGCATCCCCAGGGGACCAGTGTGCACAGCTCAGAGGTGTTGCCACTGCCAAGGCGCGTGGGCTGAGGGTCCCTGTACCTGACCGAGTCGGTCACCATGGATTCCAAATTTTTCTATAGATTTCACTTTTCGAGCAGTTGTGGTTGCCCAGCACAATTGGGCAGGAAGTCCAGAGAGACCCCTCCTACCCGCCTCCCCCCACCCAGCACACACTCGTTCCCATCGCTGACGTGGGGTTCGGCGTTAGTTAGCATTGCGCGTTCTTGGCATTTGGACGGATGTACGGTGACCTGTATCCATGTACAGCCTCACACAGAACAGTTTCACTGCCCCAGATCTGGGCGCTGCCTGTCCCTCCCTGCCCCCCATGCCCCAGCACCCAGGGATCTTCTCACGGTCGCCACAGTTTACCTCGTCCAGAATGTCCCATTCTCGGAATCCTATTGAACGTGGCCTCTTCAGACCGGCTTGTTTCCCTTAGTCGCATGCATTTAGGGTTCCTCCACGTTCTCTCGTGGCCTGGGAACTCCTCTCCATGGCGTGGTCATACCACAGCCCGTTTGTTTTTTAAAATTGGGTCCTGGGTCGCCACAGTGGATTTCACAATACTAAACAAAGCGTACTGTGCGGAATGCCCTGTGGGGTCACGCTCAGACCAGGCCTTCCTCCTGCTCAGGTCACCCCAGCACTCCTGGGCAAGTGGGGGGCCCTGTTGCTCCCGGACTGTGGCTCTGGGAAGAACCGGGAAGAAGACGGGATGTGTGTGTTTCCAAGCAACAGCTCTGTCAGCGGCACGAAAATCTCGCCTCTTCAGGGTATGTCACCGGCCAGTAACACCTCTTTTCCCTTTTTCCTCCAGTGTCAAGAGGTGATAGAGACTTCCCTGAACAGTGCCAACATTCTGGCAAATGATGTGGATTTCTACTCTTTCCCGTTCCACACCTTTGGTAAAGGGCTGATCAAGAAGTGCCGGACGAGCCCGGATGCCTTCGTCCAGCTTGCTCTCCAGCTGGCACATTACCAGGTACGAGCCCGGGGTTTTGTCACGAGCCCTCAGGGTTCTGAGCATGTGCCCGGAGCCACTTGCCCCGGGGGTGGGGAAGGCCGGACGCCTGTCCCGGCGGGCAGCAGCTGAGACACAGCCTGCTCATAGCCCTGCTCACAGTCCTGCCGTGGTCCAGGCCTTCTGCCACAGGCGGGGTGGGACATGTGCTGAGCAGAACCCCTCTTGGCGGGGGTGGGGCGAGTCAAGAAAAGACACAGATGCAGGACAGCAAAAGAGGTGATGTTAAAATCAGAGAAACCGAGATGGGTAGGCCCAAATCGTACTTCCAGGTGCCTCTACGGTAGTTCTTAACAAAGATGATCAAATCACGAAGCTTTCTTTTCTCATGTAACATACTCACTGGAGTGCACACACGCGGAGCCATTGGACAGAAGAGCGGCCATCGTAGGAGCTCTTTGTCCGACAGAGATAGGGGACTGACAAATACAGTAACTAGATCGAGGAATTGGGTCTTAGAATTACTAAGCTTGAGATTAAAAATTGCTGAGCAGACTTGGCACGTAAATACGCAGTGTTCGGCCAATAGAAGGAGGTGCCATCTCAGATACAGAGACGATTTTCGTAAAAGAACACCAGGTTCCGTGGTAATACATTTGCAGATCTCAAAACGATTATTTTCTGCAGCGACAGAAGTTAGCAAAGCTGACCCGAGACGAGTAAGAAGCCAGGAGGAGGTCAATCCCCATGATGAAAGTCAGAAGTTAGAGCGGCGCCCGCCAACATGAACCTGCTTAGAAGCAGCTTCGTTGCTTGGATGAGCGTAGGGTTCCAGAGGCTTCCGAAAGTGAGGGGCTGCCCGGTTGACACCCAGAGCCAGCTTCATTTTGGGTATGATCAGGAGCTGCATAGAGCCACCCCGGTGGTACGGAGTGCCTTGCAGGAGCTCTGAGGATGAGCGAGGGGGCCTTTTCGTCTCTGCCTCACGCACAGGAGGTGAGCTCCCTTGCCTGAGACCCACAACTCACAGTGGCATGGCTCAGCTTGGATCTAGGCAGGCTGGTTCTAGAACCCGTGTCTTAATTGGAGGGGTGGTGCGTAAGAGCCGTAGACCAGTTTTGCTCATGAATGTACATGCAGAAAACTTAAATAAAATATTAGCAAATAGAATCCGGCGGTGTAGGAAACGTGTAATCACCAGCAGCAGCTTGTGGTGCCAGCAACAAGGGGATGGTTTCGTATTCGTAGATCCAGTAACAGATGAAATTATATTATTAGATCAGGAAGAAAAAGGAGAGTCATCTCGACAGATACTAGAAAGACATTAAAAAACTTGGCATGCATTCCCGATAACACCTCTAGGTAATAGGAGCTATTTCCTTGACGTGGTAAATAGCATCATGTATCAGCTGATGGGATAACCGGGCAGAAGGAGGGTCAGTATGTCTTCTCAGAAGCTGGAGATGGCAGAAAAGCTTTTATGATTAAGGAGGCTCCTCAGGAAGGAGCCCGGAGCAGAATTCTACAAAGACCAGTATCTCCCTTGTCCAGCACTTGGCCAAGTAGAAAGTATGGTAGGGCAAGCGGAATGGGAACCAGAGACAGGAGCCTGGGATCCAGGCATACGTTTATAAAGCAGGTGGGACTTTTGGGGAGGGAGGTAGAGACGGTCTCCAACAGGGAGACAAGGCTTTGGTTTTGGGTAGAAAGTCTTGACCCCACAGAGGCGAACGTGCCCAGTGCACGTGTCCAGTGTGGACACAGTCTGAGGTCCGGAGATGATTTTGGGAAGGGAGCTCAAGCGACTGATGCTCAAGTTCATTTGCAAGAGGTGGCGTTTGAGAATAACCAGTAACATTCTGAAAAATAAAAGTAACGACGTGGGCACTTGTTCTTCCAAAGCCTAAAATGTAGAAATTGGAAGAGTCTACTAATGAGCAGGGTGCAGCACTGGGCCGTTCTCTGGGATAAAGGCAGGATTTAACGTTAGTGGGAGGGGATGAGTCGATTAGTGAATGGGGTTGGAAAAATTGGCTAAGTGGTTCCTTTTGGGAAGCAAATAAACAGCCCAGTAAGAAAACGGAGTCAGAGCAGACGGTGATTCACGAGAGCAGAAAATTACAAATTGTCAGGAAATGTACGTGGAAAATTTAATCTTGCTAGGAATCCGATAAATGCAATGTAAGAAAAACTGCATTTTTGCCTCTGTGATTTGCAAAGGTCTTCTTTCAATTCTGTGTTTGTACAGGGGAACTTAGGGAAGTGTGTGTGCGGCCGCTGGGCTCATACAGCGGGAAGTGTGTGTCCTGAAAGTATACCCATTTCCCAGGCAGATTCTTCCTTGAGAATTCTATCCTTTATGGACAGGTTCACAAAGATGAGCTGAAACATACCTCTCGGTAAAAGTTTGAATCAGTCGAAAAGGTTATCAGCATGAAACGTGTTAAAGTGTATTTTCGCACAACAGACTGTGTGTGACGGTTAAATGTGTCTCTAGTGTGAAAACACTTGGCCATCAGACACCATGTGAAAGTTTTGAGTCTTTACTACGGTGATCTACAAACTGGTCCACGGGCCACATCTCGCCCTTCACCTGTTTTCACATGGCCCTTGAGCTTAGAATGGTAATTGCGTTTTTAATATTGGAAAAAAAAACAAAAAAAGAAGAATGCTATTTTGTGACGTGTGAATATCAAATGTAAGTTCAGCATTCACAGGGGACGTGTTGTTAGCATTCAGTCACACTCGGTGTGGATGGCCTGTCCACAGGTGTTTTGAGTGGACTGAGCAGGTGCCATGGAGACCGCCCTACCTGGCCCGCAAAACTGTAATATTTGCTACCTGCCTGTTATGTTATGGAACACGTATCCTAGCTTCTTGCTTTATCCTGTGCAAAATCTAGAAGGAGTGGATGGAGAATACAGCAAGGGGCTGTGGAGGTTGATCTTTATTTTCTTACACTGTTTTTTTGTTTTTTTTTTTTTAAGATTTTATCCATTTATTTGACAGAGACACAGCGAGAGAGGGAACACAAGCAGGTGGAGGGAGAGGGAGAAGCAGGCTTCCCGCGGAGCAGGGAGCCCGATGCGGGGCTCGATCCCAGGACCCTGGGATCATGACCTGAGCCAAAGGCAGACGCCTAACAACTGAGCCACCCAGGCACCCCTACACTGTTCTTTGTTCACATTTTTTGCACAAGCGTGCATTACGATTGCTTTTTAAGAAACTAAGTTGCTTTTTCAAAGTTAAAGATCATTTATTTCAGTACTTACAGCTGTTCTTTTACCCTCAGGCTGGAAATAATCAGAATTTTATTCTCCACCCTGCTTCCTCCTCCCATCCATGTCAGTTCACGGAGCACTCAACCTATTAAGGGTCAGTGTATTCAGATGACCTATTATTAAAAATGTGAGGCAGATCTTTCCAGTCAGAAGTTCTTGCGTGCAGGCTCGGTTGAGCACCAGCTGCGTTAGGGACGTGGCTCTTTGTGGAATTGTGGCTTCGACCCTTCTCTGCTCAGCTCAGAGCTGCAGGACCTCCCCTTGGCTCTGCATAAATCCAGATGTCCTGCATGTCCTGGGGGCCTGTTCCAGGCTTCTGACCCTTCTCTGTGCCCTGGACCCTATAGGCAGTTTGGGAAAATCTCGGGGAGCCCATCTCAGAATAACATTTGTAAAGCATTAAAGGAAATACATAGGTATTACAGAGGTAATCAGTTAGTAAAAATGCACGTCAAAATATTAAATGTAAATGAGTGGCACAGTGAGTGTAATTATGTACTAAATTTGGGGTGGCAGAGCTAATAACTACTGTAATTGTGAAGTCATGATAAGCGTAGATGGTATTTTGGGACATCTGCAACAACCATAATTTGTTGTGCAAATAGCTATGATTTTCTCTTCAGAGTCACTGCACTGTTGGCAGTAACTGTGGTTTGTTGACTGTGCCTCTAAATGCTGTATTTGAGCTTGAGGTTAGTAGACATTAAAATATGTCTATTTTTCCCTTCCAAGTTAACATGTTCCAAAGGTTAGTGACCATTGGTCTGATCCCTGTCTGCCCTTCCAACCTTCTCTCATAACATATCCAGTCTCATTCACTCAGCTTTTGCCACGCTGGCCTTTTTGCTGTGCTCAAATATGTCAGGCTCATTCCTTCCTCAGGGCCTTTGCACTTGCTCTCCATTGGTGGTTGCTGTTTCCCAGATTGAGGTGTGGTTGCTCAGGTCTCTGCTCAAGTGCCCCTGTCTCCTATTTAAAATTGCTCCCACCCCCTCACTCTTCTGTCACCTTGCCTTGTTTCTGTTCGGTGCACCTGTCACTGTGTAATATTCTGTAACCCCATTTCTCCCATTAGAACAAGGGGCAGGGACGTGATCGGTCCCCAGTGCCAGGAACATGCTAGCCACAGAGGAATAGGCATCTGTAAATAAGTCGTGACTGATTGAATGAAGACACTTGGCGGCGGTCATAATTTTAGTCTACAGCTATTCGCTTCCAGCTTTGGGGCCATGTTTACTTTTCATTTAGGAACTAGAGGTGAAAAATTCCCCCACGTGCCACCCCCTTGAACCCTGAGCCCCGGGGCCGCAATCCCAGGGTGTGACTGGTTTATATTCTCACACCTTTTCCTGTCCGTATCTCCATCAACCATGTCTTTTGATCTGGCTCGTTAGAAACCGGAGGTGTTTTCCCGATGGCGGCTGGTTGCGGCAGGTGAAGTGGGACTGCAGGTGTAACCCGGCTTGGCTCTCGGGGGGGGGGGGGGGGGGGGGGAGGGGCGGGGCTGAGCATACTAACACGCAGTGCATTAGCCGAGAGGTTTTTAGACGATCATTTGCAAAATTGTGGGTATCAATGCATGACTATGCTGACCACTGACACAATTAAAGTTTGGTGTTGGAAAGTGGACCTCGCATAAATCAGTGCATTATATATCCCAAGCTAACGTTTATTGAATGCCTAAAATGCCAGATTTCTACTTTTCTCTTATAGCTCCTTCTCTTCCCGCCCCCCCTCCCTCCCCACTGCCTTGTCATGCACCCCTTTGAACCTGCCCGCCGGCGACAGCTGGTAGGAAGTTCTCTGAAAGGCATATTTGACGAATAACCTGGACCCCCCTGCTTACCTGTTCTATTCTTATTCTCACTCTACATAGAATAGAATGAGGAGTTAGAGCCCCTCTTGGAGCCCACCCAAGGGAAAAGTAATGACTGGTGTGTGGAAGAAGTGTGGTGAGTTGGTGGCTCCTTGTGCCGGGCGTCGGGGCAGCGTGGAAGGTTTCCGTGGCGGGCGGGGGGTGTGCCGCGCGTGGATGGCAGTCAGCGGCGGCTCGTCACAGACCTCCGGGCCTGTGTTCCTCACCCCGTGGCCTGCTCGCCTCGTCACTTCACAGGCAGGACTGGGGGAGGGACAGAGCCCCGAAGGCCACTCCCAGGCATGGCCCGCTCGCCGGGAACTTCAGCCTTGACTCTGGCACTGGGTTTGGCTTCACCGTGTCGGCTGGTGGCAGGGTGTCCTCTGTGCCCTTGGGGTCATCAGGGCCCGGACACCAAGAGGCGTTGTCCGGTCAGGAAGAATTGGGGTCCACAAACTGCTGTGGGCCACTTTCCCGTCCAGGCTGGGAACCTGGGCGTCTTGGAGCTGGCCCGGCGGCCGGGGTCAGTTGGCAGGTGATTTCCTCCCATAGCACATGTGGCGGGACGCTGTGTGCTCCTCGGACCCTGTCCTCCGCACCACCTGCTGCTTCTCCCTGGAGCCCCTGCTGAGCTGTCCTCCTGTCAACTCCAGGGGCTCAGCCTCAGGTGCTGCCTCTTCCATCAGCCTGTCCCCCTGCCAGTCCCCGGAACGGGCACTCCGCCCGTCTTGCCCTCCCCTTTCCCCCACACTGGGCATGGGCTTCTCGGCCCTGCACCCAAGAGGCTGGCATGTCTAGAGACAAACCCCAAGGGGCTGCCTCTTCCACTTCCAGTTACTGAGTGCTGACTCTGGCGGGCCCCCGGGCAGCCCCCTCTATGCCCCTCCGTGCCGATTCCCCACGCCTTCGCTCTGACTCCCGGCCCCTCCCTGCTTCCCCAGCCTCAGCAGGCCAAGCCTTTTTCTTGGTTCACAGAGAAAACGAGAGTGTTCCAAAGAGACCTCCTGACCGCCCCCCCACCCTTCCCCATGGCCGCCCCCTCTGCTTCGTTTCCCCTCCTGCTGGCCACCTGCCTTCCTGCTGGGGGACATTGCTCCTCACCTGTCCCTTCTCTCCTGGGTCATCCGCATTGTCATCCAAACATGATGGACTATTTCCTGCCAACACCTTGTGTCTTTGAATAATTTCCAACTGTTGCATGCCCATCTTGTCATGTGTCCCTTCCATAAGTGTGTCTGCACTCGGGTAGGTGTGTGAAGCTCAGGAAATTGTGCCATGGCATCAGTTGCATCTGGAAATAGGACCTGGGCTACCCAGAAACTGACCCCTCCCCGCCACCCCCAGGCCTTTCCAAAGCTAATGACGTCTCCGTCTGCCTGCTGCACAACCCCGTGTGAAGACTGATGAGGACTAAAACTAAAGCTGACCGTGACCCATCCCTTCTTGTGCGTTAGAGTCCATCAGTGGGCCCTGCCTTGTATTAAAATACTTTTCCTCTCCCAGGACATGGGCAAATTTTGCCTCACGTACGAGGCCTCTATGACCCGGCTCTTCCGAGAGGGGAGAACGGAGACCGTGCGTTCCTGTACCACTGAGTCGTGCAACTTTGTGCTCGCCATGGTGGACCCCACCCAGACGGTAAGGTGGTGCCAGGCTGAGGAGGTCCCGTGCACACCTCCTCCAGGGGCGCCGAATTCAGCTTCTCTCCCCGTCTCTTTTCAAGGGAGCTAAACGTGGTCGGGACACACACAGAGAGGTTAACGCTTGTGTCAGTTCTGTAATGTCTACGATTCAGCTTGGACTCCCTAGGAGTCTACACTCGAATCTCACATGGCATGGGAAGGCATGAGCGTTGGTGTGTGGGTGAGGAGCCTGGAACCATGCCATGGAACCTTCTACTCGGGGTCAGCAGAGCCCGCTGCCCACACCCAAGCTCCCCCCACAGGCTCGGGGCTCGGGTTTTCCCTCGGGTTGCCCCGTCGGCAGCGTGATCTAGGGAGGGGGCAGCTGCTCGGTGGGGCTTCCGCTCTGGCATGTCTCTCCCGCTCTCCCGGAGACCCCCCCCGCCCAGTCGCCTGCTTCAATGGTGCCGTCGGGCCACTGCAGGGAAGGCCTATGTGGTCCATCCCGCACGACATGACTCTCCCACCCTTTGTTACTCAGGTTGAGCAGAGGCTCAAGTTGTTCAAGATCGCATCCGAGAAGCATCAGCATCTGTACCGCCTCGCAATGACTGGCTCTGGGATCGACCGCCATCTCTTCTGTCTTTATGTGGTGTCCAAGTACCTGGCCGTGGATTCCCCTTTCCTGAAGGAAGTAAGTCCCCGCTGCTAGAGCAGCAGCTCACCCAGGTTTGTTGGTTAAGCTGAGAGTAAGTCAGGGCAGCCTCGCCAGTGGGAAGTGGGTTTTTGGGCTCCGCTGTCATCACGGTATCAAATCTGAGCTGTGCTTTTAGTGCTGTGTGCCTTCAGTTCCCCCTCCTGACCTCCTCGACGCAAATGACCTCAAGCTTGGATCATAGTAAGGTGTACTCAAGTAATTAGGAAGTGATGAGCCCTTAAGTGTTTATCACTCTTGTTCTTAATAATTTTAAGGTATGGAATTTAACTTTAAATAATGCTGTGTTGAACAAGCCGCTTGAAAAATTCCTAAAAATTAGCTCCAGCGGAGCACGGCCCCCTTTCTGAATCTTAGTTCGTGTATCTGCCCCCTTTTTTCTGCTGGTGTTGGCCCCTCCGGTCCAGGTGCCCTCTCTGTGCACGTACTGGCCCCGAGCCAGCGAGGCCTTCGGGGACCCAGACCTCCGGCGTCTGAGACAGCCCAGAGACCCAGCGAGCCTTTACAGAAGAGGACAGCGGTGGGAAAAGTGTCATCAGAGAATCTCCTTGTTCTCCTCAATAGGTTTTATCTGAGCCATGGAGATTATCGACCAGCCAGACTCCTCAGCAGCAGGTGGAGCTGTTTGATTTGGAGAGGAATCCGGAATATGTGTCCAGCGGAGGGGGCTTCGGGCCAGTAAGTGTCTGAGTGTAGATATACACGGAGCTGCATATCTGGGGACCGGACGTGCCCGTCCGCCTCCACTGCGGGGCTTCCTAGGCTCTGAGCAGCCCTCGTTACCTTGTTGGTTAACCCCCACCTACTCCGAGGAATTCTGCAGATGATTAATGCAGGTGTTTACGCTGTCTTGTCTGTAAAATGTGAGAGAGTCCCCTGTCCACATCATCTCGTTCCCCGACGTTAAGCTTAATCTTACCTGGTTCTCTAGGTCGCCGACGATGGTTATGGCGTGTCGTACATCCTCGTGGGAGAGAACCTCATCAGTTTCCATATATCTTCCAAGTTCTCCAGCCCTGAGACCGTAAGTACAAAATGAAGCCCCCTTTCCTAAAGACAGAGTATTTTTACTGTTTTCTGTTTCATTTGACAGACTTGTTCTTTCTTAATTTGACAGAAAATAGAAGTTCAACTATATGCTTTTACTCAGTCTGGACATTTTCAGACAAATGAGTTTTTAAATTCTTTCACCTCATTTTTTTTTTTTAAGATTTTATTATTTGAGAGAGAGAAAGCGAGCATGAACAGAGGGACAGAGAGGGGCAGAGGGAGAAGCAGACTCCCCGCGGAGCAGGGAGCCCGACATGGGACTCGATCCCAGGACCCTAAGATCATGACCTGAGCCGAAGATAGATGCTTAACCGACTGAGCCACCTAGGCGCCCCTCTTTAACCTAATTTTAAAGAAATGATCTTATTTGGTTGCAAACGTTTGTCTTTGCCTTTGGCGATGGTCTTAAATCTTCACATAGGAGCGCTTGTGTAATTCTCAGATGCTGATATTGGAGGGTGGACGGAGGTCAGCACGCACATGCTAAGAAGAACGCATATAAGATGATGCAGGGCCTGCAGTGTTCTGTGGCAGTGGAAGACGTGACTTCCTTCCTAGCATGGCACCCTGAATCCTTGTTTCTATTCTGCCTTTCCACGTTGTGGGTCCCCTGAAAGCATGGCCAAGTTCACCGTTAGCAGAGAGGATTGGAATTCACTTATTCACTGTGCTTTATGTAATGCGTTGATGTTCGGGGAAGCCTTGCATCAAGACCACAGCCACATGAACTTAGAAACTGTTATTTCTTTGAACCCACAGCGTTTCTCCAGAACGGGTAACTTAGTGATTAAGCCATTCAGCCAGAGCCCAGAGAGAACCGGCAAAAAAGGAACTTTTGTTCTTTGAGTCAGGTTCCAAGTGTAAAGGCTTGAGGCGTGGGGGTTTTCATGTCGTAACGTGTGTTTTTGTTTTTTGTCTTCACACGAAAGGACTCGCATCGCTTTGGGAAGTACCTGAAACAAGCAATGACTGACATCATCAGCTTGTTTGGGTCCAGCGCCAACTCCAGAAAGTAATTCCACTAGAGCCGCCATGAAGGAAAACGAGCTCTTCCAATGAAAAACCAAATGAAAATTAGCTGTCGATCCTGATTGTAGTTCAGGATGCAAATTTGCTCTACAAAACTCAGAAGTTTTCCTTCCATCGAGGGTTTGGTGTTTTTCTTTTTATAGAACAGCAGGTCTCCACCATGAGAAGTGTAACTACTTCCTGGCTGGTCCTGACTTTGGGAATGTTTTGATAAAGCGCTCCCCCCGCCCCGAAAGTTTTTGCATCTGCCTGTGTTGACTGAGGGACGAGAATATCGTTGAGCTCTTGAAGGGATTAGTGGGGTTGTGACTTCACACGTTGGAAACGCAAGTGGCACGTTTCCTCGGGGAGTGACCCAAGACCTGGTACTTAGGGGCATTTCCTTTTACCAGAGCTTGTTTTGTTCAGAGAGGAAAGCGGTCGAGTTTTGGAGAGGTTAACTGTTCGTAGCTGATGCATGTGTAACACACTAACGGAGACACTGTGCTTCTGGAAACAGTTTTTGTCACTGTGGGAAACTGTGTCATCAGCCGGTTTGGTAGCCTGTATTCGCCTCCCCATGTTGGAAGCGTGTAGTCCACCCCATCTTTAGTTTTACTGACCGTGCAAGTCTTCGAAACCCAGTGCCTTAAAAGCGGAAGGCCCTAAGCAAAAGGGAGACCGTGGGAAAGATTTCCTGTGTCAGGTCTTCAGGTGGAATTGTGTCTTACTCCCCTTCTCAATTTACCGAATGGGTAACCCTTAAATAAGTGTTTCCTGTGGTTTCCCTGCCCCTAGAAAGTTCCCTCCTGAGGGCAGCTGGGCTGGATTCCCGCCTCATCAGACTGCTTTCCTGGTGTCATTAAGCAACAAAAGAAAGGGTGTGTGTGTGTGTGAGAGAGGAATGGGGAGCAAGGGATGTCATGGTCAAGTGTGAGGTGTCTGGAGCAGTCACTGAAGAAGAAAGTATAAGCCGTGGCTCCGGAGCACCACTTACCCAAGCTGACAGCAAGGGAGGGCATGACATTTACCGCTGACGAATAAAGCTTGAGAAACAGGAAGAATAGCCTCAAAATGGTCAGGAGAGTGCAGCGCCAGTCAGCTCCAAGAGTGCTTTCGAGTCCCGCCTGGCGAGAGAGAACCACTCTCCTTTCCAGAGGAGATGGAGGGAGATGGAAACGGCAGGCCACGTCATCTTGGTGACGGATGAAAATGTCGCAGGTGACAGGTGCTAGGTTTAACACAGCCTGCCCTTCAGATGGGTGTGCCTTTATCTGAAAGCGTCTGACCGACCAAAAAGCAATTATGCACTGAATCGTCTTCAGTATTTAATGTAAAAATAAAGGATCACGGATCGAGAAAGACCCACTGCCTCTGGGCCATAATGACCAGCTTAGCTGTCCATTTTTAAAAACTGTGTATTTATTTTTCTGACCACTTTGTTCTGGTGGGGCTTGCCTCTGTAAGAGTTGTGCACTCCAGCAATAACCAGACTGGGCTGTTGGAGGAGATGGGCACTTGCTGCAGCACACCTGCATATTTTATGTATGTATATGTGATAATGTAAAAATCCCACCTAAACGGGCCAAAGATTTTTTTTTCTCTTAAAAGCAAGAAGAGATGAAAACAGACAAAAAAAAAAAAAAAAACCTAAAAGGTAAACCAACAAGTACAGTAACAACCCCCGCCCCCCATTCATCCGTGGTTCATAGTCAAGGAGGTGTGGGGGAAATGGCCCACTCTGTCCCGGGCTGGCGTGGCTTCCAGTCAGAGCAGGCATCGGTCACTATCAGAGCCACCCCAACCCTGCACTGTCTCGACCACTGACCTTAGCGTTCCCATGTGAATTCCAATGTCGCACTCGTGTAGCACTCAAACACGTTTGGGCTCGTCTCTCAGGTTTAAATACTTCAAATGTAATTAATTGTTAACCAGTGCAGTTATCAATGCAATTTTATGTTTCCTAAAAGAAGGAAGAGTGGGTTTTTATTGTACATGTTGAAAGGAGGAGGGAAGAGTATTATGTATTTAATTTAATTTGGAATAAGCCATAGTCTTAAAAGAGCTGTGGTTTGAATTTGTTATCTTGGGCTGTCCATTGCATGTAAATACAAGATGCTCTTTTGGATGTAAATCTGGGAACTGTAGTATGAATGTTATCATTAATAAAACATTAATCCCAGCCTTTGTTTTTGACTCTTTTGTTATATGAATAAGGAGGTTAGAAGTCAGGGATGAAGCCCAGGCTCTGGAGACAAAGGAGAGAGACTGCAGGAGGCTTGCACAGATGGCCCGGCCTGGACAGAGTAGACATGGACAAGATTCACCGACCTGGCTGAGAAGGGCAGCTGCTGAGTTGGGCTATGGGTTTCCACTCTATGTTTATGCATTCTCTCCCTGCTCCTGTGCCTGGAACAGTGTCTGACACAGAGTAGGTACGAATGAAGTCTCTGTTAAGCAAATGCATGAATTCAGTTTTCTCAGTCTCTATTGAGCACCTACTGTGTGCTAAGCTCTGCTTGGTACAGCGGGGACAACATCAGGCTCTGGTGGTGGTGGAGATCAAATCCAGTGGGGGGAGGACAGAGCCAGGACAACCATTCGAAGGACCCTCAAGTGTCCAAGGCAGAGGAGAGGATCACGTGTGGGCAGAGGTAGCTGGCTGAGAAAGGGGGCCGATTTGAGAGGAGGCCTGAGTCACAGGGCAGAGGCAGCTGGCTTTGGCTGATCCAGCAGGGCTGGGAGAGCATCTAGGAGTGTTGCAGAGGTCCTGGGCCTTCGAGTCTGGCTCGTTTTGTGAATCACTCAGGTGGCTGTGCACATCTGATGCATGGGAGCAGCTCTGTAAAAAGGTGTGAGTGGTACGGTCTTGCGGGTTGGTGTGCTTGCTCAGGCTACTCAAGCTAGTCAGATTTTATTTTTTTATTTTTTTAATTTTTATTTATTTATTGATTTGAGAGAGCCAGAATGAGAGAGAGAGAGAGAGAGAGAGAGAGAGCGCACATGAGAGGGGGGAGGGTCAGAGGGAGAAGCAGACTCCCCGCTGAGCAGGGAGCCCGATGCGGGGACTCGATCCCGGGACTCCAGGATCATGACCTGAGCCGAAGGCAGTCGCTTAACCAACTGAGCCACCCAGGCGCCCCAGATTTTTTTTTAATGAGGGCTCTTCAGTTTATATCAACTGCATTCTCAGCCCTGCCCTGAACTCAACTGACTTCAACTGTGATGTGATTATGTTTCAGCCATAAACTCAGAGTAAGCCCATCTACGCATATGCATCTGTATGTGAGGCCCTGGAAAGGGCTGGAAGGACACACAGCTGACTTAAATGTCCCCTTTGGCAGGCAGCTCGACTGGGGATGGCACGGTCCTTAAGGGAACTTCGGCTCTATCTGTAATGTTTAAGTATTTCAGTATAGGGTTTATTATCCAATGAAAGAAAAGAATCTATCCTAGTTTTGATCAGAGAAGTCAGACTGGTCTGGGGGCCTCAGTTTCCCCATGTGAGCCTGGAGCTGAGGACCCTGAGAGCGTCCTTTCTGACCTTCCTCCCCGCAACAGCCCGCTCCCCGCCCCCTCCCGGGCCACCTTTCTCTCCGCGAGCCCCGCCCGCGCCCCCTCCCCCAGCTCGGCCCCGCCCATCGGTGCCCCGCCCACGTGAGCTCCGCCCCTAAACGCCAACGGCCGCCGGCACGTGAGGGGCCGGCTCGCCCAGCCCGACATCCTCGCTCGGCGCTCCCGCAGCGGCAGCCGCGGCGGCCCCAGGTGTGTCCCCCGGAGGAGGCCTGACCCCGCGCCCCTCCGGCCGCCGTCGGGTCTGCCCGCCGTCCCTCGGCCCGGCCTAGGGGTCTGCAGGCGGGGAGGGGGACCGTGGGTCCCCCGGTCGGCCCCTCGGGGGCGGCGGGACCCCAGACGGGGTCATCCCCTCGGGAGCGGAGGGACCCCCCTCCGCCCCGGTCATCCCCTCGGGCGCGGAGGGACCCCCGCCCCGGTCGGCCCCTCTGGCGCGGAGGCCCCGCTGGGGAGCCCGGGCGGGGCGGGGCCGTGCCCGCCTCACCTGGCCACGTCATTGCAGGTGGGCTCCCGGCCGGAATCCGAGTAGCGAGGGGTGCGTGGCGATGCCCGGCCCGAGGTCCCCTCAGTGGCTATGGAAGAGGTCCCTCTGCTTGGCGGGTTGTCCAGTCCCGAGGAGGAGATCGTGACAGACCTTTTCAGTGCAGAGAGTCCGTTTGTTTCTGAAAACCTTACCCTGAAAGCCCCGGTGGTGGTGAAGCACGAGGAGGACGAGTTCCACGTGTTTAAAGACGCGTATCTGAGCTCCGCGGACCCCAAGGAGCCCCTCCTGCACGCGTTCAGCCCCCCGCTTCACGTGGACTGTGAGAGTCAAGTCAAAGTGGAGCTCGTGGTGGACCACAACGACGATGAGGAGATGCTCCCGGAGTACCCGAGTCTCCCTGAGCTCAGCCCCCTGGAGGACGCCGCGCTGTCCGTGGCCCCGCAGCCGCAGGCCTACAACGTGCACTTCCTGTCCTCCCTGCTGGCCCCGCACAGGAGTCCTGCTGTCGTGCACCTGGGCGCCTGGGCCAGGGAAGGAGCCGCCCACCCCGGTGTCCGGGTGATTCCAGTAAGATCCAAGTGGGGAACGGGCGCGGGACCTCCGCCACCCCCCTCGGAAATAAGTGGGGCCACTGGCCCGGGCCAAGGCTTTCCCCACAAGCCTTTTCCCGGGGTCAGTAGCATCCCCGGTTGGATTCACTGGGTCCAACTGAGCATCTCCCTCTGTAAGCCCCCTGGGGGCTGGTTCAAAGTGGCCTAAGGCTGCAGAGAGCTTACAGCAGAAGAGGGAAAGAGTGGGAAGGGGTGCGGCCCCTCTTTGCTATCACTCACTGGCTTTAGGAAAGAAGCCCCTTTAAGTTAGAGGCACTAGCCTCTGGGGAGAAAATGCAGCGTGATTGTTTTCATGTAATCATGGAATCAAGATGTGAGAGCTTCTCTCTGCTAATTGTTAGGGATCGTTCCTCAAGCATATGAAGTATAAATCAGTCTACATTAATTCCTGCTAATTCTCTGCTAACTACCCTCTTTTGCTGTCACCACTGGTGATTTTCTGCTTTGTTCTTGCCAAAACGAAACAAATCAATTTTTAAAGGAAACAAAGGATCCTGAAGAAATGGGTACTGGCCCCCTAAGAGCATCTAGTTTGGAAAAACTAGATTCCTCAGCCATTAAATCACTGTAGTAAGTTACAAGGGAAGCCTCTGTGGAGCACTCGGGAGTTGGTGTTGGGATGGCTGTAGCCTGACTGCATGTATCCTGAGCCATAGCTGCAGGGGCTTGGATTTCTGCCTTTCTGGTTTTCCTTCAGTGCAGTCACTGCTCCTTAGTGTTAAGGAAAGATGGGGAGGAGAGGCTGGGCCTCCACCACCCTCTCAGCTTACATAGAGGAACCCTAGAGCTCACCCAAGTCCTACAAGCCTTCACCCACGGTAGAGGTCTTCCTTGAATCTTTTTCAGATGGCTTGAAATGTCAGCCACTCCATTTTGCTTCCAGACCAAACTTGGGTTCCTGGCACCTTTTGCCTGTGAGGCCTCTAGTCCGGCTACCTTCCTGTACAAAGTGGACTCAGTGAGAATTCATCAGAACAGGAATGGAACTAGCTCATGTCAAAATCATAAATTCCCTTTTAATGTAATCCAATTTTAACAAAATGTAGGTTTGACAAAATAAAGGAGAGGCTATTTGGATGATATTTCTTTGCTTTTTAAAAAAAAATTTATTGCCTATTTCCTAGTTAACTAATAAAATGAAAAAGATACAGCATGAACATGTTTATCATTTAAACAGAATGGGATTATTTTTTAGTAAATATTGAGGATGAATTGCTAATTTCCCTTTTCTAGAAATTCATTCCCACATTGACCTTTGTTTATATCTCTTCTGTAAAAATGGGACTTTACTGAGTATAAGTAGTTCAGATCATAGTTGCATGCGGCTGAGGAGTTGATACATTCACTGTATAAAGCACTTGTTAATTACAAGGTGGTAAATTAAATCTAAACTCTGATGGCACCTGCCTGGCAAGTTCCTCAAAGCAGAAAGCAGAAGAAAATTTAAAATTTTCTCTTTCTCTAAAATGTGAATTATCGAAATAAAGCCATAACTTGAAATACAGCTAAACCTTCCTCTTTTTAAAGATTTATACCTTTATGCCAGTCTGCTGTGCTAAGGAACCTGCCAGTAATTTTTATCTGTGTGGGTCACTGATTTCACCATTCGACATCTCCAAGTTTGCATCCACAGCCACACCTAGAAAGATTGTTATCTGTGCTGCGATTTTATATGAGGTCTTCAGAATGTTACCCTAGAATCACCGTCTTCTTGGAAAGACTCTAGGACCTACCTCCTGGCCTTTGGGGAGGCTCCCCTGTACTCTGCAATGGGCACTGTGGACAGGTGAGAGTTCAGGAGGGCGTGGCCGATGCCATCCCAATCCTCCTCACATTAGCAAATTTTAGAAAGGATCCTCACGATTTTGGAACTCTTGAATCTGATGGTAATTTTTTTAACCATTGAGTCTTTTTAGTTTTTAAATTCCGTTGGTTTTCAGTAGTACCGTTGGCATTTCGCCCTGTCTCTGGTGATCTTGCTGTGTGTCCCTGAGATGGCAGATGTTGCAGAAGATGGCTTAGAGATGACACTGGCCACTCCCTGTGCCCTCACTTACCGTCCTGCCGCGCAGTCAGGAGAGTGCTATTATGTAATTATGAATTTTGTCGTAAATACATGGTCAATATTACATCTGATACGTCAGCAAGGATTGGAGCCTTCTTGAGAAACATCGAAATCAACTGGAATATTTCATACAACTTAATGAGCATGCTCTAAGAACGGTGAGAAAGGGTCAGTATCTGAGGCCATTTTAAGGAAGGCCCCCCCCAAGGCTGCCAGCCCCTGTAGAGTGGGGGGGGTGCTGTTGAGCCCCTCGAGGGGCACCGGGCCAGTGGAGCATCTTCTTAGTTCCTTATGCTGTGTGTTTGAAACAGCATGAGCACCACATTGAAATCACACCTCCATACTTTGTGGGCAGATGGTTTTGGTCCTCGGGGTCCTTCCTCCCCAGCGAGGCTGATCAGAGGACTTATCACCCCTCCTTGTTGCCCCCCATAGGGAAAATGATAGTGTGGGAGAGAAGTAAGGGTAAGGGTGCTCTTTACTTAAAACATAACTTCTACAGAGAATTTTCTATAGAATGCAACTGTGAAACCCAGTGTCCACAGTGTGGTTTCTAAAATAACAATTGCTTTTTTTAGGTGGAAATAAAGGAGGCAGGTGGTACAATTACAAGTAACAATCCGGAGGAAGCAACTTTTCAGAACCCTCTTGGTCCAGAATCCTGTTGCAAGTTCCCCTCATCACAAGAAGCAGAGGACGCTGACCACTCTCACAAAAAAGACTCTAACCCAATGGTAATGATGCCAAAGGAAATGTGTCTGACATTATCTTAAATGTTTGATTCTGATCATTGCTAATTCGGTAGGAATCGTTGATTTCAGTCACTGTTTTTCATTCTTGTTTTTTTTAAAGATTTTATTTATTTGACAGAGAGAGAGACACAGCGAGAGAGGGAACAGAAGCAGGGGGAGTGGGAGAGGGAGAAGCAGGCTTCCCCGTGAGCAGGGAGCCCATTGCGGGGCTCGATCCCAGGACCCTGGGATCATGACCTGAGCCGAAGGCAGACGCTTAACGACTGAGCCACGCAGGCGCCCCACTCTTCTTACTTGTTGAATCCACATTTTTGGTTGCCTCGTCTATCAAAAGAGGGACGTAGTGAGAACCTCTCTAACGCTCTGAGATTACCATTTCCTGGGGCTTAGCAAACCAAACAAAGATTAGGACATTGCTGTCCTTGCTGAGGAGGGTGAGCACAAGTCCCCTTGGGCAGTGCAGACCCAAGGTGGGCGCAGGGCTGGGGCAGCCTGCAGAGCTGTGTGGTTTGGCAGGTGGGGCGGGTAGAGGGAGCTCTGCTTCTCTGGCTCTTTCCCTTTCCTAATAATACCAAATTCAAATACCTAATACTTCCAAATTCCTAATAATACCAAGTGACGCTTGCATGACATAGTCCGTAACATGTGTGGTTCTTGTGATAATTTGACATGTTCGTACTTTCATTTAATCCTCCTGTCAATGCTGTAGGCTAGACATATTTTTATCTACATTTCATGCATGAGAAAAGAGAGATGTTACATGGTCTGCTTGTAAGTTGTGCATCTGGGACTCCAGGTCTGAGTGTGGTGAGGACTGGGAAGGAGAAGAGCCAGAGAATCATCGGGCCCCAACTGTTCTTCCAGCAAATAGTCCAAAGAACCAGAGACTGCCTTTTCCCTGGCAGCTCTTTATTCCAAGAAAGGTGGCCTAAGCTCTAAGGCACATACTTTAACTAGGAAATAACTTGAAAATGAGCTCATCACGAACTCTGGCTTAGCCATGGCATATATCAGTACCTGCCTGTCTGTCTGTGGTTCTGCTCAGGGGTGTGGGTTCTGAGAGCAGAGCCTGTCCAGGATGCCTGGACCAGGTGAGCAGGGTAGGAACTCTTCCAGTTACACCAGACTACTGAGTAGCATACACGAGGTCCTGGTGGGGGGTGGGGGAGGCACGGCAGAGCCCAGGAGAACCCACTCTTTATCCATTTTGTGCACCTGTGTGTGTGTGTGTGTGTGTGTGTGTGTGGCTATAACTTTGTCCTCTGAATACAAATAAAATTCCAACCAAACATGAATACTGGCCTCTTATCCAATGTCGGGCTGATGTAAAGGTTTGATCCAGTGATCAGCACTTTGTTAACATAGGCTCTACAGGTGTTACTCTGCTAACATCGATCCTTTGTGCTTGTTTGGGGTTTCCTGTCTGGGAAACCCAAAGGCAACCTAAAGTCAGAAACCACAGCTTCTTTGGGTATCTGTGGTTTTACCATCGGAATTAAAAGCTACGTGTGGGCAGAAACCATGATTTTTCTTGCCTTTATATTCACGCTGCACTGCCTTGGATGGGACGGCAGCCAGTGAGGGGCTCCGTCCATCTGTGCCTTGCCTGACTTGTGTCTTTGACCGACAGACTCACCTGGCTCACTGAGGACTCATTTATGGTCAGATTGAACAAGGTGATCGGAGATTGCCAGTCAGGCCCAAGGAGACTGACATGGCTTCTTAGAACCTTCTAGTTCTTGGATTAACCTTTCTGAACTGTACTTGTAGGAAATAAAATAAATGGACATTTAAAAAAAAAGCCCACATGTAAAATAATAGTATGTGTGTGTAGCAGGATAGGATAACTCATAAAATATAAGATTATTCTAAGTATGTGATCAGCTCCAGAGATGAAGTCGGGGATGAAGTCTTCCTTACAGTTACCTGGATCTAATGGGGCTGGGGTTGGGCAGATCACCGCACTCTTCATTCATGCAGACAGTGGCGTATGCGGGTGGGGAAGGAAGCGCGGTGCATAGTCACCTGATCCTTACCCTAAACCTCCATGGGCAGACACTGTAGAGGAGCATGAGCAGGAACTCACATGCACACACTGAACATGTCTCACAAAACACTGAGGGATTTTTGCCCTGTGGTACCTCCAGAGAGCATGTTATTGTGGCGTAAGAAATCAAGAACAGATGTTTAGCTTGCCATTTTCCATTAAAACTTAAATTCTGGATTAAAGTTACTTTCTCAGATTTAAGTTGATTTAGGTTCATATTACTGGATATCTTTTAAAAATGAAACCTGATCATTATTTTTCATTTTAGGTGATATGTCAGTTGAAAGGGGGTACACAAATGCTGTGTATAGACAATTCTGGCACAAGAGAACTAAAAGCACTTCATTTGGTTCCTCAGTATCAAGACCAAAATAATTATCTACAGTCAGGTACAGAGTACAATAATAAAAAAAATTATGTCATATATGTAAGTTGGTAAGTGAATATGTTTGGCTTTGTATATAGAGTTAGGTTATTGAATAGGCAATTTGGCAAGCCTCTTAGCCCTTATGAGTGAACTAAGAATAGAAACAAAAATCTTTATAGACTAACTTACGTACATTGTATTTTTGGATATTTATCCTCTACTTGGGCTAGCTGCAGAGAGCTTGTGATCCGAACAGGCCATTGCTGTTAACCAGCAAGTGGGTGTGCCGAGAGGGGGCTGGGTTGAAACATCAGCCTTTCCCGGATTGGGTAGGGGGTTGGCGGTTCAGGTGTGGTTTAGACTATATACATTTTAACGGAAGCATTTTCATGTAATCAGTGAGAACCATGACTATGCTTTACTCAGCATGAGTTTTGAAATATATCAAATGCTGATTTTTCTCTTCCATTCTCTCAGAAACATCTTTAGACTGGCATAATAATAATAAATGACCTATAAGTCCTTAATTATCCTCAAATTACTTACAAATGATTAAAGATAGAATAATGACATAGTTTTAGGATTGAGTTTACAAAAGTTAGACCCTAATTCTTTTTTTTTTTAAAGATTTTATTTATTTATTTGAGAAAGAGAATGAGAGAGAGAGAGAGAGAGCATGAGAGGGGAGAGGGTCAGAGGGAGAAGCAGACTCCCTGGTGAGCAGGGAGCCGGATGCGGGACTCAATCCCGGGACTCAAACTCCAGGATCATGACCTGAGCCGAAGGCAGTCGCTTAACCAACTGAGCCACCCAGGCGCCCTAGACCCTAATTCTTAAAAACTAGACATCTCTATGTGGATTATATACATAATCATGTTATTCTGAATCTTGAGTTAATCAGAATATTTTAATTATCATGTTTTGCTGAACTTGCCAATGATTGATTTATTTTTGTTTTATTTTTTGTTGTTGAAGTATAATTAATCTACCACATTATATTAGTTTCATTTGTACAACAGTGATTTGAGGTTTGTATACATTGGGAACTGATCAACATAGTAAGTCTAGTTACCATCTGTTGCTACACAAAGTTGATACAATATTATTATTGCCAATAATTTAAATCAGTATTAAATACAGATGTCATTTCAGTGGTACTTCAGAGTTCAGGGCTAAAAGAAATATCGTAAATATTGTATCCATCCTGATAGTTTCTTTATTTAGGAACAGATAAAATGCCTTTAAGACATTTGCTTTTCTGTGATACGGAATTGGGGCTGGAGTTCTGTCTTCCAGAAGCCCTTTGTCCATACCCACCACGGATCACCTGGCTCCATTTCCTGTAAGTCAGAGCGGTATCTGATCCTCTGCACAAGCATTAGGAATTAGGAAAGAGGGCTTCTTTCCTAATTCCCTTCCTTCTGGAACATGACAAAATCCTAATGCCTTTAGGTCCACGAAAGGAAAGGGTTTATATAATGTTCTCCAAATCTACTTCCTTGTCATATATTCATAACCCCCTCACCATGTACATGTGAAATACCAGCATAAGAGAATGCATCCTGTTACCAAAGACTCAAGGTAACATCACTCAAAGGATGCGTAAACCCCGGGCAGGGAATGTGTTTAGCTGGTCGGAGATTCAAGACACTAAGACACATTTCTCCCTCTGCCTTTACTTATGATCACTGAGGTTTGCAGGGCCTCTGGTGTCTCAGGAATGTTTTCCACAGCATCCTTAGACCAAAGAAATACCGATCAATTCCAGTAGTTAAATAGTTTGGTCCAAACAGCCTAATAAGTATTTGAATCCTAGCAAGTTAGTAACTATTTGGAAAAAAGAATACAGATAAATTGAAAGTAGTTCATGTGGTGTCCAACAGATGTCGCTGTGCTTTCCTCGAACGTGCGACATATCCGGAGACTCCCTGGTGAGTTTGCTGTGGCGCCTGAAGGCACCTTGGCACAGAGCCACAGCTTGGGAACCTGGGCACTAGCAACAGTTTTGTTTCATTTTGTTTACAGTATAGTAGACTATCCCTGGAAGCTTAAGTTAGGCAGATTTAGGACCAAGAAAAAGGGCATAATAATTAAAAAATAATAACAATACATTGACTCAAAAGGTTTTACAGAATAAAAAAGCAAATAGGATCAAGATAAGTTTAAATGATTTGGCACATGATAAATCCATGATACATGATCATTTTTGTACTTTGCCCACGTGCAAGTAGAAAAGGAACAATATATGTTATCAATTAATTTTAATTGTCTTCCTTACAGATGTCCCTAAACCAATGACTACTTTAGTAGGAAGATTTTTGCCAGTACCAGCAAAATTAAATCTCATTACACAACAAGTGAGTCATTGTTTTAATAAAGAAAAATGCAATTGGGCACTATTTTCTCTTAAAATTTCAATTGTTGAAGTTGGGATTACTCAGGAAACATCATTTATCCTCTTTTTTTTTTTTTTTTTTCAAATCAACAGTGAAACCTTTATAAGTATTCAGTACCTCCACCGCTGTGTCAGACACTGGGGCTTGGGAGGGAATGGCATAGGTTCAAGGCACAGTTCTGGGCCAGCCCTGTGGGGCTGTCTTGCTTGCCCTCTCCTACAGCCTCCGGACCCTCCTTCTGCCCCATTTGCTGAACTTGTCCTTTGTGGCCCTGCTGTCCATCCACCAGGACACACCACTCATTTGGTGTAGAACATTCCTCACCTTCCTCGGTGGAATGGAAATGCTTTTTTAGAGTTTAAAATGCTGTTATGATTGCACCATAATATGCATATACTAAATATAAGACAAATGTGTTCTTTTCCCTAAGTCTTGATATAAAATGTTACTGCCCCGGAAGAGCCTTTTGTGACTCCCTGGGGTTGACAGTCACTGTCACGGCACCTGTCTGACTCTCTGCCCAGTACTGTCATGGTCTTGCGTCTTTTGGTTTGTTCGTTTGTCTGCGTCTACCCACAGGTATGCCAGGTCCACAGGAGTAGAGATCTTGTGGGTCTAGTTTGTCTCTGTAAACTGAGACCTGGAATGAAGCCTGGCACATATAGGACAGTCACGCAGAGTGACTTTCATTCAGTAGGGCCGGCGCTGGTCTGAGCACTTGGACCACATCGGTGATGCCTCCGAACAAAAGCAGAAGGAAACATGTGACTCTGTCTCCTGCAGCTTGCATTTTAGTGTGGGAGACAGACAATACAGGCAAGTCTAGTAGATAAACTATATTGTATGCTAGGAGAGCAGAGGATGGGCACAGGGTACAGAGGTTCCGTGGGGAGGAAGGCAAGATGCCAGTCACAGTTGGCTCCATTGAGGAGGTGACAGTTAGGCAAATCTTGAGAGGGTGAGCTGTGTGACTATCACATGGAAGAACATTCCAGGCAAGCAGAACAGCACAACACAGGGTCAGCCTGCCTTCGAGACAGCAAGGAGGCCAGCAGGGAGGGGACGGAGTGAGCGAGCGGAAGGTAGCAGAAGGAAATGCAAGATGAGGAAGCACAGGGCTGGGGAAGGAGGGGGCCAGGTGGGCGCTGGGGAACCTACCCATAGCGCCAGGGGAGAGATGGCGGCTCAGACCAGGCAGGGCTCGTGGGGGGCGGGTGGGGCAGAAACGGCTTGTCCGGATCCCCTGCAGGCTGACGACATGGCTTACGACAGGCTGCATGTGGGATGCCCCAAGGTTTTCGGCCAGAGCAAGTGGAAAGATGGCGTTTCCCTCAAGAGAGCTGGGGTGGTGCACATTTTGTGAGGGAGACCAGGAGTTAGTTCGCTAGTCGTTTGAGACAGCCGAGTGACGAGGGTATGCGGGCCTAGAGGTCGCTGTGAGGAAGGTCTGGGCTGGAGGGATGAAGTCACCAGGGTGTAGACGGCATTTAAGGCCTTGAGACCAGAGGAGATGGGTGAGGCAGCGGGTATAAACAGACGTTTGGTCGAGTGAGTAAATAAGTATTTCTCAAACGATCTGTTAGCCAGGAGGTGTAGAGACTACTGATCGCGCAGGAGATCCTGAGCGGTGGTCTTGGGAGCGCCTGAGGCCGGGTCTCATGGATCCTGCACACAAGCCTCCGGCCTCCTGGCTGCCTCCGCTCCCCCGGCCGGCCTTTCCCCACTGGGTCAGCCCCAGCCGGGAAGGCACACGTTGGACTTGCTCTCCTACTGCTAAGGCTGTGCCCTAGAAGTGCCCCTTTGGACCACCACCTCCTTTCTCTCTGCCTCCTCCCCACTTTTTCTTGGCTGTGTTCATCTTATCTCCAGGTTGGCTGCCCCTGACTTCTTATCCCGTGTGGACCTTGAGGCAATCCCTTCAGCCATGCACTCGCTGCTTCCTTGCCAAACTCCCAATTCTGTATAAATATTTTTAAAGGGGAGATTTTAAGTATTCTCTACACCCAACGTGGACTTGAACTCACAACCTTGAGATCAAGAGTCGCATGCTCCACTGGCTGAGCCAGCCAGGCGCCCCCAAATTCTGTATATTTTTGAAGCACTTTTCTACTCACAGTGTGGTGCATGGACTAGGAGCCTGGGCGTCATCTGGGAACTTGACAGAAATGCAGGACCTCAGGCCCTGCCCCAGACTCACTGATCCAGAGTCTGCGTTTTAGCAAGATCCCAGGTGATGTGACTGAGAAGACTGCCTGAGAGTTTACATCTTTGCTCCTATGTGGTCAGCCTTTGCTGAAGAAGGTCATGGGTTCCAGCATAAAGTGGCTCTAGATTAACTACCTATGCCGTACTGAAGCCATCTCTTTTTCTCTCTTCACTTTGGGGCTAAATAAGCAAAGGGGAAAGGAGAAATTGTACCCCGGTTTATGCGAAGGATTGCCTCAATTCTGAGAACTGTGAAATCCTTTCTCCAAAAGAATGTCACACTTTGGACCACCACTGAGGACATGGGCCTGACAGGTGTCTGGGTGACAGGAAAGAGACGGTTTCAGTAACTTGTGAACACTTCCCTCCTGTAAATTGAGTGAGGAGGGCAGAGCCCCAGACGGAAGAGCGGGGCTCCTGGGGTGAGGCTCCCTGGAAGGACAGGGCTTTGTGCTCAAGGACGTGGACCCAGGGTGGCTTCTTAGGGTCTTCAAGCCCCACAGGCAGTGATGACACACAATTTAATAAGAGGCAGAAGAGAGAAAATGAATAGAATGAATAAAATGTTTGTTTTTCCAAGACTGTACTTTTTTAAAAAAAAAAGTTTTACTTATTTAAGAAATCTCTACACCCACCCTGGGGCTCAAACTCACAACCCTGAGATTAAGAGTCACATGCTCTTCCGACTGAGCAGGCCAGGCATCCCCCAAGACTGTACTTTCTATATAAAGCTTACTTTTAAATTTCAAGTGTTCAGGGGAGGAAGGGGCAAGGATAGGGTATTGAAGCGTGGTATATACAAATCATCTCAAAACCTAAATTTATGCAATACTTTACATTTCTCCAAGTTTCGCATAAGGAGAAAATAAGGTCATTGCTGACTTTGCTACCCTTTCCTTTTCCTGGGAATATCGTCTGTGAACCATGCTACCGAGTAATAGAAAGAAAGATAAATAAGAGCCAGGAAAGCAAAGGACACGGAGGGGGCAGAGATTGTGACATGGCTTTTGGATTTGTTGAAACTGACTACAGATTTTTTTTTTTTTTTTTTTTTTTTTTTTTTGATGAGATGAGACACTAATGGTTGACGAGACTTCAGATGTCCAGGGCTCTTATACCAAGAATGTCATCATAATTAAAGAACAGTTTCAGAGTACAGAAGTTTGTGAATGAATTTAATTCACAATTTGTAGTCATAAAAGTGAAAAAGCTGTCCGTTCCAGGGTCTGCGACCAGCGCCCAACAGCTGTGTGGCTGGCCGAGCCCTGTGTCCTTACCCTCCTGCGCCCAGTCCACACAGGCAGGGCTTTCTCCCCCTGGGCACGCGTGGCCGTGCGGGTCTGGGACACAATGGGCTGAGCCCCCCCACTGCTGCATAGAAGCCTGGGCCGGAGCCCACTCCAGGGTGAGGAGACCCGTCATGGTGGCGGGGCCTGACGTAAAGCCATTGTGACCTAAACCTCCAGAAGAAAACCAGTCATTTTTTTCTGGACCTAAGGGTTGACTGGATGGAACTTTTGAAACATGTTCTAATTCAAAATATGCTTGTCTTTGACTTTCTACAGCTTGAAAGTGGAGCCTTCCCATCCCTAGTCAACGGGTCTGCTTTCCCTTCGGGATCCGCTCTTCCAGGACCACCAAAAATAACTTTGGCTGGGTAAGGATTGGAAGCAATCAGTTGTCACTTACTTTAATAGAAGCATTTAAGAGGCTTTGGGGATACTTTGGTGGTTTTATGCTAAGTTATAAAATCAGCTTTACCTGTAGACCTTCGTGACCTCTAAAAGCTATATTTTACATTAAGCAGTGGCAGCCACCGTGTCACTGTGCATGTCTGGTTTGTTGCTGGAAAGGCTTCCTCATCTGCTGTCCCGTGTCGGTGTTTCAGGGGCCCACTGCCATCCCGAGCTCTATCTTGGTCTCACATCAGTTTAAACTGAGATAAACTGAGATGCTCTATCTCTTTCTCGTGGTCACCAACATAACTAACAGTGCGGCGGGCACTTAACATTGACGACGGTCTTAGTGTGCCTTTCTGGGCCGCCTCTGCCTGCCTCAGCACCCCTGCTGGGTCAGCCCGTGGTTGGAGGCAGGTGCCAAGGCTCACGGTCTCCACGTGGACATGGGCTGCACTTAGCGGGGGCCTTGTCTTGCCATTTGACAGTCATGTCTATGATTGTAACTAATTAAACTAACCAAGCTGGTTGGAACTCCTCGTTGAGTTAACATTCATGTGCTAACAGTGGACGGGGCAGCCCTTTCCGCTCGTGGAGCCCTTGAGTTGGTTACGGAGATCAGTCCGTTTCTGCCTCTGTAAGTGTGGGGCACACAGTCTAATGTGCTCAGACATCCCCATCAGGTCAGGCAGTTTGTGAACTGTCCGCTGTGAGCTCTGGTGCTCTCCGGGCCCCTGCAGTGCTGGTTGTGGCGTTGGTGAGCGGGAGGGAGGGCTGTCTGGGGGCCGCAAGAAAGGCCAAGCGAACCCCTTGGCAGAGATCGATGCCTTCCTCTCTGCATTGCCATCGGAGCGTGTCAGTGGCTTGCGTGGTTCTCTGGTGCTGTGATTTGTCTGTCGGTGGTTGTCGCCCGGTGCCTCGGCAGGCACTTTCAGTTCATTTAGTGGGATCGGGTTGTGTGAAGCCATCCTCCTTGCTTCACTCTCTTGGGGATGGATCAGGGAGGGTGTGTGGTCACTGGGTACTACACTCAGTCCTATCATCATGGCTCTTGCCACTTCTCGACAGAACAGAAGCCACATAAGCCACTTCTAGATCTAGTCACGGTGCAGCCTGAGGCTTCTTTGTGGCATGGCTGATCCACGTTCTCGGGGCGGGGGACAGCAGGAGGGAGCTTCCCGGCTTGTCCCCAGACTCTACTTGGTTTTCTCAGTCACATATTTTTCTTTATTTTGATATAACTGTGCAGGTCATAAAATATTTTTCTCTTATAAATGATGTGCCAGGAACAATGGGAGCTTTGTGTTTGTGGTTTTTTGCTGCAAAGAATTGCTTGATTTGATGTCACTCCTCTGAATCAGCCCTGATGATTTTTATCTCAACATCCACAGTACTAATGGTAGACGGGAATCTCTACCAATTTAGGATTCGTGGTAAGGGAGCATGCAGAAACCCGTTTGCTGTTGCTTCATCCTGTATGAGCTCCCAACTGCGACTAGTTTGCTATACCTCCTCACCTCTTTAGATGCCTCATTAGGCTTCTTTTTGACTTCCACAAGATAACAAGGTCAGATTAGGTCCAAAGACATCAGAAAGGAAGCTCTGTCGGCCTGTTATGGCTCGAACATTTCTAACCTAGCGTGTGACGTAGAAGCAGGTCAGCTGGGACCTCCTGGTCAGCAGTCTTCAGGGGTGCGTTCACCCCATCATCGTTCTTCACAGTTGGGTGGTGAACCGGCTAACTTATTAACTAGCTTATTATATTAATAAAAATGCCCTTTTAGTAAAAATTAATGTCCTGTCACTCTGCATGGCTTTCGTCATCTTGTCGTCAGTCAGGCGTTAATGTGAATTCTGATATATCGTTGATCCTATTACTTTTGGTGACATAATGAACGTTATAATAAACAACATTCAAGAGTCTGCTTCTCTGAAAATTTTTTTCATAAAGATGAGGCCATATCTCGTGTGGTGCAGTTTATTTCTCATGCTTTTCTGAGGCGGAATTGTGTGGCTCTCTCCTGACTCCTTAATTTTCAGATTGGCATGAGGGTGGACAGGTGTCCTCAGAGCTGTGGGATTTTCGCAGGTTTAGGTCCTGCCCCTACGGCACTTTTGCTCCTGCCGCTACCTCAACTGAAACCCCGTTGTGGCGGATAGCAAGTCTCAGCAGCCCTAACAGATGGTGTCGGGTTATAGCTTCTTCGAAAGTAGTTGAACTTCTTCCATCTATATTCGACTACCGTTTCCGAATTTTATATCATTGCCAGTCAGTATCAAATAATTTGACAGCTGTGATTATACAATATCTTCTATCCTCCAATTTTTCCATCATATATATACATATATCTCATGTCCCAAATTATTTGCTGGATTCCTCCAGGACTGGCACTATAGATTTTTACACATATATTTTTTGGTTTTCCCCTGAAGCTCTTATCACAGTCCTGACCACTTGATGATCTCTCAGGAAATGCCTCTTGGTATCTTCCTGATACAGGACCTTCATCGAACTGTACCCTGTCCTCCCACAATTGTGGCAGGTCACCCCTGGAATGTCTCCATGCGCCCCCACCCCATTTTTTAAAGGAAAGGTTTTTGGTTCCTCTGGACAGTCAGTGCCAGGCCACCCTGTGCCCCATTGTGGGGGGAGGTCTGGGAGTCTGAGAACAAGAGCAGTGAAGTAGGTGTCCACATGCACTGCTCTGAAAGCCCATGTCTGCTCCAAGGTGCACGGGCCAGATCTGCCACCTCTGGGCACCCGTGGGGACAGAAAGCTGTCACTCCGCTAGGTTCAAAGGAGAAAAGTAAACTAGATGAATCATAAACGAATACAGCATTCAGTGACATAATTGGAGGACATTGTCTTAAAAACGGGAGAATCTCCAGAAGTTAAGAGTTAGCAGCTCGTCCGTGAGTCGGGTACCGAGTATGTGTGTGTGCAGGGAGGGGTGTCGCTAAACAGAAGCCTAGACGGTGAGGCTAGCTTGCCCACGCAGGAGGAACCCACGGCAGGGCACAGAGAACGAGGGGCTGAGCTAGGACTTACGATGCCCCCAGTCCGGACTCCAGGTAGCTGAGTGTGTGAGTGCGCAGAGTACAGGCAAGGGGCTCGCCTAGGGTCTTCAGGGCATTTGTATCTGTTAGAACCATGGGACGAGTGGCCGGAGTGCTTCCGCACTCTGGGTGGCGACAGGAGACTGTTGGCCAAGTTTACCTGTGGGCCAAGTACCCTGCGGTTTCCGTAGGAAGCCCCAGACCAAGCGGTGTCCCTGCGACCCACCAGAGCCCTGCCACCGGCGCGGTCTTTGTGCACCTGCCCCTCCTTTCAGTAGCGTAGTAAACGTCTCACAGAACCAGGGCTCGGGGTTCCCTCCGTGAGCAGCATTGGAAAGCAGTGCTCGGGATCTTTCCCCGAGTTTTAATCCACAGCTGCCCCTCATGTTTAGCATCCACGACTCGTTGGCCTCTCTTCCTCTGATGCCCCTCACAATGGCTCTGGGCTAATCCCCAAGAGCAGTTAGGAGGAAGGTCTCCACTGGAAACTTGCTTTATATTGCTGGTAGCTCTGCAGTGTGGAGGGACTTGCCTATTTTTTAAGTTATACTATCCGTTAGTGTTCAGATTTGGGAAAATACAAAAAAGTTGAAATAAAGGAGCTATTTGGTGTGAGGGTCCCCACACAACAGGGGTTTAAACGGATCAAGGGAAGAACGTCCAGAAGGCTTCCTGGGGAGGGGACAGCCACCGGGTCCTGCTCTGCACCCCCTGCGGGATCTGCGGGCACACAGGCTGGGACTGGCCCAGGCTCGTTCCATCATATTGTAATAGGCACGCCACTTCCCTTTCATGATCAGGCACCGGTAAATAATACCTATAACTACCTGGTGCTGAGATTTTCAGTATTTGTTCAGAAACACCAGATGCTTAGCTAATTCTCCTTTTAAAGAGTAACGATCTGAATATTTTCTTTTTTAATCTTTATAGAGTAACTCTTAGTTCATGGGACACAAAGTCTAAAAAGCCATGTAACTGTACCAAATCCCAGTGTCTGAAATTGTAAGTAATCACAAATCCTTCATTATTAAATAGAAATAAGGTTGTTTAGAAGTCAGTAAGTAAGTGGCGCAGTCCAGACAAGTGTCAGCGGCTAGCCGCGCGCAGGCTGCAGCTGAGACCTGCCACCCGCGTCCGGGCTCCCTGCCAGCCAGAGCAGCGAGACGCCGTGCCGTCTGCACAAGCCTGGTTCGCGTCTCTTGGGATTCTCTTGACTGACTAGCTTAGTGAAGGACCCCGCCTGCACCTCACGTGGTGTGACTTTCTTGGGTTTGGGTTTGCATCTCCGCCCCTCGGACGGGTGCTAAGCGCGGCACCCTTGCGGAGTGTTAACTGTGACATTTCCACATCCTAGTTTTTACAAGTTTGGCGGACTGGTTCACTCAATAGTGAATTTTCTCAGAAAAATTCTCCCCCAGGGATGCCAGCTCACAGGAGGCTCGGTCGGGGGGTGGCGGGGGTACACAGCGTGGCTGGCACAGGAGGTGGCCCTGGCGTCCCCTCCCACCCTGCCACACGTGGACATTATTCGTGTCGTCTGCCCGGCTCTCAGCTTTGCCCAGTGTCTGCCCCGAAGGCCTGCCTGGCTTTAAAGTGACACGCTGGAGGGGGCACACATCTCGTCCTGATGGCTAACACTGTCTTCACATGGTTTTTCCATTGCAGAGCTCCTGCTGAATCACTGAGAGCCCCACTGAAGGGACAGGGACTTGGGGGTGCACGAGTGGGTCCAAATCCAGAAGTCCAAGAAACTTGGTTCACTGAAAAGACAAATCCATTTTTTTTAAAAAAGCAATGCTGAAATCTAGGGTTGACTGTGTATAAACACTTGAGCTGTCACTGGTTTAGTCTGTGAATGCGAGCCATACACCTCTCTGGACGCTGGACACACCACGAGACCACTAACCCACGGCTCTGGGTGAGGAGGAAGGAGAACAGAGGGAAAAGCCTGGACCGTGTGACCCGCCCAGATGGAGACGTCCGATGCGGTGGAGGACAAGGTGGTGGTGTGTAGAGTGGACAGAGCCAGGAGGGGAGCAGGTCCTGTCCAGTGGGGCTGCCAAGCTGCAGTCTTGTTTGGGGACTGGGGAGACCAAATGGCCCGGGAAGCCTAGAACGAGGGGTAGACAATCTCTGGGGATGGAGGGAGGTAACCCCTAAGGACGCGGAAGTAAGGTGGGGCGCCAAGAAGGGTTTGGTTTCACTTATTGATGACCCCACAGTGGAAGGCCAAAGAAATAACTTCCTGCCTAGAACAGCTTTCCAGATCAATGGGCGACTGACGCACTAGAGAAAGAATTGGCTGCCCAGGTGGGCTCGGTCAGCACTGGAACAAAGGAAAAGGAGGTGCAGAGTGTGTCCCGTGCTGTCCCGAGAAAGGAGGCACTGTCTCTGAGGGACACGGGCACCGCCTTCTCAAGAGAAGCGTTGTGTGCTGTGTACAAGAGGCTTCCCCCATCACGTCATGCTTCAGGACCCCGCACCTCCGATTCATGCTCCGCACGTTGCCGTCTGGCCAGCGATCTAGCTTCCTCGGTAGCTCCGCGCTGGGAAGCTGGGGCCTGGAGCATTGTGAGCACTGGAAGAGAATGTGATTTCCACCAGAAGTTCACAGGCGGCATCCCGATCAGTCTCTCGTGGTTTGTTGGCATCAGTCAATCACTGAGAAACCAATGATCTCTGGGAAGATTGTTTTCGGAAAGGCTAAGGGGTGGGTAAAGTCACCCACCCATGCAGAGCCAGCCGCGAGGTCTCTCAGTGGCAGACTGTGCTGGTGTCCCTGCCTGGGCCGCAGGGGCTTGTGCTGGGGAGCCTCGGCAGGAGCGGGTGCCGTGGACTGTCCATCGCTTGCTCCCGTGAGCACGTGCCCTGACCCCCAGGGAGAGCCTTCAGTAGTCCTTACTCTTTCTCCCCACAACTAAGTCGTGCTCTTAAAGCGATGTAATAGTTTTCTTAGGGCACATTTGTCCTGCTGTATTGAGAGTATTGATAGGATAAAGGTCAAGAGGGACTACTATTAATTGGCCATCAACAAAGAGAGGAACGCATTCTTGTATTTTTTTGAAAATCACAGTGATACATGCACATGCGTAAAAACCAATGACTATAGCAGATTACAATGGGAAGTCATAACACCTTGCTCCATCTCTTCCCATCCTCTGGATTCCTCCCCAGAAGCAACTGTTGTATTGACTTCGGTTTTCAGGCTTTCGGGGGGGGATTATCCACCGCCTTGTAGCTGTGGTAGAGAGAGCTTTCACACTGCACCTGTGTCCCTCCCTCCCTCCTCCAGACACAGCTCCCCCACCCTTGCTCATTCCTGTCCCAGTTACCCTTGAAACTTTAGGTAGTGGACTTCAACCTTTTCTTGTGGTTTCATTAGCCAGCAAAGGCTGGGAGTTATTTTTAAATGATAATATTCGTCTGTATAATTAAAATGGTATTGATGTAAATTAATAAAAAGGTAGATAAGTGTTTTGTAATTTTTTTATTGAAAATTTAGTATTTAAAAAGTTTCTAAGATTTTTCAAGTAGTTCCCTTCTATCTTTCCACTGCTGCTATGTAGGACTCTCTTAACATTTTTTTATACAGTGAGCAATGATTTGCTTCAAAAGATTAGTTTATAAAAACACTGATTGTGAAAGCCACTTTTGTAACAGGATTTCTTTTTATGTAGGCCGTGACATAAGGTGTGGTATTCCAGACCTCGGGGCAGTAACTTCGCAGAGTGAGGAGGGAGGAGTGTTCTCAGGGAGTGGAAAGAGGTCTCTTCCTGTGTCATGAGCATACTCCCTAGAGGAAGAACCAGCTTTACGAGTGTGGATGTTTTCCGGGATGGTTTTAATTAGTTCTGAAATATGTTTGTCAGCAAATCCAAGCAAAGTTTTTTAAATATCCATTCCAGTTCAGTTTTTGCTGAGGTACTGGGTGGGACTTGTTGGGAGCAGTTATATTATCCACATTGTTTTTACCCTAATCAAATCTAAATCAAGATTTTAATCACAGATTGGGCAGTCTCTAATACTGGTTTTTCAAATGGCCTTTTGTCTCTGATTCGACAGGTTAATTAATTACAATTAATTAAGCAGAATCCTGTGGCTAGAAGATCAAATCTGGCTGATCATTTTGTATAGTCTCTTGTTTCTTACTTGTACCTTAGATTCCTTCTTTTATGTTTAAAAATATTAAATACTTGGGCACCTGGGTGGCTCAGTTGGTTGGGCGACTGCCTTCGGCTCAGGTCATGATCCCAGCGTCCCGGGATCGAGTCCCGCATCCGGCTCCCTGCTCACCAGGGAGTCTGCTTCTCCCTCTGACCCTCCTCCCTCTCATGCTCTCTGTCTCTCATTCTCTCTCTCGCAAATAAATAAAAAAATCTTAAAAAAAATAAAATAAAAATATCAAATACTTAATTCATATTCAATAGCTCATAATTCTAATATTTAAAGTCTTTGCTTGTCTGATTCTGGTGTTTTCTTCTCTTGATTTTTCACGCATTATGGTTTGTTATCTCATGTATTTTTTATTATAATCGCTGGGACTTTATATATGGGAATTCTGAGGTTGACCTGAGGGTGCATTCCTACAGAAAAAGGATGTGTTTGCTTCTGCTTGGCCTTGGTGGCACTTCCAATTTGGACAACTTAAAAGCTTTCCTAAGGTATTTTTTTAGGACACACAGTATGAGTTCATATGTCAAACCCAAATGAGCCCCCTCCTCCCAAGCCAGTGCCCAGGTGGATGCATTTTCTTGCCTTTTCTTCTGCAGGACGTGTTTTCCAAGAGCGCTCATTCATCGGGTGTAGACGTTCCACTGTTCAGCCTGAAGCATAGCTCCTGGAGCTGACCCCCTGCCTGGGCATGTCCTAGGCTTTGGGTTGATATATGTAAGCACTTAGAGCAATGGCTGGCTTACTCTACATGTTCTTAAATGTGTTTGCCATCCCTATGCCGCCCCCCCCCCCCCCCCCCCCCCCGCCGCCCCGCTGCCTCCTCCGTGCAACAGCTAAAACCAAAGCCCCTGGTTGTTGGGATCAGCAGATGCCTGAAGACAGCTGCGGGCTTCAGCTTTAGCTCACTCCTTTGAATTTTTGTTTCTCTTTTATTTTTTGGCTGGCCTTGGAGGGGTTTCCTTAAATATTTTACAGGCCCAAATATGCATCTAAAAAGGTTTTAAATATTTAATACCAATGTTTTAAAGTGTTTTAAAGAATTTGTCAGGATGGCCAGTGAATTAATAAGTTTAGAATACATGTCATCATCGGTCTTTTCAAACACATTAAGACTCTAAAAATTCTAGGATACAGCGTGTCTGTGTCCAGAGTATATTCTTGGACAGGATGTTCACCTTCTTGTCAAGTCGCAAAGTAGGATTACCCAAAAGTGTTGAGATGTTGCCAGCACTGAAGCAATCTCTACCTCGAGGCCAGCACCTTTAACAGAGTGACGCTCCTTCGGGTGTTTCACAGACAAAAGAGAAGCCACCAGACCTCACGTGGTGGCTGTGGTTTCCTAGGCAACAGTAGGAGTAGACAATGGAAGGGGACAGTACACATGCCTAGAGCAAGAACACACGGACTGTGTACAGTGGTGGTAACAAAGCATGGACTTGGAGTGTATTCTCAGCGATCACCATCCACATTGATTCATCAGCCAGCCGGCAAGTCCGACTTTCTGCCATTCGAGACTTGGATCCCTGAGGTCTGTCTCCACCGAGTCTGTCGAGTGGAGGAGCCCGAGACCACAGAGGACAGTGCTTTGCGAGCTCTCTTGCAGCTGCCACCTTGAACAGAGCCGTTTGGGCCTTTTCGGAGAGGAAAGCAATTTTGCAGAGAGGGGAAAGTCCACATAAGTGGTAAGAAAGGGAGTGGGAGTTCGCTGGGGGACCAGCGTGTATGTCCTGACCCAACACATGCGTTTTCAACCCAGACAGCACTCTGACCGCAAGCAAAGGGCACGACGGTTGTGATCCTGGCGAAGATGACTGTGCACAAGATCTGGTATCTGCTGGGCGCTCAGCACACACGGCTTACAGTGAGCAGTGACTTCTGGTGGACAGAAGTTTTAAATTTAATGTAGTCAAAATTGTCCCTTGTCTTTGTTCAAGAAATCCAGCCAAATCCCAAGTCCAAACAGTTGTGCTGTTAGAGTCTGTTCTAAAGTTTTAAAGTTTGCTTTTCTCCTTGGCAGCCTTAATGCACCTGGAATTGATTTTTATGACTAGCATTAGGTAGGGATCTAATTTCATTTTTTCCCCCCGTATGTACAACTAATTGTCTGGCACCGTTTATTGCAAA